>NC_041383.1:139955247-139956042 GCF_002162155.2 Triticum dicoccoides | reverse complement strand
GGGGGTGTTGAGTATATTGATTTTTAGGAAGTATAGGATAGACTAGGATTCGGTCCTGCCTTGTCTTGTACTCCAAGTTGGTCTTTGTACTCCTATATATACGCCCACGAGGCTCAAGCAATACAACGAACAATTCCACCAAATCCCTCTCTTCCGTCTAACAGCATATACTATGTGGATCGAGCAACCGTTGGTTCTTGTATGCTCTAATTATAAGATCATGCTAGTTTCCTCTGAGTCTGCCTTAGGCTGAATATATGAGCTAGCATCGTCCATGCTTGATGTGTACGGGAAAATATTAGATATATGTGGGTGTTAATTGATTTACCTATAGTTGGCTAATGACAAATGCATATGGGACTAACACAAAATGTTAAGGTAAGAAGTTACTCCTCTATGATGTACATCTTTGTGTGATACATGTCATTTGTAGTTATCACAAAAAGATAAGGCTGATTATTCATGATTTTGGTACGAATATCTGATAACAATGTTGTGATCAATGTGTAATTAAGTCCTCAAAATATGCATGTGTTGTAATCTGACAACAATGTCAAATCGATGTGTAAATATGTTATGGATATATGCATGTGTCTGTTGAAGTTTGAATTTCTCTCACTTTTCCATCAAAAGGAAATACTAGTATTACTAGTATATCACTTGATATTTAATATGGGTAGCATATAAGGCCAACCAAGTATTGAATTCATTTATTTTCATGATCGTCTCATGATCATACAATAAATATAGGCATGATTTTCTCTAGTCATTCACATCTATAAATATGCAAGCCAA
>NC_041383.1:139909683-139954934 GCF_002162155.2 Triticum dicoccoides | reverse complement strand
AAACTATCTAATTTGTGACAGTATGGTCCGGGACGGTGCTTTGTGACCAAATCGTAAAGCGCATGTTTTAAATAAACGACACAGAAGAAGACCAGAGGAGTCATGCATAGCCGCCAGGCAACAGTATCTCTGCTACCTTTCTCCCATGTACCGTGTTTCGTGTTGTCTCAGCTTGGCAACTATGATAGTAGGAGCTCTCAACTGGACTCGTTTGCACTCCTAGGTAATATGCAACGGTGTTTCTAATTTTTCTTACTTGGTGGGTGTTTGGTTAGGCTTAACTCATAGCTCAAGCAGCACGACAAGAATCTCATGAGTCGGTGACTACCAACAATTAGTAATTGGGCACGTGCAAACGCACGTATAACAGTAGAAAGGGGTTTCCTCATCTATCCTAGTGAGGGGGCAGTTGTTATTTCAATACGATCAACAAAATGTCTAATATGATACTCCCTCCGTTTCTAATTACTTCTCTTAAATTTGTCTAGATACAGACGTATCTAGACACTAATTAATTTGGGACGGAGGTAATACTAATCTACATAATTGATATATAGAGATGTACTAATGTAGTAATTGTTATTGGCAGAGTTTGCTTGTATAGGTTCCGAGGACGATGTGTTGCTTGCTTGTGCCTTCTCCGGACCGGCCACAGTTGTCCTCATGGGTGATTGGTAGGCTCCATCATCCTTGGCGGCGGCTGCCGGGTCGCTAGCTGAGGGAAACGTGGGTGTGGCATCGCGAGGATAAGAGCGCTTCGTGCTTGTATATTCTGCAAAATCAGTCTCCGTTCATGAAAAAATATGACGAGGTTTGGTAACCATGGAGGATGTAACCCTCGCTGCCTCGCCCTACTCGAATCTTGTCGTGGTCATGTTGCAGTACACAAGCAATGATCGTTGTGTTGCGCGTGTGATATGGGTTTTGCTGCATCGAATGTGCACATAGCCGGTGATGTTGTGCATGTCCGGTTGCTGCTAGACAAGTGATTTTGGAAATAATCTGAAGTTTCCTATCAAGGAGATGTATTGGTGTTGATTTTTATTTTAAGCTAGTAGTTCTGAAAATTATTTGAAGTCGTTGATATAGTAGTTTTCCATGCCAACGCCCTATATCCCACGGTTGCTAGACAAATGATTTTGAAAATGTAATCCAAACTTGTATTGTGTGCATATGTGTTGGTGTTGGTTTCCATTTCAAGCTAATAGTTTTGGCAATAATTAGTAATTGGGCACGTGACTACCAACAAATAGTAATTGGGCACGTGCAAACGCACGTGTAACCATAGCAAGGAATTTCCCCATCTATCCTAGTTAGGGGGTAGTTATTTTAATAGAATCAACAAAATGTCTAATAAGATACTCCGTCCCGAATTACTTGTCTTAGATTTAACATGATTGATATAGAGATGTAATAATGTAGTAATTGTTATTGGCTGAGTTTGCTTGTATAGGTTCCGAGGACGATGTGTTGCTTGCTTGTGCCTTCTCCGGACCAGCCACAATTGTCATCATGGGTGATCGGTAGGCTCCATCATCCTTGGTGGCCGCTGCTGGGTTGCTAGCTGAGGGAGACGTGGGTGTGGCATGGCGAGGATAAGAGAGCTTCCTGCTTGTATATTCTGCAAAATCAGCCTCCGTTCATAGAAAATATGATGAAGTTTGATAACCATGGAGGATGTAACCCTCGCCGCCTCACCCTACTCGAATCTTGCCCTGATCATGCCACAGTACACAAGCAATGATCGTTGTGTCGCGTGTGTGATATGATGGGTTTTGCTGCAGTGAATGTGCAGATAGCCGGTGATGTTGTGCATATCCGGTTGCTGCTAGACAAGTGATTTTGGAAATAATCTGAAGTTTCCTCTCAAGGAGATGTATTGGTGTTGATTTTTATTTTAAGCTAGTAGTTTTGAAAAATATTTGAAGTCGTCGATATAGTAGTTTTCCATGCCAACGCCCTATATCCCACGGTTCCTAGACAAATGATTTTGAAAATGTAATCCAAACTTGTATTGTGTTGGTGTGTGTATGTGTTGGTGTTGGTTTCCATTTCAAGCTAACAGTTTTGGCAATAATCAAAACCTGATATGGCTCCTCAGATGGTTTTTTTTAGGGACTCCTCAGATGAGTTTTTTTTTCAGAAAGAAGTATTCAGGGGAGTGCCCTAAACGTGTTTGAGTACTAAACATGTTTAGTGCTAAACATGGAAGGAACATAGACCGTCGGATTGACATGGTTGAACTGAGATGTGTCGGATCTTCACAACTCTCCTTTTATATAAGGAGAAAAGGGAGATGAGAAGATGAAACATTGATATAAACGACACAGCGGTATAATCGCAAGCTCAATATTGACGAACATACTATAATAATGCTCTCTAATTTGCAGCCAGGCTTTGATCCTCACAAGTCACAACAACACAATAGAGCTTCGAAGCAGCTTAAGCAATCAGCCAATAAATGGGACGAAAGCTAATTATATTCACATAAAACAACCATAGTTCACCATGACCAAGGTACATTAATTACATAGTTCCATGCCACTGCCACAGTAGATACAACGAGCACGGGTTTTCATACGTGCAAATACTAACACAGTTGTTATTTAGACATTTAGGCAGGCAAACACTAGACACTAATACAACTAATATTCACTTACAGCGAGCTCAGAGAACCTTGCTACCTCCATGTAACCTCCTACTTACTCCAGAATAGTTGTCTTGGCCTGAAAAGTCCAATAAGTTGGCCTCGATCATACTATCTATTTTCTTAGAACTGCCTTGTGGGTTATCAAGAAGCGCCCACAAGTCCCTGTCAAGCGACGTCTCTTTATCCTCCTCCTGATCATTGGCACTACCATCACTATCACTATCATCGAAGCCGACGAAATCCCCCAAAAGCTCGGTAGAAGGCAGTGCTTCATTGTCAAGACCAATGGCAGGAGTAGTAGTACCAGCCATGTCTAGATCAAGAAGAGGAGGAGAAGGAGAAGGAGGAGGAGGAGAAGGCTTACAGGCAACTCCTCGCTCTAGCCTAATACTAGGTAACACAACAGTAAGATAGCCAACACTAACTCTAACTAGTTTCAGCAGGACGGTAGAAAGCATGGAGTTAGCAATTGCGTTTCTGATGTCGGAGAAGCTGATCAGTGCCGCCTTCCTCTGGGTTCTCCTGTATTGCCTCTGTATCCTGCTGAAAAAGCGGTTGATGGAGACTTCCTGCCTACATGTTTCAGGTACACCTGTCTTAATTACTGTATTGATCTTTTCTGAAGTAATAAAGGAAGCAGAGACACACTCACATGGAAAGGGTAGAAATGCCTGACTAAGAACCCAATAATTGAACCAAACAGCGCAGCCAATATTGCAATGATTGAGGCAGATGTGGTTCCCAGGCCTGTTAGTTCATGAAAATAATACCATCAGCGTGAGACCATAGCAAATGTTACAACATGTTAATAGCAAAGCCAGTAATTACAAAGGATAGTTAATTAAATATATGTTTTTCTTCGAAGAAGTTTCATAAATGGGCCTGCAAACATTAGATCAGCATTCTCACTATCACAGTAGTAGGTATTGTTAGCAAAATATGCAGAGCATGCTAAAAACATGTTTCGACCCCACAGCCCTCAAAGAGAAATATCACTCCGATCTCCAGATCAATGAACATAACACAATTTCAGCAACAAAGAAGGTTAATATTTATTCAGTAAGAGTGCTGAATATTCTGACACCTTAACTTGAGTACTTGACACAACCCAGCATTGATGTCATATACTCCCTGTGTGATCTAAACACTCTTATATTGGTTTACAGAGGGAGTATTAATTAACATATAATTCTGTACATACACGCCTGTGTGACATGCATGGACCTACGGTAAAACCCTGATGCATATCCAGATGAGGGAACTCACATGATCATGAAAGCTGCAATTTACTGATAAAACCAGGTAGGAAGATTAAAGACCAGATCAGTTCAATACTGGAACAGTAGTACTTCACTGTAATGCTAACACAAGTAGAAAACCCATCTGAACTTACCTTTCTGGTTCTCATGTGCACAATCTTCTGGCTTTAGTTTGATTTGTCTAATCAATCGATTTCCTCTGTCAGCAACCAACAGTGCACAAATTTTGGGGATATAAGTAAGCTCAAAATCAGGCGAAAAGGTAGCATTCTGTGCAGGTTCATCCCTGTGACCAGTCCCCGCTGAGTACCCTCCAGCAATTGTAGTAGTATAACCTACCAATTATATACATTTAAAAGTAATCAGGAGAAATAACACATTATTGGCCAAAAGTGCTTACATGACTTCTCTTTTCCGTGTACTGAAATTGACAAGCATGATTGACAAACACCACATGGCACCAAGGTTTAAAAAAACACTACATGGTACCACTATATATGGATATTACAGCCCTACAAATAGGAGCAAGAAAAACTACTAGACAATGAAATACCATTCCTTAGTTTTCACTTTTCAATGGCATATCTTGGCAGTGGTGACTGGTTACAGATGAATGGAACAAAGGAAAGGTTGTAAGGATCGAGATCCAATATAGTATCATCTTTGAGTTGACATCGATTAGCATCACAATCATGATATCATACAAATCGAGATGTCACAACCACAAATTAAGTGGCAGGCTCATTCAAAACTGTGGAATCATGGGAAGCGAGAAATATGCCGCACATAAGGTGCAGATATGCAGTGGCGAATTCGCCAATTACTGTAGCCATGCTTACACGGTACGGGGGCACAAGTCATCCTCAATCATCCGCAACTAAATTCGCGATCTCAAATAAGGAGCGGAAACGTGAGGAAAAATTCCGATCTATACAACACAACCCAGCCTGATGAAAGCGATAGGTGCACAACATTCCAACACGAGCATTAATGCGGCCGCCGCCACCATTTTTAACTCGGCATCGAACAAACCCTAACTAAACCCTGCGAATGATCAAACGGGCAAGCAAGTTCACCGGCCGAACTTACCGGATGGCGCGACCTTGCGGATGGAGCCGTTGGCGCGGTCGGCGACGTAGACGTTGTCGGCGCCGTCGACGGCGATGCTGCGGGGGTGGCCGTGGCCGAAGGCGCCGGCGCCCCCCGCGAGCCTCCGCAGCCCGGCGTCCGCGGAGACGGGGAGGGGGAGGGTGTAGAGCGTGGATCCGGCGGAGTCGAGGAGGACGAGGTCCCCGGCGCGGGGCCGCGGGAGGAGCGCGTAGGGGTGGGTCCCGGTGGGGTTTAGGTCGGAGACCGTGGAGACGGTGTAGCCGTCCTCGAGGACGAGTCCGGCGCAGGCGAGGAGCGGTAGGAGGGAGATGAGGAGGAGGGTGTGCCCGAGGAGCACGCGCGGAGGTGACGCCATGGCAGATGGGACTGGCCAGGTGCTGCGGCGGGGGAGACGGGAGGGGCTCGGGCTCAGAATGCAACTGGCTGTGGTACAGATGGTGTGGATGGTTGCTCGGAAAACCAGTTTATAAAACAAACACAAAGCAAATGCAAGAGTGCTTGGTTTATGTACTTCTATTTAAAACAACTTCTTTAGTTGCTTTGTGTTAAAAAACATTTTTTGTTGCTTTTAAGTTGTGATTTACGTCATGTATGGTGGAACCCTAGATGCCCGATCTTTCACGATTGGAGGGGATCCTACCGAGAACATGAAGAACACGATGGAAAACACGAGGGGAAAAATCACTCAAACCAACAAGATTCGATTACACATGTGCTAGATCCTCGAAACACAAAGAGATGCACGATCCACGATCAACAAAATACGATACAAGTGGCAACTCGTTCATCTCCAAGAGGAGGTCTTGAGGGGTCTTCCCATGAAGGGGTCTTGAATCCAAGGTGGATCTTCTCTGAAGAGGGAGCGCTCTCTCTCGGTGGAGTAGATCCGTATGGATGAGCAAAGCTCTATCTCACAAATGAGCTAAACCATTGCTAACCCTAGAAAGAGGGAGGAGGAGGTCTATTTATAGTCTAGTGTCATGAAGGGGTAAGTGGGCTTCGGCCCAACACTTGATCACGCATAGGCGTCGGACGTCCGACCGTCATCGGTCATCCGATGGTTCACGAGGGTTCGGACGTCCGGTCCTGGTCGGACGTCCGGTCCGTCGGTCATCCGGAGGCTTTCATACTTCCGATGTTTTGGCTTGGACGTGGTGGTGTCGGTCGTCCGGCCGCTCGAGCATGAACGGGCTGGGACTTGGCTGGCCGGTTGTAGCCTCCAGGCGTCGGACGTCCGAGAGACGTCGGTCGTCCGATGACCGGGAGTTTCGAGCAATCCTTCTTCTTGTCCATTGAACTTGGTGTCCTTGCCATCTTGTCCATTGGGTGTAGCTGACCCGTGGCTTTCCTCCAAATACCTAATCACACATAGTGACATAGGGTCTCCGCATGAGGTACTAGCCATGTCTCATAAGTAGAAAGTGGAAGTTCGGAGAGGAGCGAGTTCACCTTACCTTCGATAGCCTTTGCTCGAGCTCTTGTCACTGGTCCAAGTGGTGTCGTGGAAGATGTAGGTAGGTCCATGGGTATGACCTTGGGATGCTCCGCTTCATCTCCCCCCCCCCTTGGGAAAGATCCGACCTCGGATCGAATTCTTCATCACCATGGTAGGGAGAAAGATCCTTGACATTGAAGACGTCGCTCATGTTGTACTTGTCGCGCGGGAGGTCGATCTTGTAAGCGTTGTTGTTGTAGCGTGCTAGCACCTTGAAGGGTCCATCGGCTCGTGGTAGAAGTTTGGACTTGTGTTTGTTGGGGAAACGGTCCTTGCAAAGGTGTAGCCACACAAGATCTTCAACGTTGGATATCATGGGTTGCTTGTTGACGTTGAGCTTGGTCGCCAGTCATTGTACTTGGCGCTCGATGGTGTGCCTTGTATCTTCATGCGTCTTCTTGAGGTAGTTCACTCGGGCACTCGCGTCCATGTTGATGCGCTCTTGTAGTGGTAGAGGAAGAATGTCCAATGGGGACAACGGGTTGAAACCGTAGATGACCTCGGCGATGGGTATACTCGGCGATGGGGACAACGGGTTGAAACCGGTAGTCGAATGTCTTGCACGGTTGTAGGCATACTCGGCGATGGGTAGGCACTCCTCCCACTCCTTGATATTACTCTTGATCAACATGCGTAGTAGAGTGGAGAGTGTTCGGTTCATCACTTCGGTTTGGCCGTCGGTTTGTGGATGGTATGCCGTGGAGAATAGTAGCTTGATTCCGAGCTTGGCGCATAAGATCTTCCAAAACTAACTCAAGAACTTGACATCGCGGTCCGAGACAATCGTCTTTGGCACTCCATGTAGGCGCAAGATTTCTCTACAAAAAGATTTGCAACATGTGAAGCATCGTCTATCTTGTTGCATGGAATGAAATGTGTCATTTTAGAGAATCGGTCCACAACAACAAACACGGAATCTTTTCCATTTCTAGTCCTAGGCAAACCAAGCACAAAGTCCATACTAATATCTTCCCATGGGTGATATGGAATTGGAAGGGGTGTATATAGACCATGAGATTGAGCTTTGGACTTAGCTTTGTGACATGTCGAACAGCGGTTGGTGAAGCATGAGACGTCGCAGAACATCTTGGGCCAAAAATAGTTCTTGGAGAGCGTAGCGAATGTCTTGTCGCATCCAAAGTGTCCCATTAGTCCTCCTCCATGGGATTCTTGCAAAAGTAACAAACGAAGAGAACACTCGGGGATGCAAAGTTTGTTAGCTCTCATAAGATAATCATCTTTGATGTAATAGCGTTCCCAAGATGTATGCGTCAAACACTTGGCATAAGGAGTAGCAAAAGTAGGATCATGCGCATACAAGTATTTTATGTGCTCAAAGCCAATGACATTCAATTCAAGTTTAGAAACAAGCATGCATTTGCGGGAAAGTGCATCCGCCACAACATTCTCTTTGCCCTTAAGGTACATGATGTCATAAGGAAAAGACTCTATGAATTCACTCCACTTAGCATGACGCTTGTTCAACTTAATTTAACCCTTAAGATACTTGATAGTTTCATGGTCGGTATGGATGATGAATTCATGAGGGCGCAGATAATGTTCCCACTTGCGCAAAACTCGCACTAAAGCATAAAGCTCTTTGTCATATATGGGATAATTGAGTTGCGCTCCGGAAAGTTTCTCACTAAAGTAAGATATGGGGCGCTTCTCTTGCATTAACACACCTCCTATGTCGTACCCACTAGCATCGCAATGTATCTCAAACAGTTTATCAAAGTTTGGTAAAGCAAGCAAAGGAGCATGTGTAAGCAAATTCTTAAGCTCATTGAATGCGGTATCTTGGGATGGTCCCCAAACAAAAGGTGCATTCTTCTTACTCAAAGCATGTAAAGGAGAAGCAATGGTGCTAAAGTTCTTAAAGAATCTACAATAGAAACCGGCTAGGCCAAGGAAACATAGCACTTGTTACAAGTTGGTTGGTTGTGGCCAAGTCTTAATAGCATTGATCTTAGATTCATCTACATGAACACCGTTAGAAGATACTACAAAACCCAAGAAAACAAGCTTATCAACACCGAAAAGGCATTTGTGCATATTAGCATGAAGTCACTCTTTCCTAAGGGTTTGTAACACGGTTCTAAGATGGGTGACATGATCTTTGAGGGATTTGCTAAAGACAAGGATAGCGTCAAAATAGACAACAACAAATACACCAATGTATGGCCTAAGAACAAAATGCATGACTCTCATGAAAGTACCGGCTGCTTCGGATAAACCCATTGGCATAACAAGCCATTCATATAAGTCAAATTTTGTCTTAAATGCGGTTTCCATTCGTCACCTTCTTGTATGTGGATTTGGTAATAGCCATTCTTAAGATCAATCTTAGAGAAAATGGTGGCTCCACTAAGCTCATCTAGCATATCATCTAAGCATGGAATGGGGTAACGATATCTAACGGTGATAGCATTGATGGGTGATACGTCCATTTTGCATCATGCTTTTATATCAATATTTATTGCATTATGGGCTGTTATTACACATTATATCTCAATACTTATGGCTATTCTCTCTTATTTTACAAGGTTTACCATGAAGAGGGGGAATGCCGGCAGTTGGAATTCTGGCTAGAAAAGGAGCAAACGTTGGAAACCTATTATGCACAACTCCAAAAGACCTGAGACTCCACGAAACAACTTTTCAGATTTAATAAGAATTATTGGGCAAAAGAAATAGGCCAGGGGGCCCACACCCTGTCCAGGAGGCAGGGGGCGCGCCCCCCTGTAGGGCGCGCCCCTATCTCCTGGGCCCCTGGTGGGCTTCCGGCTGCCATCTTCTGCTATATGAAGGGTTTTCCCCCGGAAAAAAAATCGTGGGCAAGCTTACGGGACGAAACTCCGCCGCCACGAGGCGGAACCTTGGCGGAATCAATCTAGGGCTCTCGCGGAGCTGTTCTGCCGGGGACACTTCCCTCCGGGAGGGGGAAATCATCACCAACGTCATCACCAATGATCCTCTCATCGGGAGGGGGTCAATCTCCATCAACATCTTCACCAGCACCATCTAATCTCAAAACCCTAGTTCATCTCTTGTATCCAATCTTGTATCAAAACCACAAATTGGTACCTGTGGGTTGCTAGTAGTGTTGATTACTCCTTGTAGTTGACGCTATTTGGTTTACTTGGTGGAAGATCATATGTTCAGATCCTTTATGCATATTATTACCCCTCTGATTATGAACATGAATATACTTTGTGAGTAGTTACGTTTGTTCCTGAGGACATGGGTGAAGTCTTGCTATTAGTAGTCATGTGAATTTGGTATTCGTTCGATTTTTTGCTGAGATGTATGTTGTCTCTCCTCTAGTGGTGTTATGTGAACATCGACTACATGACACTTCACCATTATTTGGGCCTAGAGGAAGGCATAGGGAAGTAATAAGTAGATGATGGGTTGCTAGAGTGACAGAAGCTTAAACCCTAGTTTATGCATTGCTTCGTTAGGGGTTGATATGGACTCATATGTTTAATGATGTGGTTAGGTTTACCTTAATACTCCTTTTTGTAGTTGCGGATGCTTGCAATAGGGGTTAATCATAAGTGGGATGCTTGTCCATGTTAGGGAAGTACCCAAGTGCCGGTCCACCCACATATCAAATTATCAAAGTACCGAACGCGAATCTATGAACGTGATGAAAACTAGCTTGACGATAATTCCCAATGTGTCCTCGGGAGCTTCTTCTTCATTATTAGAATTTGTCCAGGCTTATCCTTTGCTACACAAAGGATTGGGCCACCTTGCTGCACTTTATTTACTTTATTTACTTTTGCTCGTTACTATTTATCTTATCACAAAACTATCTATCACCTATTATTTCAGTGCTTGCAGAGAAAACCTTACCGAAAACCGCTTATCATTTCCTTCTGCTCCTCGTTGTGTTCGACACTCTTACTTATCGAAAGGACTACGATAGATCCCCTATACTTGTGGGTCATCAAGACTCTTTTCTGGCGCCGTTGCCGGGGAGCGTAGCGCTCTTGGTGAGTGGAACTTGGTAAGGAAACATTTATATAGTGTGCTGAAATTTTCTGTTACTTGTCACTATGGAAACTAATCCTTTGAGGGGCTTGTTTGGGGTATCTTCACCCCCAACCAAAAGAGCCAATAGATGATCCTCAACCTACTAAACCTTATGAAAATATTCACTTTGAGATTCCTTCGGGTATGATAGAGAAACTGCTATCTAATCCTTTTGTAGGGGACGGAACATTGCATCCCGACTTACACCACATCTTTGTGGATGAAGTTTGCGGATTATTTAAGCTTGCAGGTATTCCCGATGATGTTGTCAAAAGGAAGGTCTTCCCTTTATCTTTGAAGGGAGATGCAATAAGATGGTATAGGCTATGTGATGATACGAGATATTGGAACTATAAGCGTTTGAAGTTGGAATTTCACCAGAAGTTCTATCCTATGCATCTTGTTCATCGTGATCGTAATTACATATATAATTTCTGGCCTCGCGAAGGAGAAAGCATCGCTCAAGCTTGGGGAGGCTTAAGTCAATGTTATATTCATGCCCCAATCATGAGCTCTCTCGGGAAATGATCATTCAGAATTTTTATGCTCGGCTTTCTCTTGATAATCGCAACCTGCTCGATACTTCCTATGCTGGTTCCTATATGATGAACACTATTGATTTCAAATGGGACTTATTGGAAAGAATTAAACGCAACTCTGAAGATTGGGGTTCCGACGATGGTAAGGAGTCAGGTATGACACCTAAGTTCGATTGTGTTAAATCTTTTATGGATACCGATGCTTTCCGTGGATTTAGCTCTAAGTATGGACTTGACTCCGAGATAATAGCCACTTTTTGTGAAACTTTTGCTACTCACGTTGATCTCCCTAAAGAGAAGTGGTTTAAATATAATCCTCCCGTTGAAGTGAAAGTATTTGCACCTATTACAGTCGAAGAGAAGACTATTACATATAGTGATTCTATTATCCCTACTGCTTATGTTGAAAAACTTCATTTTCCTATTAGGATAAAAGATCATGCTAAAGCCTCGACTGTTGTTCGTAAGAGCAATGTTAGAACTTATACACCTCCTGAGCAAATCAAAGTTGAACCTAATGTCGCTATTGTTAAAGATCTCTTGTTTGATAATATTGATGGGCATGTTATTTATTTCTGTGATGAAACTGCTAGAATTGCCAAACCTTGTGCTAATGATAAACATAGACCTGTGGTAGGCATGCCTGTTATTTCTGTTAAAATAGGAGATCATTGTTATCATGGCTTATGTGATATGGGTGCTAGTGCTAGTGCAATACCTATTGACTTATACAACGAAACTAAGCACGATATTGCACCTGCTGAGTTAGAAGATATTGATGTCACAATTAAACTTGCCAATAGAGATACTATTTCACCAATGGGAATTGTTAGAGATGTTGAAGTCTTGTGTGGGAAAACTAAATATCCTGCTGATTTTCTTGTTCTTGGCTCCCCACAAGATAGCTTTTGTCCCATTATATTTGGTAGACCCTTCTTGAACACCGTTAATGTTAGGATAGATTGCGAAAAGGATGTAGTTACTATTGGTGTAGGTGATATGTCTCATGAGTTCAACTTTTCTAAATTTCATAGACAACACCGTGAAGAGGAACCATCTAGTAGGGATGAAATTATTGGTCTTGCTTCCATTGCTGTTCCTCCAACTGATCCGTTAGAACAATATTTGCTAGACCATGAAAATGATATGTTTATGAAGGAAAGGGAAGAAATAGATGAAGTGTTCCTTAAACAAGAACCTATGTGAAAGTGCGTTATATCGACTAGAGGGGGGGTGAATAGGCGATTTTTATGAATTCTTCACTGAGGAATTTGCTGGTGAGGAAATTCCTTAGCGAAGAACTACTTGCAGCGGAATAAGTACTCAGAAGTAAGCATAACAGGATACAAACATAGTCATCATGATGAAATGAAGACTAGCACAGAGTACAGAAAGCGTAAACACAGGATAACAAGATGAAGACAAACAGACTGAAGAAATTGAACTGAGGAATTTGTGAAAGTCTTCAGTCAAAGTCTTCAAGCACAGATATGAACAACATACAACACAGTAATGAGGAAATGAAAGAGTTGAGGAAATAGAACCAGTTAGTTGGTGAAGACAATGATTTGGTAAACCAGTTCCAACTGCTGACTCAGTTGTACGTCTGGTTGGAGCGGCTGAGTATTTAAACTCGAGGACACGCAGTCCCGGACACCCAGTCTCTGAGCCGCAACTCAGGACACCCAGTCCTCACCGTATTCTCCTTGAAATAAGACCACGCAGGCCTCGTCCAATCACTCGTGGTAAGTCTTCAGGTGACTTCCAAACCTTCACAGACTTGGTCACTCGGCGATCCACAATTCCTCTTGGATGCTCTAGACCTTGACGCCTAACCGTCTGGAAGAAGCACAGTCTTCAAAGGTAACAAGCGTCGGATCCACGCAGGATCAATTTCTTCAGTGATGCTCAATCACTTTGGGTTTGTGGGGGTATGGTTTTGGGATTTTCCTCACTTGATGATTTTTGCTCAAAGTCCTCGGAGGATGGGTTGCTCTCAAATGACAAGTGTCAAGTTCTCTCAGAGCAGCCAACCAACTAGTGGTTGTAGGGGGCGGCTATTTATAGCCTAGGGAGCAGCCCGACATGATAAGACATAAATGCCCTTCAATGATATGACCGTTAGGTGGATAAGATATTTTGGACAGCCGGCGCGCAGCACAGCAACGGTCGGAAATTTGACTCTCAAATTCCTCAGGGCTATCATGTTCCTCACTGTGTAGGCAATTCGCACTAGCGAATTCCTAACTCCTCAGCCAGAGCAAATTCCTCAGTGACCAGAAGAACTGCGTCTCTGTCACTGAAGAAATTGGCTGAACTGTATGAGATTTCCAATGGCTTCACTCGAAGGGATTGGTAGGTGTAGGATTTTGAGTTGAGCATCACATGGAAATTTTTCCTTAGTATTTCCTCGACCCCCTTTAACAGTACGGTGTTTCCTATGACTCAAGAAAGAGAAAATGAAACTACGAAAACAAAAGTCTTCACGCTTCATATTCCTCGAATGAATACCAAGTCTTCAAGGTCACACCAATTTTTTCACTTTCAAAGTCTTCAGAATATCAAAGTCTTCAGTCGAAGAACTTCATTTTTAGGGGTCGACTTTCTCTGTAAATATCAAACTCCTCATAGACTTATAGACCTGTGTACACTCACAAATGCATCAGTTACTTAACCTATAAGTCTTCAATACACCAAAATCACTAAGGGGCACTAGATGCACTTACAATCTCCCCCTTTTTGGTGATTGATGACAACATAGGTTAAGTTTTCAACGGGGATAAACATATGAAGTGTAAATACTGATATTGAGGAATTTGATTGCAAGATATAGAAGAACTCCCCCTGAATATGTGCATAGTGAGGAATTTGCTTTTGAGGCAATGCACATTTGAAGAATTTAATCATGGAGATCTCCCCCTATATCTTGTAATTCATACACGCATTTGATATATAATATGAAGAATTTGAAATGCATGATGAAATATGGTGCCTGATGAGATTCAGCATGCGTGCAATAATATTAACGAGGAATAAGCATGCAGAATAGCACATCAAAAGTATCAGAGCTCAGTGCATCAAAGCATCAGAGCACGACCAAAAGTACCAAGGCACCATCGGATTTAAGATTACAACTCGATCCAATAAAAAGTTTCGGAAGAACGAGAGTTGTAACTTAACAAAACGCCCATAATATAAACCCGCTTGAAGACTAACTCAGATTTCTCCCCCTTTGTCATCAAATGACCAAAAAGATCGAAACTGAGGACTAACGCCCCTGAAGAATTTCAAGTCGATGGAGGAGCGCCAGCGTTGTCAGGGTTGGTCGTTGAAGTAGGGCCTGCCGCAGTGTCGTTCAAATCTTCATGTTCATCAGTTTCACGCGATGAAGAATAAGAACTGGCCACCAGATCAGGAACTTTGACTCTCTTGAATTTCTTCGGAGGTGGTGCAGACCAGTCAAATGCTTCCTGGAGACCCATAGTCTTCAGTTCTTCCGCGGAATATACATGAGTGAGAACAGCCCAGGTGCGGTTGAGGGTTTCATGAAGGTGATACTGATTTTTCTTCACTGCATTATGGGTTGCGGTCATGTTGTGAAGAATTGCAGCAAATTGACGCTTTACCCATTTATGATTGCGATCAACCTTCTGATGAAGACTGAGGAGTAACTCACGGTCAGTCATCACCCTGGGTGCTGTTGCTTGAGGCTTTTGCTTGGCTGATGTATTTGCGGCAGTGTCATGTGTTGCAGAATCGTCATTGGTGGAGTAAGATGTAGCTAGACGGAATTGACCATCCAATGGACGAGTGCCTTCATCGATCACAGCAGCTGCCTTGCCCTTATCATCAGATGATGAAACTGGTCGCTTGAGGACTTCAATGGGCGGCAAGTAGCTACCATGGTTCAGAGTGTCAGCCTTGTAATTCAGTGAAGATCTTGCCCTTATGAATCTCATAATCCAAGGCGCATAGGGCTTCAGCTCAAAAGGTGACATTGCAACATTAGCCAGAGTCCTCATGAAGAAATCATGGAAGTTGACGGGAACGCCATGAATGATGTTGAAAAGCATGTTCTTCATGATGCCAGCGACATCTTCATCATTTGAGTCGTGGCCTTTGATAGGACTCATTGTCTTCGTCAGGATGCGATAGACAGTCCGAGGCACATACAGTAATTCCTTGACGAGGAATTTGGTTCGAGGGGCCTGCCCTGGCTTCAAAGGCTTCATGAGCACTTGCATATAATGATCTGTCAGTTCGCGGTCAAGAGGAAGGACACGAAGCAATTCAGTTGCCGATGCCTTATAGTGAGTGTTTTCTGTCATCCAATCCAGCACCCATGAATTGACATCTTCAGCATCTCCGGTGATATGCAAAGTGGCATAGAACTGAAGAATGAGTTCTTCATTCCAATCACAGATATTAGTGCAGAAATTCAGTAGTCCTGCATCGTGAATAACTCGGAGGACTGGCTCGAAGCACGACAGAGATTCCATATCCACATGAGGAATATGATCATGATCGAAGATTTTGTCCTTGTCAAAGAGCACTGAGGAATAGAAGTTGGCTTGAGTAGCAGTCCAGAAACGTCTTTTACTTATGTGAGCAGAGTCATATGGATTGTAATCAGTGAAGAACATATGCTCAGAAAAGAAGTCTTCAGCCTTGAATTTTTGCTTGCTCGAGAACAGATTCTTTGGTTTGGGCAGAGGAGTGTCAGTGATTTGCAGCACAACCTCAGGAATCGCGATCTCAGGTGCTTCAGGCTGAGGAATTTCTGGTTCCTCTTCTTGTGCAGTTTGGGGATCAGCAGCAGGTTCTTCAGCACTAGCGGCTGGAATTTCTTCATGAACAGACGATGTGGGATGACTTTCTTCAAAGCCCATTTGAATAGTTGTAGCCGGGGACTGAGGAATTTGTTGAATAGGAGTGAAGAGAGGAGTATTGGGATGCTGACTTTCCCAAAAGTCATCGTTCATCACTGGTGTAGTGCATTCAATATCCACGTCTTCTTCTTCTTTTTCAATTTCCTCAACACCAGCCTCTTCAGCTGTGAACTGAGGCATAGGTGAGGAAATGACTGGCGTTGAAGGGAATGTTTCCACTTCAATTTCTTCATCAAACTGTTCTGAGGTAGCAACAGAATGATTTTCTTCATCAGATCCGCTTGGGATCTTGTAGTCTTCTCCATAAAGAACAATTTCCTTAGACGACATGGAGGAAATGGGAACGGCATCAATAGGATTTTCAAGCGAGCTGGTCATTGGCTTCATTTTCTTCGCGGCCGAAGAATTTGACGCAGCTGATGCCTTCCTTTTCTTCACTGCAGCTCGCTCTGCAGCCTTGGTCTTCTTCACTTCATAAGTAGAAGGAAGAATTGGAGTTGGTGTTGGCGCGGGAGGAGCTGAGGACTGTGGTTCATTTTCTTCAGGCGCAACTGGTGCAGTTGCCCTGATCTCTTCAGTTTCTTCAGGCGCACCACTAGTGGATGCCCTGGGAATTTCTTCAGCGGCTGGAATGGAGTCATCAGCCCTGGAACTTGTATTTTCATCAGCAGGCTGAAAGTCATCAGCAGTGCTGGCATGTTCTTCAGCAGGCTGAGCAAAGTCTGCAGCCTGAGGATTTTCTTGTTGCGATGGGGCTGCAACAGTTGTCATTTTCTTCGTCAAATTGACGAATCTCACTTTGGCTCCTTGCCAATCAGCATTGTATGCATCGAAATCTTTGCTGAGGGCTTGGATCTCAGATTGAGCCTTGAGAAGTTCTTCAGGTGTCAGTCTGACAATGTTCTTCTTCAGAAGCTTCTCCTTTCTAGCTTGTGCTCTCTTTATCTCACGAGCCTTTTCAAACTTCCATTTCTCTTCAGAGATGAAATGGGTCAGCATATGACTTTGACCAGGAGTCAGAGGCAGATCAGGCATTGGAGTGTTTGGATCCTGATGCCATAAGTCGATGAAGTCGAGGATCTTCTTTGGATCCAAAAGCAGAGGCACAGGTGTTCCTTTGGCTCTGGCGGCCTTTGCTTGTCTGTCTCTGATGATTTCTGCAAGTTCTTCATCAGAAGCCTCGTCATCAGAGGGCACTTGGAAAGCAACCTGTTTCTTTCTTGGACTTGGCCGAGGACCGCTTCCAGCTGTTGCTTTTGTCTTCAGCAGAGTGGGGCCTGATGAGGACATTGGTGCAGCTGAGGAACTAGCTGAGACACCAGAAGCAATTGAGAAACCCTGAGTCCTTTGACATGTAGCCAGATACACAAGAGTTGAGGACTTGGAGAGAGCTGCTGAGGACTTTGGTGGAGCAGCAGTAGTCTGAGGAATTTGCCGTGAGGGCGCAGCTGAGGAACTTGGCCGTGAGGGCGCTGATGGTGAAGCACTTGGCTTGTGAGCAGGCTTCTTCGGCATTGATTTCCTTGGCTTGACCGAGGTCTCAGCGGCAGCAGCAGCAGCAGCAGAATCCTCATTGAATTTCCTCACTGCCTCCTTGGCTTGTCTTGCCAGTTTTGCTTGACGCCTAGCCCATTCTTCAGGAAAGTCCTCACCACGCTTGATGCTGGTGGGATCAGCTACTTGGCCAGGTGCCAATGGAGCTCTTGGGCATGGAGGGTTTAAGGCGAATTTCTTCATGTACTTTGGAGTAACATAACGATATTCCCTCCATTCTCGTGCCCATCTTCGTTCTATCCTCTAAATGCGCACTTTGCGCTGATTCTTGTTTTCTTTGCCAAACTTGGCTTCATCAGGTGTGCAATAATCCTTGTATATTTCATCAGGGATCTCAAAAGCAGTCATGACCTCCAGTTTCTTTCCTCCTTTCTGCGGTCTCTTGCCTTCTGCCATTTTCTTCAGATGAGGAATTTGAACAATAGAACACTCTGAAGAAGTATGCAGTTTTTCTTCGAGGAATGCTGCAAATGAGTTAAGTTGATGAGAACCTAGTGATTCAGTAGCGGACATGAGTACCTGTGAACAAAGTGTAGGTGCGAGGAATTTGGAGAGGTCATATGCGTTCTCAGAAGATTTTCGAAAAGACAAGTTTTGAGGAATTTGACCAGTTGAGCCTTGAGGAATTTCACTAAGCGTTCTTGTCTTAGGTTCCAGAGTTGTACAGATCGAAAATCCGCACAATTGAGGAATCTTGAAGAATTGAGTGCTTAGAGAGATGGATCAAGAGCATACAGTGTGTGAGGTGTTCATATGTGAAGATTTGAAGAATAAAACACCTTTGAAGATTTTCAGAAAAGTTTGAGAATCAAAGTGAGTAATAAAAGTGACTTTTAATTACCCGAACTGAAGAACACGACGAACAGAGATGAACCATGGTGAAGTTCGTCAAGTTAGATCTCCCACGCCCTAACTTGGCAGAGGGAGACAGCTACGGCGGCGGCGGAGTGAAGATTTCCGTAGCCGGCGCGAGTACGACGGCGACGAGGTCGAGGCAGTGAAGCTCTTCCTCACCGACGGCGATGGAGTAGTGGCGGCGCTAGGGTTTGAGGAGAGCTCGAGCGAGAGACAGCGACCGAGCGGAGTAAATGAAGTAAGGAAGGGGAGAGGGGGTATTTATAGCCACGGTAAAAACTGTTCGCCCGAAGATTTTGGGACGAACATGCCCCTGCCCTTTCTTCTTCACGCGACATGTGTCACCCACATACTGTGCAGATGAGATCATGTAAGATCGTGGGTGAATAAACTAATGCATCGTGGGATGCGGAACGGTTTGAGCGGTAAAACCGAAAATCTGGATAAGATTTGTTTTAAAATTTCGTTCGCAATTTCTTCAGCTAACAAGGACACAGTGAAGACTTTGAACGAGTTTCAATCAGAACGCACATGAAGAATCTGTGAATAGATTGGGTTGAGTATAGCATAGGGGGGGAAGGGTCCGATCACATTCACTTAGCAGAAATCACAACTTATAGCAATAAGTGAATGCTGTAGAGGACATAAACTCACATATATATATATATATATAGCCAATGAAGAAAAACGACGGAAACAGTGAAGATTTTGCAAAGTTGAAGAATTTGAAAGACTGAAGAATTTCAAAAATGAGGAAAAACTCAAATTGAAGATTTTCAACTTTTGTGGTGGCGGTGGCCCACCGTATAAGAATGATGATTTTAGACACCGCGTACAATTGTCGTAGGGTTCTGAGAATCAAATTCTTCATTAATTTCTTCACACTTAGAGTGTTATTCTTCATTGATTGAAGAAAAACGTTTCTTCATGTGTTGCACATCTAAGTCATCAATTCTGCATAAGGGTTAGGATGTGTGTCCCTTTCAAAGAACATTCGAAGATTCTAAGATATTTAGCTCACACCGCAACTTGCTAAATCTCTTCTCATCCAAGGGCTTAGTGAAGATATCAGCTAGCTGTTCTTCAGTCTTCACATGCTCGATGGAGATGTCGCCCTTCAACACATGATCATGAAGAAAATGATGACGAATCTGGATGTGCTTAGTCTTCGAGTGCTGAACTGGGTTGTGAGCAATCTTGATGGCACTCTCATTGTCGCAGAGGAGAGGCACATTCTTCACGTTGACGCCATAGTCCTTGAGGGTTTGCTTCATCCAAAGCAGTTGAGCACAGCATGAGCCAGCAGCAATGTATTCAGCTTCAGCAGTAGACAGTGATACGCAGTTCTGTTTCTTCGAGGACCAACAGACCAAAGATCGTCCGAGGAAATGACAAGTGCCGGATATTGACTTGCGGTCAACACGATCACCAGCATAGTCAGAGTCAGAATATCCAATGAGATCAAAAGCAGAGCCCTTGGGGTACCATAATCCTAGTGTTGGTGTGTGAGCTAGATATCGAAGAATATGCTTCACAGCCTTATGGTGTGATTCCTTCGGTGCAGCTTGAAATCGGGCACACATGCAAACACTAAGCATTATATCTGGCCTAGATGCACATAAGTACAATAAGGAACCAATCATGGAGCGGTATACCTTGTGATCGAAGTCAATACCATTTTCATCAGTGCATAGATGGCCATTTGTGGGCATAGGAATTTTGACGCCTTTGCAATATTGCATGCCGAATTTCCTCAGTACATCTTTGAGGTATTTCTCCTGAGATATGAATATGCCGTTGCACTGTTGACGAATTTGGAGACCTAAGAAGAATTTCAACTCTCCCATCATAGACATTTGATATTCTTCACTCATCATATAGGCAAATTCATCACTATAACGTTGGTTAGTACAGCCAAAGATAATATCATCAACATATATTTGGCACACAAACAGTTCACCATCATATGACTTAGTAAAAAGAGTAGGGTCGAGTGAACCGGGTGTGAAGCCATTCTTCACGAAGAATTCCTTCAATGTATCATACCACGCCCGAGGGGCTTGCTTGAGGCCATAGAGGGCCTTATTGAGTCTGAAGACTTTGTCAGGATTCTTTGGATCTTCAAAACCTAGGGGTTGAGCAACATATACTTCTTCCTCAAGCTTACCATTGAGGAATGCACTTTTCACATCCATTTGATATAAGATGATATCATGATGGTTAGCGTAAGCAAGTAATATGCGAATAGCCTCAAGTCTAGCAACAGGTGCAAAAGTTTCATCGAAATCAATTCCTTCAACCTGTGTGTAGCCTTGAGCTACTAGTCGTGCCTTATTCCTCACCACAAGGCCATTTTCATCTTGCTTGTTGTGGTAGATCCATTTTGTGCCAATGATATTATGCTTGCGAGGATCTGGGCGATTGACCAATTCCCAGACATTGTTCAGCTCGAACTGATGTAATTCTTCTTGCATAGCCTGAATCCACTCCGGCTCCAGAAATGCTTCATCTACCTTAGTGGGCTCTGTGATAGAGACAAAAGCATAGTGCCCACAAAAGTTAGATAAATGTGAGGCTTTTGAGCGTGTGAGAGGACCTGGTGCGCTAATGTCATCGATGATCTTCTCCACTTGCACTTCTTTTGCAACGCGTGGATGAGTTGGTTGTAACTGAGGATTTTGATCAGCATTTTCTTCAGCACCATTTTCCTCATCTTGTTCTTCAGGTGCATCAGCTCGACGTTCTTCATGAACAGGAATGAAATCTTCAGCAGATTCTTCAGTCAAAATGACATCCTCAGTTGCCTTGAGCTTGATAGCATCCTCAGGTGCTGGTTCATCTAACACAGAAGGTAGGTGCTCTCTTTGCGAGCCATTAGTTTCATCGAACCGCACATCAGTGTCAACAATCTTGTGAAGAACAATGTTGAAGACTCTGTAGGTGTGCGAGTCCTTTCCGTAACCAAGCATAAAACCTTCATGTGCTTTCAGTGCAAATTTAGAGTTGTGGTGAGGATCTCTAATCCAACATTTAGCACCAAAGACTTTGAAATAACTCACATTGGGTTTCTTGTCAGTGAGGAGTTCATAGGCAGTCTTCTTGAAGAATTTGTGAAGATATACTCTGTTGATGATGTGGCAAGCAGTATCAATTGCATCAATCCAAAAACGCTGAGGCGTTTTGTATTCATCAAGCATAGTGCGAGCCATCTCAACAAGAGTTCTGTTCTTGCGCTCCACGATGCCATTCTGTTGAGGAGTATAGGGAGCAGATAACTCATGAGTAATACCAAGTTCATCAAGATATGCATCAAGGCCGGAATTCTTGAACTCAGTTCCATTGTCACTTCTGATATGCTTGATCTTCACACCAAAGTTGGTTGAAGCCCTCGAGGAAAATCGTTTGAAGACTTCCTGCACTTCATGTTTGTAAGTAACAATGTGTACCCATGTATATCGAGAATAATCATCAACAATGACAAAACCATATAAAGATGCATCATTAGTGACTGCTGAATAATGATTAGGTCCGAAGAGGTCCATGTGAAGCAATTCGAATGGATGGGTAGTGGTCATGATAGTCTTCGCTGGATGCTTGGCCTTAGTCATTTTTCCGGTTTCACATGCTCCACATAAGTGATCCTTGAGGAATTTGACATTCTCAATGCCAATGACATGCTTCTTCTTCGCAAGCGTGTTCAGATTCCTCATGCCTGCATGACCAAGTCGTCGATGCCATAGCCAGCCTTCTGAAGCTTTTGCAAGTAGACATACGGCTGGTTGTGGTCCTGTAGAGAAATCAACAATATACAGATCTCCTCTCCTAAAGCCTTCGAAGACTTTGGAATTGTCAGCTTCCATAATCACAACACAACGATATTTGCCAAAGACAACAACCATATCAAGATCACAAAGCATTGAGACTGACATGAGATTGTATCCTAAGGACTCAACAAGCATGACTTTGTCCATGTGCTTATCCTTAGAGATAGCAACCTTACCAAGACCCAATACCTGACTTTTGCCTTTGTCAGCAAAGATGATATGCTTCAGAGGTGATGGTGATAAGGGAGCATCCATCAATAGATTCTTGTCACCAGTCATGTGATTTGTACATCCACTATCGAGGACCCATTCAGTGGTTTTGGGTTGATCATCCTGTAGATGAATTAGTGTAGCTTACAATCTCATATGCTTCATCAGTGAAGAATATGATATCAAGTTCATCAGATGAATTTCATCAAGCAGTAAACAGATATAGCAGTATGAGGACGTGTGAAATGAAAGTTCATTTCATCATGATTCGCCTGCGTCCCTTTAGGCATTTTTGTCAGGTCCCCAGCAAATTCTTCAGACGTTAGAGCACGTCTGGAGACCTGACCCTGCAGAAGAGATTAGTTCTTTTTCTTCACCACCCACATCTGGAGGGGTGGCAAAGAGTTCATCATTCTGCGAGCACCATGTGAGAAAGGTGGCAAAGATGCCAAACCATTTCGCTTCACATAAGAGGGGTTAGGGTAAGCATATGAATAAGCAGAGTAATTCTTCGAGGGACTTATGAACATAATGGTTTGAAGAACAATGCACATTTTCATAGCCCTTAGCTCTACCCTGCGAGACAGAGTTGTTGGCACGACGATAATCATATGAGGACTTTGATCCAGTTGAGGAATTTGATCCATATGAAGAATTTGGTCCATATGAAGAATTTGATCTGGGGTTCCTGTTCTTCACAGATGGTGTCATGAGGACATTCACCTGAAGACTTTCAACCCAACTTTTGGGAACCCAGATTTTCTTCATAGGGGAACCGTTCCTGCAGTTAGTGCCAACATATCTAGCAAATACTTCACCATTCTGATTTTTGAACAGTTTATAGTTGGAGTCAAATGACTCATCAGAAGAATGAGGAGATTCACATGTAAAGCCAGATAAGTTAGATGGATCAACTGGAGGTCCCTTTGCAGCAACCTATGAGGTTTTGGGGTACTGCTCAGGCTTCCAATATGTTCCATCAGCATTGAGTTTCCTCTCAAAGGCAATACCCTCTTTCCTAGGGTTTCTGTTGAGGATCTGCTTTTTGAGCACATCACAAAGTGTCTGATGCCCTTTGAGGCTTTTGTACATGCCTGTCATGTACAATTCCTTCAGCCCTGCATTGTCAGTGATACTAGCAATGTCCTCAGGTGAGGAATTAGTGATAGCAGAGGCAGATGAAGAATTTGTAACAGTTGAAGCATTTGAACATTCAGGTGAAGAATTAGCAGATTCACGTTCAATGCACTTTAAGCATGGAGGAACAAATTCTTCCTGAGAAGCGCTGATTTGTTGAGCTAGTAATGAATCACGCTCCTTCAGAAGATCTTCATAACACACTCTTAGCTTTTCAAGATCTTCCTTTCTTTGAAGAGATTCAAGAGAAAGCTTCTCGTGATCAGTCAAGAGAGTATTATGTTGATCTTGAAGGGCGTCAAGCTTGGAGTGAATTCTCTGAAGACATTCACCCAATGCTTTTGACTGATCCATTTCTTTGCGCAACATATTATCACTCTTTTCTAGCATATCTTGAGTTTGTTCTAAAACCGTTTGTTGTTTAGTGGCCACGCAAATAAGTTTGGTATAGCAGGATTCAATATCATCATCAGATTCATCATTGTCAGATTCATCATTATCAGATTCATTATCACAAGACTTGGATGAGGAGCATTCGGTTACCTCAGCACCGTTTGCCATGAGATAAGATGCAGAAGATGATGATTCTGGCTCGAAAGTCATCGTTTTGAGAGATTCCTTGAAGTCCTCAAACCAGGGATCATGACAAGTTCGATGACCTTCATAGACATCAGAGATTCGGTCCCAGATGAGCTTCGAATTGCCAAGATGCATAATTCGCCCGAATTGATCTCTGGATAGGCAGGAGCAGATGATATCCTTCGGTACGATGTCAAGTCGAGTGTACTTGCGAATATCATCAGCATTCGCCATCTTGCATAGATCAGTAAGACCAATCTCAGTGACGGTCCATAGCTCGCTGTTCTTAGCCATGAGGCGCTTCCTCATCATGGCCTTCCACTTGGGATAGTCATGACCGTCAAAGATAGGGCATGTCACTTTCTTCATACCTGCGGTCGACATAACTAAAACTCCAGGCGGTTAAACCAAAATCACACAGAACAAGGGAGTACCTTGCTCTGATACCAATTGAAAGTGCGTTATATCGACTAGAGGGGGGGTGAATAGGCAATTTTTATGAATTCTTCACTGAGGAATTTGCTGGTGAGGAAATTCCTTAGCGAAGAACTACTTGCAGCGGAATAAGTACTCAGAAGTAAACATAACAGGATACAAACATAGTCATCATGATGAAATGAAGACTAGCACAGAGTACAGAAAGCGTAAACACATGATAACAAGATGAAGACAAACAGACTGAAGAAATTGAACTGAGGAATTTGTGAAAGTCTTCAGTCAAAGTCTTCAAGCACAGATATGAACAACATACAACACAGTAATGAGGAAATGAAAGAGTTGAGGAAATAGAACCAGTTAGTTAGTGAAGACAATGATTTGGTAAACCAGTTCCAACTGCTATCTCAGTTGTACATCTGGTTGGAGCGGCTGAGTATTTAAACTCGAGGACACGCAGTCCCGGACACCCAGTCTCTGAGCCGCAACTCAGGACACCCAGTCCTCACCGTATTCTCCTTGAACTAAGACCACGCAGGCCTCGTCCAATCACTCGTGGTAAGTCTTCAGGTGACTTCCAAACCTTCACAGACTTGGTCACTCGGCGATCCACAATTCCTCTTGGATGCTCTAGACCTTGACGCCTAACCGTCTGGAAGAAGCACAGTCTTCAAAGGTAACAAGCGTCGGATCCATGCAGGACCAATTTCTTCAGTGATGCTCAATCACTTTGGGTTTGTGGGGGTTTAGTTTTGGGATTTTCCTCACTTGATGATTTTCGCTCAAAGTCCTCGGAGGATGGGTTGCTCTCAAATGACAAGTGTCAAGTTCTCTCGGAGCAGCCAACCAACTAGTGGTTGTAGGGGGCGACTATTTATAGCCTAGGGAGCAGCCCGACATGATAAGACATAAATGCCCTTCAATGATATGACCGTTAGGTGGATAAGATATTTTGGACAGCCGGCGCGCAGCACAGCAACGGTCGGAAATTTGACTCTCAAATTCCTCAGGGCTATCATGTTCCTCACTGTGTAGGCAATTCGCACTAGCGAATTCCTAACTCCTCAGTCAGAGCAAATTCCTCAGTGACCAGAAGAACTGCGTCTCTGTCACTGAAGAAATTGACTGAACTGTATGAGATTTCCAATGGCTTCACTCGAAGGGATTGGTAGGTGTAGGATTTTGAGTTGAGCATCACATGGAAATTTTTCCTTAGTATTTCCTCGACCCCCTTTAACAGTACGGTGTTTCCTATGACTCAAGAAAGAGAAAATGAAACTACGAAAACAAAAGTCTTCACGCTTCATATTCCTCGAATGAATACCAAGTCTTCAAGGTCACACCAATTTCTTCACTTTCAAAGTCTTCAGAAAGTCTTCAGAATATCAAAGTCTTCAGTCGAAGAACTTCATTTTTAGGGGTCGACTTTCTCTGTAAATATCAAACTCCTCATAGACTTATAGACCTGTGTACACTCACAAACGCATCAGTTACTTAACCTATAAGTCTTCAATACACCAAAATCACTAAGGGGCACTAGATGCACTTACACTATGCTGAAACATAATCTTCCCGTTGAAATTCTTGGGGATCCCCCTCCACCCAAGGGTGGTCCCGTGTTTGAACTCAAACCCTTAGCTGATAATCTTAAGTATGCTTATCTTGATGAAAAAGAAATATATCCTGTTATTATTAGTGCTAACCTTTCAGAGAAAGAAGAAGAAAGATTATTGAAAACTCTGAAGAAGCACCGAGCTGCTATTGGATACACTCTGGATGATCTTAATGGCATTAGTCCCACATTATGCCAACACAAAATTTCAGTGGAGAAAGATGCCAAACCAGTTAGACATCCTCAAAGACTATTAAATCCCAAAATGAAGGAAGTATTAAGAAAGGAGATACTAAAGCTCCTTGAGGCAGGTATTATTTATCCCGTTGCTGATAGTGAATGGGTAAGTCCTATCCATTATGTCCCTAAAAAGGGAGGTATTACCATTGTTCCTAATGATAAAGATGAATTGATTCCTCAAAGAATTATTACAGGTTATAGGATGGTAATTGATTTCCGTAAGTTAAATAAAGCCACTAAGAAGGATCATTACCCTTTACCTTTTATTGATCAAATGCTATAAAGGCTATCCAAACACACACATTTTTGCTTTCTAGATGGTTATTATGGCTTCTCTCACATACCTGTTTCAGCGGGGGATCAATCTAAAACTACTTTTACTTGCCCTTTTGGTACTTTTGCTTATAGACGTATGCCTTTTGGTTTATGTAATGCACCTGCTACCTTTCAAAGATGCATGATGGCTATATTTTTTGATTTTTGTGAAAAGATTTGTGAGCTATTCATGGATGACTTCTCCGTCTATGGATCCTCTTTTGATGATTGTTTGAGCAACCTTGATCGAGTTTTGCAGAGATGCGAAGACACTAGTCTCGTCCTGAATTGGGAAAAGTGTCACTTATATGGTTAATGTGTTGGAAATATGCCCTAGAGGCAATAATAAAATGGTTATTATTATATTTCTTTGTTCATGATGATTGTCTATTATTCATGCTATAACTGTGTTATCCGAAAATCGTAATACACGTGTGAATACATAGACCACAACAAGTCCCTAGTGAGCCTCTAGTTGACTAGCTCATTGATCAACAGATAGTCATGGTTTCCTGACTATGGGCATTGGATGTCATTGATAACGGGATCACATCATTAGGAGAATGATGTGATGGACAAGACCCAATCCTAAGCATAGCTCAAAGATCGTGTAGTTCGTTTAGCTAGAGCTTTTCCAATTGTCGAGTATCATTTCCTTAGACCATGAGATTGTGCAACTCCCGGATACCGTAGGAGTTCTTTGGGTGTGCCAAACGTCACAACGTAACTGGGTGACTATAAAGGTACACTACCGGTATCTCCGAAAGTGTCTGTTGGGTTGGCACGAATCGAGACTGGGATTTGTCACTCCGTATGACGGAGAGGTATCTCTGGGCCCACTCGGTAATGCATCATCATATGTCTGGTCACGGGATCATGCATTATGGTACGAGTAAAGTGAATTGCCGATAACGAGACTAAATGAGGTATTGGGATACCGACGATCGAGTCTCGGGCAAGTAACGTACCGATTGACAAAGGGAATTGTATACGGGGTTAATTGAATCCTCGACATCGTGGTTCATCCGATGAGATCATCGAGGAGCATGTGGGAGCCAACATGGGTATCCATATCCCGCTGTTGGTTATTGACTGGAGAGGTGTCTCGGTCATGTCTGCATGTCTCCCGAACCCGTAGGGTCTACACACTTAAGGTTCGATGACGCTAGGGTTGTAGAGATATGAATGTGCAGAAACCCGAAAGTTGTTCGGAGTCCCGGATGAGATCCTGGACGTCACGAGGAGTTCCGGAATGGTCCAGAGGTGAAGAATTATATATAGGAAGTGCTGTTTCGACCATCGGGAAAGTTTCGGGGGTCACCGGTATTGTACCAGGACCACCGGAAGGGTCCCGGGGGTCCACCGGGTGGGGCCACCTATCTCGGAGGGCCCTGTGGGCTGAAGTGGGGAGGGGACCAGCCCCTGGTGGGCTGGTGCGCCCCCCCTTGCCCCCCGCGCCTAGGGTTAGGAACCCTAGGGGAGGGGGCGCCTCCACTTGCCTTGGGGGGCAAGGCTCCCCCCTTAGGAGATCCCATCTCCTAGGGCCGGTGCCCCCCTGGGGACCCTATATAAAGAGGGGGGAGGGAGGGCAGCCGCACTCTTGCCCCTGGCGCCTCCCTTCCCCCTTGCTACACCTCTCCCTCCCGCAGACGCTTGGCGAAGCCCTGCCGGATCCCTGCTGCATCCACCACCACGCCGTCGTGCTGCTGGATCTTCATCAACCTCTCCTTTCCCCTTGCTGGATCAAGAAGGAGGAGACGTCACGCTGACCGTACGTGTGTTGAACACGGAGGTGCCGTCCGTTCGGCGCTAGGATCTCCGGTGATTTGGATCACGACGAGTACGACTCCCTCAACCCCGTTCTCTTGAACGCTTCCGCTCGCGATCTACAAGGGTATGTAGATGCACTCCTCTCTCTCGTTGCTGGATGAACTCGTAGATTGATCTTGGTGAATGTAGGAATTTTTTTATTTTATGCAACGTTCCCCAACAGTGGCATCATGAGCTAGGTCTATGCGTAGTTCTCTTTGCACGAGTAGAACACAATTTGTTGTGGGCGTAGATGTTGTCAACTTTCTTGCCACTACTAGTCTTATTTTGCTTCAGCGGTATTGTGGGATGAAGCGGCCCGGACCAACCTTACATGTACGCTTACGTGAGACAGGTTCCACCGACTGACATGCACTAGTTGCATAAGGTGGCTAGCGGGTGTCTGTCTCTCCCACTTTAGTTGGAGGGGATTCGATGAAAAGGGTCCTTATGAAGGGTAAATAGAAGTTGGCAAATCACGTTGTGGCTTGTACGTAGGTAAGAAAACGTTCTTGCTAGATCACCTATAGAAGCCACGTAAAGAACTTGCAACAACAATTAGAGGACGTCTAACTTGTTTTTGAAGCAAGTGTTTTGTGATGTGATATGGCCAAAGTTGTGATGAATGATGAATGATATATATGTGATTTATGAGATCATGTTCTTGTAATAGGAATCACGACTTGCGTGTCGATGAGTATGACAACCGGCAGGAGCCATAGGAGTTGTCTATATTTTTTGTATGACCTGCGTGTCATTTAGAAACGCCATGTAAATTACTTTACTTTATTGCTAAACGCGTTAGCCATAGTAGTAGAAGTAATAGTTGGCGAGCAACTTCATGGAGACACGATGATGGAGATCATGATGATGGAGATCATGGTGTCATGCCGGTGACGAAGATGATCATGGAGCCCCGAAGATGGAGATCAAAGGAGCTATATGATATTGGCCATATCATGTCACTACTATGATTGCATGTGATGTTTATCATGTTTTTCATCTTGTTTACTTAGAACGACGATAGTAAGTAAGATGATCCCTCATAATAATTTCAAGAAATGTGTTCCCCCTAACTGTGCACCGTTGCGAAGGTTCGTTGTTTCGAAGCACCACGTGATGATCGGGTGTGATAGATCCTAACGTTCGAATACAACGGGTGTAAGCCAGATTTACACACGCAATACACTTAGGTTGACTTGACGAGCCTAGCATGTACATACATGGCCTCGGAACACGGAAGACCGATAGGTCGAGCATGAATCGTATAGAAGATACGATCAACATGAAGATGTTCACCGATGTTAACTAGTCCGTCTCACGTGATGATCGGACACGGCCTAGTTGACTCGGATCATGTTTCACTTAGATGACTAGAGGATGTCTGTCTAAGTGGGAGTTCATTAAATAATTTGATTAAGATGAACTTAATTATCATGAACTTAGTCTAAAAGCTTTACAATATGTCTTGTAGATCAAATGGCCAACGCTCATGTCCACCTGAACTTCAACACGTTCCTAGAGAAAACCAAGCTGAAAGATGATGGCAGCAACTATACGGACTGGGTACGGAACCTGAGGATCATCCTCATAGCAGCCAAGAAAGATTATGTCCTAGAAGCGCCGCTAGGTGAAGCACCAATCCCAGAGAACCAAGACGTTATGAACGCTTGGAAGTCTCGTGCTGATGATTACTCCCTCGTTCAGTGCGGCATGCTTTACAGCTTAGAACCGGGGCTCCAAAAGCGTTTTGAGCAACACGGAGCATATGAGATGTTCGAGGAGCTGAAAATGGTTTTCCAAGCTCATGCCCGGGTCGAGAGATATGAAGTCTCCGACAAATTCTTCAGCTGTAAGATGGAGTAAAATAGTTTTGTTAGTGAGCACATACTCAAGATGTCTGGGTTGCACAACCGCTTGACTCGGCTGTGAGTTAATCTCCCGGATGACACGGTCATTGACAGAATCCTTCAGTCGCTTCCACCGAGCTACAAGAGCTTTGTGATGAACTTCAATATGCAGGGGATGGAAAAGACCATTCCTGAGGTATATTCAATGCTGAAATCAGCAGAGGTAGAGATCAAAAAGGAACATCAAGTGTTGATGGTGAATAAAACCACAAAGTTTAAGAAGGGCAAGGGTAAGAAGAACTTCAAGAAGGACGACAAGGAAGTTGCCGCGCCTGGTAAGCCAGTTGCCAGGAAGAAGTCAAGCAATGGACCCAAGCCTGAGACTGAGTGCTTTATTTGCAAGGAAAGTGGTCACTGGAAGCGGAACTGCCCCAAGTACTTAGCGGACAAGAAGGCCGGCAAAACCAAAGGTATATGTGATATACATGTAATTGATGTGTACCTTACTAGTGCTCGTAGTAGCTCCTGGGTATTTGATACCGGTGCGGTTGCTTATATTTGTAACTCAAAGCAGGAGCTGCGGAATAAGCGGAGACTGGCGAAGGACGAGGTGACGATGCGCGTCGGGAATGGTTCCAAGGTCGATGTGATCGCCGTCGGCACGCTACCTCTACATTTACCTACGGGATTAGTTTTGAACCTCAATAATTGTTATTTAGTACCAGCTTTGAGCATGAACATTGTATCAGGATCTTGTTTAATTCGAGATGACTACTCATTTAAATCCGAGAATAATGGTTGTTCTATTTATATGAGTGATATGTTTTATGGTCATGCCCCGCTGGTGAATGGCTTATTCTTAATGAATCTCGAGCGTAATGTTACACATATTCATAGTGTGAATACCAAAAGATGTAAAGTTGATAACGATAGTCCCACATACTTGTGGCACTGCTGCCTTGGTCACATTGGTGTCAAGCGCATGAAGAAGCTCCATGCTGATGGACTTTTAGAGTCTCTAGATTATGAATCGTTTGACACATGCGAGCCATGCCTCATGGGCAAGATGACCAAGACTCCATTCTCCGGAACAATGGAGCGAGCAACCAACTTATTGGAAATCATACATACTGATGTGTGTGGTCCAATGAGCGTTGAGGCTCGCGGAGGATATCGTTATGTTCTCACTCTCACCGAGGACTTGAGTAGATATGGGTATGTCTACTTGATGAAACACAAGTCTGAGACCTTTGAAAAGTTCAAGGAATTTCAGAATGAGGTAGAGAATCAACGTGACCGAAAGATATTCCTACGATCAGATTGTGGGGGAGAATATTTAAGTCACGAATTTGGTACACACTTAAGGAAATGTGGAATCGTTTCACAACTCACACCGCCTGGAACACCTCAGCAAAATGATGTGTCCGAACGTCGTAATCGCACTCTATTGGATATGGTGCGATCTATGATGTCACTTACCGATTTACCGCTATCATTTTGGGGATACGCTCTAGAGACAACTACATTCACTTTAAATAGGGCATCGTCTAAATCCGTTGAGATGACACTGTATGAATTATGGTTTGGGAATAAACCTAAGCTGTCGTTTCTAAAAGTTTGGGGATGTGATGCTTATGTCAAGAAACTTCAACCTGAGAAGCTTGAACCCAAGTCGGAAAAATGCGTATTCATAGGATACCCTAAGGAAACCATAGGGTATAGTTTCTACTTAAGATCCGAAGGCAAGATCTTTGTTGCCAAGAACGGGTCCTTTCTGGAGAAAGAGTTTCTCTCGAAAGAATTAAGTGGGAGGAAAGTAGAGCTTGATGAAGTACTACCTCTTGAAACAGTGAGTAGCGCAACTCGGGAAAATGTTCCTTTGGTGCCAGCACCGACAAGAGAGGAAGTTAATGATGATGATCAAGATACTTCGGATCAAGCTCCTACTGAACTTCAAAAGTCCACAAGGACACGTTCCGCACCAGAGTGGTACGGCAATCCTGTCTTGGAAATCATGTTGTTGGACAACGGTGAACCTTCGAACTATGAAGAAGCGATGGCGGGCCCAGATTCCAACAAATGGCTTCAAGCCATGCAATCCGAGATAGGATCCATGTATGAAAACAAAGTGTGGACTTTGACAGACTTGCCCGATGATCGGCGAGCGATAGAAAACAAATGGATCTTTAAGAAGAAGATGGACGCGGATGGTAATGTTACCATATATAAAGCTCGACTTGTCGCTAAGGGTTATCGACAAGTTCAAGAGATTGACTACGATGAGATATTCTCTCCCGTAGCGAAGCTGAAGTCCGTCCGAATCATGTTAGCAATTGCCGCATACTATGATTATGAGATATGGCAAATGGACGTCAAAACGGCATTCCTTAATGGTCACCTTAAGGAAGAACTGTATATGATGCAGCCGGAAGGTTTTGTCGACCCTAAGAATGCTGACAAGGTATGCAAGCTCCAGCGCTCCATCTATGGGCTGGTGCAAGCATCTCGGAGTTGGAACATTCGCTTTAATGAGATGATTAAAGCATTTGGGTTTATGTAGACTTATGGAGAAGCCTGCGTTTACAAGAAAGTGAGTGGGAGCTCTGTAGCATTTCTCATATTATATGTGGATGACATACTTTTGATGGGAAATGATATAGAACTTTTGGACAGCATAAAGGCCTACTTGAATAAGTGTTTTTCAATGAAGGACCTTGGAGAAGCTGCACATATTAGGCATCAAAATCTATAGAGATAGATCAAGACGCCTCATAGGTCTTTCACAAAGCACATACCTTGATAAGATATTGAAGAAGTTCAATATGGATCAGTCCAAGAAAGGGTTCTTGCCTGTATTGCAAGGTGTGAGATTGAGCTCGGCTCAATGCCCGACCACGGCAGAAGATAAAGAAGAGATGAGTGTCATCCCCTATGCCTTAGCCATAGGGTCTATCATGTATGCCATGACCTGTACCAGACCTGATATAAACCTTGTCGTAAGTTTGGTAGGAAGGTACCAAAGTAATCCCGGCAAGGAACACTGGACAGCGGTCAAGAACATCCTTAAGTACCTGAAAAGGACTAAGGACATGTTTCTCGTATATGGAGGTGACGAATAGCTCGTCGTAAAGGGTTACATCGACACTAGCTTCGACACGGATCTGGATGACTCTAAGTCACAAACCGGATACGTGTATATTTTGAATGGTGGGGCAGTAAGCTGGTGCAGTTGCAAGCAAAGCGTCGTGGCGGGATCTACATGTGAAGCGGAGTACATGGCAGCCTCGGAGGCAGCACATGGAGCAATCTGGGTGAAGGAGTTCATCACCGACCTAGGAGTCATACCCAATGCGTCGGGGCCGGTCACACTCTTCTGTGACAACACTGGAGCTATTGCACTTGCCAAGGAGCCCAGGTTTCACAAGAAGACCAGGCACATCAAGCGTCACTTCAACTCCATCCGTGAAAATGTTCAAGATGGAGACATAGATATTTGTAAAGTACATACGGACCTAAATGTAGCAGATCCGTTGACTAAACCTCTCCCTAGGGCAAAACATGATCAACACCAGAACGCAATGGGTGTTCGATTCATCACAATGTAACTAGAATATTAACTCTAGTGCAAGTGGGAGACTGTTGGAAATATGCCCTAGAGGCAATAATAAAATGGTTATTATTATATTTCTTTGTTCATGATGATTGTCTATTATTCATGCTATAACGGTGTTATCCGGAAATCGTAATACATGTGTGAATACATAGACCACAACAAGTCCCTAGTGAGCCTCTAGTTGACTAGCTCGTTGATCAACAGATAGTCATGGTTTCCTGACTATGGGCATTTGATGTCATTGATAACGGGATCACATCATTAGGAGAATGATGTGATGGACAAGACCCAATCCTAAGCATAGCTCAAAGATCGTGTAGTTTGTTTAGCTAGAGCTTTTCCAATTGTCGAGTATCATTTCCTTAGACCATGAGATTGTGCAACTCCCGGATACCGTAGGAGTGCTTTGGGTGTGCCAAACATCACAACGTAATTGGGTGACTATAAAGGTGCACTACGGGTATCTCCGAAAGTGTCTGTTGGGTTGGCACGAATCGGGACCGGGATTTGTCACTCCGTATGACGGAGAGGTATCTCTGGGCCCACTCGGTAATGCATCATCATAATGAGCTCAATGTGACCAAGTGTCTGGTCACGGGATCATGCATTACGGTACGAGTAAAGTGACTTGTCGGTAACGAGACTAAACGAGGTATTGGGATACCGACGATCGAGTCTCGGGCAAGTAACGTACCGATTGACAAAGGGAATTGTATAGGGGGTTAATTGAATCCTTGACATCGTGGTTCATCCGATGAGATCATCGAGGAGCATGTGGGAGCCAACATGGGTATCCAGATCCTGCTGTTGGTTATTTACCGGAGAGGCGTCTCGGTCATGTCTGCATGTCTCCCGAACCCGTAGGGTCTACACACTTAAGGTTCGGTGACGCTAGGGTTGTAGAGATATGAATATGCAGTAACCCGAAAGTTGTTCGGAGTCCCGAATGAGATCCTAGATGTCACGAGGAGTTCCGGAATGGTCCGGAGGTGTAGAATTATATATAGGAAGTGCTGTTTCGGCCATCGGGAAAGTTTCGGGGGTCACCGGTATTGTACCGGGACCACCGGAAGGGTCCCGGGGGTCCACCGGGTGGGGACACCTATCTCGGAAGGCCCCGTGGGCTGAAGTGGGGAGGGGACCAGCCCCTGGTGGGCTGGTGCGCCCCCCTGGCCCCCCCTGCGGCTAGGGTTGGGAACCCTAGGGGAGGGGGCGCCTCCACTTGCCTTGGGGGGCAAGGCTCCCCCCTTGGCCGCCGCTAGGAGATCCCATCTCCTAGGGCTGGCGCCCCCCTGGGGACCCTATATAAAGAGGGGGGAGGGAGGACAGCTGCACTCTTGCCCCTGGCGCCTCCCTTCCCCCTTGCTACACTCTCCCTCCCGCAGACGCTTGGCGAAGCCCTGCCGGATCCCTGCTGCATCCACCACCACACCGTCGTGCTGCTGGATCTTCATCAACCTCTCCTTTCCCCTTGCGGGATCAAGAAGGATGAGACGTCACGCTGACCGTACGTGTGTTGAACGCGGAGGTGCCGTCCGTTAGGAGCTAGGATCTCCGGTGATTTGGATCACGACGAGTACGACTCCCTCAACCCCGTTCTCTTGAACACTTCCGCTCACGATCTACAAGGGTATGTAGATGCACTCCTCTCTCTCGTTGCTGGATGAACTCGTAGATTGATCTTGGTGAACGTAGGAATTTTTTTATTTTATGCAACATTCCCCAACATAATGAAGGCATTGTCTTGGGGCACAAGATCTCCGAGAGAGGTATTGAAGTTGATAAAGCCAAAGTTGATGCTATTGAAAAGATGCCATGTCCCAAGGAGATAAAAGGTATAAGAAGTTTCCTTGGTCACGCCGGTTTTTATAGGAGGTTCATTAAGGACTTTTCTAAAATCTCTTGGCCTCTGACTAATTTATTGCAAAAAGATATCCCTTTTGTCTTTGATGATGATTGTGTAGAAGCATTTGAAACGCTTAAGAAGGCTTTGATCACTTCACCTATTGTCCAGCCACCTGAATGGAACTTACCTTTTGAAATTATGTGCGATGCTAGTGATTATGTTGTAGGTGCTGTTTTAGGGCAAAGAGTTGATAAGAAATTGAATGTTATCCATTATGCTAGCAAGACTCTTGATACCGCCTAGAGAAATTATGCTACCACTAAAAAAGAACTCTTAGCAGTTGTGTTTGCATGTGATAAGTTTAGACCTTATATTGTTGATTCCAAAGTTACTATTCACACTGATCATGCTGCTATTAAATATCTTATGGAAAAGAAAGATGCTAAGCCTAGACTCATTAGATGGGTTCTCTTGCTCCAAGAATTTGACTTTCATATTATTGATAGAAAGGGAGCTGAGAACCCCGTTGCAGACAACTTGTCTAGGTTAGATAATGTTCTTGATGACCCACTGCCTATTAATGATAGTTTTCCTGATGAACAATTAGCGGTTGCCAATGCTTCTCGTACTGCTCGTTGGTATGCTGATTATGCTAATTACATTGTTGCTAAATATATACCCTCTAGTTTCACATACCAGCAAAAGAAAAAGTTCTTTTATGATTTAAGGCATTACTTCTGGGATGATCCACACCTTTATAAAGAAGGAGTAGATGGTATTATTAGACATTGTGTGCCTGAGCATGAACAGGAATAGATCCTACGCAAGTGTCACTCTGAATCCTATGGAGGACACCACGCTGGAGATAGAACTGCACACAAGGTACTACAATCTGTTTTTTATTGGCCTACTCTTTTCAAAGATGCTCGTAAATTTGTCGTATCTTGTGACGAATGTCAAAGAATAGGTAACATTAGTAGACGTCAAGAAATGCCTATGAATTATTCTCTTGTTATTGAACCATTTGATGTATGGGGCTTTGATTATATGGGGCCTTTTCCTGCCTCCAATGGTTATACACATATGTTAGTTGCTGTTGATTACGTTACTAAGTGGGTAGAAGCTATTCCAACTAGTAGTGCTGATCATAACACTTCTATTAAAATGCTTAAGGGAGTTATTTTTCCGAGGTTCGGAGTCCCTAGATATCTTATGACTGATGGTGGTTCACACTTTATTCATGGTGCTTTCCATAAGATGCTTGCTAAGTATGATGTCAATCATAGAATCGCATCTTCTTATCAGTCGTAGTCTAGTGGTCAAGTAGAGTTGAGCTATAGAGAGCTCAAATTAATTTTGCAAAAGACTGTGAATAGATCTAGAAAGAATTCGTCCAAAAAACTTGATGATGCATTATGGGCCTATAGAACTGCATACAAAAATCCTATGGGTATGTCTCCATATAAGATGGTTTATGGAAAAGCATGTCATTTACCACTTGAACTTGAACATAAAGCATATTGGGATATTAAAGAGCTCAATTATGACTTCAAACTTGCCGGTGAGAAGAGGTTGTTTGATATTAGCTCACTTGATGAATGGAGAACCCAAGCATATGAGAATGCTAAGCTTTTCAAAGAAAAAGTCAAACGCTGGCATGATAAGAGGATACAGAAGCGTGAATTTAATGTAGGAGATTATGTGTTATTGTTCAACTCTCTTTTAAGATTTTTTGCAGGAAAACTTCTCTCAAAATGGGAAGGTCCCTACGTTATCGAGGAGGTCTATCGTTCTGGTGCTATAAAAATCAACAACTTCGAAGGCATAGACCCGAGGGTGGTAAATGGTCAAAGAATTAAACATTATATTTCAGGAAATCCTATCAATGTTGAAACTAATATTATTGAAACCATAACCCCTGAGGAATACATAAGAGACACTTTCCAGAACGTTCCAGACTCCGAAAAGGCATAGGTACGTGGTACGGTAAGTAAACCGACTCCAAAACAACTCTAATGGCAATTTTTATCAGTTTTGGATTATTTTAGGATTTTAGGAAGAAAGAAGTAGTCCGAAAGGGGCACGAGGCTCCCACGAGAGAGGAGGGTGCCCCCTGTAGGGCGCGCCCCCTGTCTCGTGGGCACCTCGTGTGCCTCTCAGACTCCGTTTTCTTGTATGTTACGTATTTTGGTCGGTAAAAATTCATTATATATACTCCCGAAGGTTTTGACCACCGTATCACGCAAATATCCTCTGTTTTTGTTTCGAGCTGTTTCTGTTGCAGATTTAGAGCACCATGACTTCTCCCTCCTCCAACAACGAAGACAAGGATGCTTGGCTATTGAAGATAGAGTTGAAAAGAGAAGAACCAGAAGAGATCAACAAGGATGAAGGGATCAAGAAAGCCATGGAGGTTCAAACTCCGGCGGTGAAAGAAGAAGATATCCCTCAACCTTTACCTAACCTTTTCACTCCAACAAAGATTGAAGCTTTCAAGATGATTGAGTTAGCCCGCATACAGAACAAGTACCTCACAGAGGAGAATATTTTGTTGAAAGATCATATTGCTGGGCTCAAGGGCATTATCTGCAAGTCGGAGGAGCTTTTACTCTCGATGTGCGATTATCCACCGTCATCATCACCACCTCCATCACCCCCGAGGAAATAATCACATTGGTATGGGCACTCCCCTTGGCAACTGCCAAGCTTGGGGGAGGTGCCCCGGTATTGTATCACCATCACACTCCTATCTTTACCACTTTATTTAGTTCGATCCTTTTAGTAGTATCTTGATCTATTAGTTCAAAGTTTTGATATCAAGTAGTTTTGAGTTTTGCTTTGTGATCTCCTTTTGTAATTGAGTCTGTGTGCTTTCTATAACGAGGATTAGTGTTGAGTCAAGGGCTTTGCTATGTTGCTATGATCTTGAGAGAATAAAAAGAACAAAAGAGTCCATATTGATCTTATGGATAGTGATAACTTCACACATAGAAAGTATGAGGCATAAAAATTGTTGAGAGTTGATGAACGTAGCCTTGGTCATCGTTGCAATTAATAGGAAGTAATAAGGAAAGAGGGGTTCACATATAAATATATTATCTTGGACATCTTTTATGATTGTGAAGCACTCATTAAGTATGACATGCTAAAAGAGTTGACGTTGGACAAGGAAGACAACGTAATGGTTTATGTTTTTCGACATCTCAGTTAAAGTATATTATCATTGACCTTCCAAACATGTTGAGCTTGCCTTTCTCCCTCATGCTAGCCAAATTCTTTGCACCAAGTAGAGATACTACTTGTGCTTCCAAATATCCTTAAACCCAGTTTTGCCATGAGAGTCCACCATACCTACCTATGGATTGAGTAAGATCCTTCAAGTAAGTTGTCATCGGTGCAAGCAATAAAAATTGCTCTCTAAATATGTATGACTTATTAGTGCAGAGAAAATAAGCTTTGTACGAACTTGTTGTGGAAGTAATAAAAGCGACGGACTGCATAATAAAGGTCCACATACAAGGGGCAATATAAAGTGACGTTCTTTTTCACTAAGACTTTATGCATCAACCCTAAACGCGCATGACAACCTCTGCTTCCCTCTGCGAAGGGCCTGTCTTTTACTTTATGTTTTACCTTATGCTTGAGTCAAGGTGATCCTCACCTTTCCCTTTTTCATTTTATCCTTTGGCAAGCTCCTCGTGTTTGAAAGATCATGATATATATATACATCCAATTGGATGTAAGTTGGCATAGGCTATTATTGTTGACATCACCTAAAGGTGAATACGTTGGGAGGCAACACAATAAGCCCCTATCTTTCTCAGTGTCCGTCTGAAACTCTATAACCACAAGTATTGCGTGAGTGTTAACAATTATAGGGGACTACGACATAGTTGAGTATGTGAGCTTGCTGAAAAGCTCTATTATTGACTCTTTCTGATGTTACGATAAATTGCAATTGCTTCAATGACTGAGATTATAGTTTGTTAGTTCCCAATGAAGTTTTTGAACTGTACTTGACATTGTGAATTGCTTATTACTTGAACATAAGAAATCATATGATAAAATCCATATATGTTGCTGTTATTAGAACGATCATGATGCCCTCATGTCCGTATTTTATTTTTATCGACACCTCTATCTCTAAACATGTGGACATATTTTTCGATTTCGGCTTCCGCCTGAGGACAAGCGAGGTCTAAGCTTGGGGGAGTTGATACGTCCATTTTGCATCATGCTTTTATACCAATATTTATAGCATTATGGGCTGTTATTACAAATTATATCTCAATACTTATGGCTATTCTCTCTTATTTTACAAGGTTTACCATGAAGAGGGGGAATGCCGACAGCTGGAATTCTGGCTGGAAAAGGAGCAAACGTTGGAAACCTATTCTGCACAACTCCAAAAGACCTTAGACTCCACGAAACAACTTTTCAGATTTAATAAGAATTATTAGGAAAAAGAAATAGGTCAGGGGGCCCACACCATGTCCAGGAGACAGGGGGCGTGCCCCCCCTGTAGGGCGCGCCCCCTATCTCCTGGTCCCCCTGGTGGGCTTCCGGCTGCCATCTTCTGCTATATGAAGGGTTTTCTCCTGGAAAAAATCGTGGGCAAGCTTATGGGAGGAAACTCTGCCGCCACGAGGCGGAACCTTGGCAGAATCAATCTAGGGCTTTGGCGGAGCTATTCTGCCGGGGACACTTCCCTCCGGGAGGGGGAAATCATCACCAACGTCATCACCAACGATCCTCTCATCGGGAGGGGGTCAATCTCCATAAACATCTTCACCAGCACCATCTCATCTCAAAACCCTAGTTCATCTCTTGTATCCAATCTTGTATCAAAACCACAAATTGGTACCTGTGGGTTGCTAGTAGTGTTGATTACTCCTTGTAGTTGATGCTATTTGGTTTACTTGGTGGAAGATCATATGTTCAGATCCTTTATGCATATTATTACCCCTCTGATTATGAACATGAATATGCTTTGTGAGTAGTTACGTTTGTTCCTGAGGACATGGGTGAAGTCTTGCTATTAGTAGTCATGTGAATTTGGTATTCGTTCGATATTTTGATGAGATGTATGTTGTATCTCCTCTAGTGGTGTTATGTGAACGTCGACTACATGACACTTCACCATTATTTGGGCCTAGAGGAAGGCATAGGGAAGTAATAAGTAGATGATGGGTTGCTAGAGTGACAGAAGCTTAAACCCTAGTTTATGCGTTGCTTCGTTAGGGGTTGATATGGACTCATATGTTTAATGTTGTGGTTAGGTTTACCTTAATACTCCTTTTTGTAGTTGCGGATGCTTGCAATAGGGGTTAATCATAAGTGGGATGCTTGTCCATGTTAGGGCAGTACCCAAGTGCCGGTCCACCCACATATCAAATTATCAAAGTACCGAATGCGAATCTTATGAACGTGATGAAGACTAGCTTGACGATAATTCCCAATGTGTCCTCGGGAGCTTTTTCTTCATTATTAGAATTTGTCCAGGCTTATCCTTTGCTACATAAAGGATTGGGCCACCTTGATGCACTTTATTTACTTTTGCTTGTTACTATTTATCTTATCACAAAACTATCTATCACCTATTATTTCAGTGCTTGCAGAGAAAACCTTACTGAAAACCTCTTATCATTTCCTTCTGCTCCTCGTTGGGTTCGACACTCTTACTTATAGAAAGGACTATGATAGATCCCCTATACTTGTGGGTCATCAATGGGACGGCAATCGGAACACATGCGATAGGTGCCATCTTTCTTAGGAACAAGGATTACCAGGACGGCATTGAAGGAAATATGCCCTAGAGGCAATAATAAAGTTATTATTTATTTCCTTATTTCATGATAAATGTTTATTATTCACGCTAGAATTGTATTAACCGGAAACTTAGTACATGTGTGAATACATGGACAAACATAATGTCACTAGTATGCCTCTACTTGACTAGCTCGTTGAATCAAAGATGGTTAAGTTTCCTAGCCATAGACATGAGTTGTCATTTGATTAACGGGATCACATCATTAGGAGAATGATGTGATTGACTTGACCCATTCCATTAGCTTAGCACTTGATCGTTTAGTATGTTGCTATTGCTTTCTTCATGACTTATACATGTTCCTATGACTATGAGATTATGCAACTCCCGTTTACCGGAGGAACACTTTGTGTGCTACCAAACATCACAACGTAACTGGATGATTATAAAGGTGCTCTATAGGTGTCTCTGAAGGTACTTGTTGAGTTGGCGTATTTCGAGATTAGGATTTGTCACTCCGATTGTCGGAGAGGTATCTCTGGGCCCTCTCGGTAATGCACATCACTATAAGACTTACAAGCAAGGTGACCAATGAGTTAGTTACGGGATGATGCATTACATAACAAGTAAAGAGACTTGGCGGTAACGAGATTGAACTAGGTATTGAGATACCGACGATCGAATCTCGGGCAAGTAACATACCGATGACAAAGGGAACAACGTATGTTGTTATGCGGTTTGACCGATAAAGATCTTCGTAGAATATGTGGGAGCCAATATGAGCATCCAGGTTCCGCTATTGGTTATTGACCGGAGATGTGTCTCGGTCATGTCTACATAGTTCTCTAACCCGTAGGGTCCGCACGCTTAAAGTTCGGTGGCGATCGGTATTATGAGTTTATGTGATTTGATGTACCGAAGGTAGTTCGGAGTCCCGGATGAGATCGGGGACATGACGAGGAGTCTCAAAATGGTCGAGACGTAAAGATCAATATATTGAACGACTATATTCGGACGCCGGAAAGGTTTCGTATGATTTGGGTATTTTTCGGGGTACCGGGGAGTTACGGGAATACGAGGAAGAAGTAATGGGCCTCATGGGCCAAGTGGTGGAAGAGAGGAGGCAGGGCGCGCGGCGCCCTAGCCCAAACCGAATTGGACTAGGGGGCCGACCCCCCTTTCCTCTTTTCCTCCCTCTCCTTCCTTCTCCCTCTCCTCCTTCCTTTCCTCCTCCTAGTGGGAGTAGTAAAGGGGAGTCCTACTCCTACTACAAGGAGGAGGACTCGTCCTGGCGCGCCCTACAGGGGCCGGCCGGCCTCCCCCTTGCACCTTTATATACGGGGGCAGGGGGCACCTCTAGACACAACAATTGATCATTGATCTCTTAGTTGTGTGCGGTGCCCCCTCCACCATATTCCACCTCAGTAATATTGTAGCGGTGCTTAGGCAAAGCCCTGCGTCGGTAGCATCACAACACCGTCATCACGCCGTCGTGCTGACGGAACTCTCCCGCAAAGCTCTTCTGGATCGGAGTTCGTGGGGCGTCATCGAGCTGAATGTGTGCTGAACTCGGAGGTGTCGTACGTTCGGTACTTGGATCGGTCGGATCGTGAAGACGTACGACTACATCAACTGCGTTATGCTAACGCTTCCGCTTTCGGACTACAAGGGTACGTGGACAACACTCTCCCCTCTTGTTGCTATGCATCACCATGATCTTGCGTGTGCGTAGGATTTTTTTTGAAATTACTACGTTCCCCAACAGGCATATGGGCTCAAGCTCTCTCGTACATGGCCATTGTCCCTGAGTTGTTATACGTGTTGTTGGATCTCCTTGGTTTCCTTGGGGTTGACGTGGTAGGGTGCTTTGTTAGGAAGGGGTGCTCCGGGTATGAGGTCGATTCGGTGTTCGATGCCTCATAGAGGTGGTAGTCCCGGAGGTAGCTCGTCGAGAAAAATGTCTTGGAATTCCCGCAAAAGAGAAGACAACACTAGAGGTAGTTTGTGTGAGGTGTTAGTTGTAGGTGTCTCATCCTTGCACAAGAGGACATAGTGCATAACACTTTATGGGTTCTCACACACTTCTCTCATCTCACGTTTGGTAGCAAATATGACTAAGTTTTTCTTGTCGCTCATCGTGGAGGCACTCGATTTTGGCTTGTGGCGCTCGCTTTCTTTTTGGTGGTTCGCTCTCTCACTATTCTCTCCATGATGGGTGGCTTGCTTGTCGGCGATCACTTGACTTAGAGACATAGGTCGTAGCACATAGTCCTTTCCTTTTAACTTGAAGCTATAGTGATTGGTTCGCCCATTGTGTATGACGCCTCGGTCAAATTGCCATGGGCGTCCAAGAAGTAGGTGGCAAACGGACATCAGAACGACATCACATTCCAAAGTGTCTTCATATGCTCCGATATTGAAGGAAACTTGTACCATATGCTCGACTTGAATAGTGCCGGAGTCGGTTATCCATTGGACCTTGTAGGGATGTGGGTGCTTCATCTTAACCAATTGAAGCTTGGAACATAGCTCTTCACTTGCCAAGTTATGTCAACTCCCTCCATCGATGATCACCTTCACGGACCTTCCATTGATGTCAGCCTTGGTGTGGAAGATATGGCATCTTTGGTCTTTGTCTTGTTGATGTTGAAGAGTCAAAACCTTGGAGACTAACACATCTCCAACGTATCTACTTTTTCTCACGCTTTTCCTCTTGTTTTGGACTCTAATTTGCATGATTTGAATGAAACTAACCCCGAACTGATGTTGTTTTCAGCAGAACTACCATGGTGTAGTTTTTGTGCAGAAATAAAAGTTCTCATAATGGAACGAAACTTTGCGAGGATTTTTTTGTATCAATAATACGAATTTCTAGAGCCAAGACCTGCCGGAGAGGGGCACCTGGGTGGGCACAACCCACCAGGGCGCGCCCCCTCTCCTGGCGCGCCTAGGTGGGTTGTACCCACCTGGTGCCCTGCAGACGAACCCCCTCATACTATAAAACCACATATTTCCAGAAAAAAAATCAGGGAGAAAGAATTATCGCGATCCACGAGACGGAGCCGCCGCCAAGCCCTGTTCTTCCTCGGGAGGGCAGATCTGGAGTCCGTTTGGGGCTCCGGAGAAGGGGGGTCTTTGTTTTCGTCATCACCAACCCATCTCCATCAACAATTCCATGATGCTCCCCAGCGGGAGTGACACTACTGGAATCAGCTACTTTGCCATCTGCCAGCTCTTTGCCGTCTGCTAGCGGGCGGCAAAGAAGCTCTTTGCCATCAGCTACCGAAAAGCAGACGACAATGAAACGACAGACGGCAAAAGAGTCCTTTGCCATCGGCCATTTCTTTGCCGTCCGCTGGCTGACGGCAAAGAATCTTTGCCGTCCGCTGGCTGACGGCAAAGAGGGAGGTGGCACCCACTAACGGAAACACTTAACGTCCTCCCTCTTTGCCGTCCGCAGCGGACGGCAAAGATTCCAAAAAGCGGACGGCAAAAGCTGGACCTAACTAACCTAACTAGTCGAGCCGCCCCCGCCCGTTACTCTCTCTGTTCTCCCTCTCTCCTCCCCGACGCCCACATCCACCCACCGCGCCGCCCCCGCCGTCCGCCGCCGCCGCCCCCG
>NC_041383.1:139845859-139909085 GCF_002162155.2 Triticum dicoccoides | reverse complement strand
AGATTTAGTGTTAGTGTTAGAAAAAAGAATATGTAGAAGAAAAGAAGAAGAAGAAGAAGAAGAAGAAGAAGAAGAAGAAGAAGAAGAAGAAAAGAAGTAGAAGAAGAAAAGAAGAAAAGAAAAGAAGTAAAAGAAGTAGAAAAAAGATGAAAAAGAAGAAGAAGAAAAGAAGCAGAAGAAGTAGTAGAAGAAGAAAAGAAGAAAAGAAAAGAAGTGATATACATATTATTTTTTTGCTGTTTCATTGTTGTTTAATTGTTAGTGTTAGTGTTAGTGTTAGATTGAGTGTTAGAAAAGAAGAAGATTTAGTGTTAGTGTTAGAAAAAAGAATATATATGTAGAAGAAAAGAAGAAGATGAAGAGAAGAAGTAGTAGAAGAAGAAGAAGAAAAGAAGAAAAGAAAAGAAGTAGAAAAAAGATGAAAAAGAAGAAGAAGAAGTAGAAGAAGAAGAAAAGAAGAAAAGAAAAGAAGTGATATACATATTATTATTCATGTCGGTATTTTTTTATGTTGTACTAATTTCGTTTACTCTTTGTCATGGCAGGTGTTGAAAGATGGTGGGCGCTGGTCGGGAGCGCTCCGAGGACCCTTCTTCCTCGGCGCGTGGTACAAGGTCTTCCATTCCACACGCACCTCTCCGCCGAGCATTGCTGGACAATATGGCGACACCGCCGGGCCCTTCTTCATCGACCGTGGTGCCGAGCAGGGGACGAGGTAAGAAGAAGGGAGGAGCTGGAGCACGTGGTCACGGAGAGGAGGTAGGGTGACTGCGAGGGTGCCTTCCTCGCCGCCACCCCCAGCTATTTCACCCGAGCACGTGACTGCTAGGGTGGACTCGTCCGAGGAGGAGGCTACACGGACTCCAGTCCACGAGCCTCCGGTCCACGGGCCTTCGGCCCACGAGCTTCGGGTTGACGGGCCTTCGGGCCACGAGAGTTTGGCCCATGAGACCCCGGAGGAACACACGTCTGGATGGGGTACCTGGCCGGATCAGCCTGAGGGGCCGAGTGGCCATGCTGATGATGGTGGGGAGCCGACTGATATTGAGGAGGAGGGGGGCACCGTCTACCAGCGTGGTTGTACACGGCTCCCGGACGTGCCGGCGACCCGCGAGCAGAGGTGGTTGATTTTCCCTAATGGGGAGAGGTAAGTGCATTTAATCTTTTTGTACCCTTCTGCATTCACGTTTCTTCAAATATCTAATGCGTTGGCCTTGTCATGCTGCAGGGGTTGGGACCACCATCATAGTGTCCGCCGGCCCAACTCCGTCCTTGGAGTTCTGTGTCGGCAAAACTTCCCGGGGTTTGTCACATTGCCTGGTGAGGGACGGCTTCCAGAGCTTGTATTGAGTTGGGAGCACTACTTGGCTGCCTCGGCCCCGCCGGGTGAGATTATTGATGGTGTCTTGTGCAAGACGAGGGCAGACGTGGTGATTACAAAGTTCTGGGTAATTTCCCCTTTACACAATTAAAAATCTTCAACTAGCTAGTTATTAATTGTACTAATCAATATTGTCTCATTTGATTGCAGACATTCTACAGGTGTGAGGAGGGATACGAGGAGGCGGCGGCAAATGTTATCGATAACGTCTGCAAGCGCCTACTACAGAACTTACGGGACGAGGCTTGGGTGCAGGCTGTTCGAGACTACTACACCACGCGTGGTATCAAGAAGACTAAGCCGGCGTGTCGCGAGAAGTTCTTAAGTAAGGACGAGTACATGAAGGTAATTCTTAAGGCCTTGTACTTTACTTCCTTTATTTAGTACTTCATAGCCGTAGCGCTCAAGTTTCTATTTCCTAACTTAGGCCCCTCCGAGATGGTGTGCGGATCATATGGATTGTTGGGAGGTGTTGGTCAATGAGTGGTGCTCAAAAGAATGGCGAGCCCTCCACAACGAGGCCAAGGACAAACGTGCCCAAATGGAAGGTGTGCCACACCATCAAGGCAGCTCCAACTTATATCAGTACGGGTGGAACTGGGTATGTGGTTTGCTTCATGATTCATGCAATTCGTTCGTCATGCTAGCTTTCAGCACTTTAATTACTAATTTACTTTGTTTCTCTCTTTCAGACATGCTATAATAAGGCGGATAAGGTGCCAGAGGTGTACAACCTGTATGCCATGGCCCACACTGGCTCTTACAAGAAAGTCAAGGCATTCTCTACGTCTGACCTCGATGATCCAAAAAACTTCACCAACATCTCCTCCCATGACAAGCTCGTGAAATATAGAGATGAGGGGAAGGCGAGGAAAGGGGAGGACTTTAACCCGAGCCAGGGTCCCATTGATACCGAGCTGCTGATGATATCTGGTGGCGGGAGGTCCCATGGCTCCATAGCCATGGGAGATGGACTTATCCGTTGTCCTAGCACTCTCCCGGAGATCAAGGCGCGCCAGTCGAGCTCCGCTCCTGAGATAAGGCCTCGTGAACAGCCAGTCCAACTCGCCTTCAAGGTTAGTTATACGTACTCAGCTATCTTTCTCCATTACATTGTGTGCGCTTCCATCAATGATTATAAATGGTAACGAGGAGTGGTGTTGCAGGCTGCTATACAATGTGAGAGAGATAGAACGGAGAAACTTCTGGCGGAGGCGGCGGAGAGGCAGCGGGAGTTGGAGGAGAGGACGACAAAGATGTTGGAGGAGGAGAGGGCACGGAATGACATGCAGGCAAGGGCCATGTATGAGCTCCTTGTGGTAAGTTTTTTCTACACATTAGCCAAAACATTCATGTAGTGTTTGTCTCATTACTAACTAGTATGATTGAGTCGTCAAAACCAAATGTGCAGTCTGTGTGTGAGAAGTCCGGTCAGACCGCTCCGCCGATGCCAGTGATTGCTCCTGGGACCACGGTGAGTTTAATTTGAATGGACATTACTTGCTAGTCTTAACATTTGAGTGTCATCATGCTAACGAGACATTGGAAATGATCTTTGGTGCAGCGTAACTCCAGACAAGCATTGCACGATCCTTCTCCAGCTACCGGCACGAGCCACCCCTCTACAACACCTCCATGATCACGGTAAGTGTCCCTAGTGTTTTGCCTAACAAATGCATAAAGACCTAGACTTAGCTTTATTTCCTCCAATATGCTTACCATAATGACTTAGAGTTAGCTTCTTTTCCTCCAAAATGACTTAATAAGCTTACTAACCTCCAAAACCATCCATTTTAGAGTATGTTAGCTCTAAAACGATATGTACTTAGCTTACTTATGTAAAAAAATGGCATAATTAGCTTAGTTAGCTCATAAACGATCCCATTTTACCTAAGTTAGCTCTAAAACGATCCATTTCACCTAAATTAGCTCTTAAATGATCCATTTTACCCAAGTTAGCTCTAAAATGACCTATTTTAACTAGATTAGCTCCTAAATGATCCATTTTACCTATGTTAGCTCTAAAATGACCCATTTTACCTAGGTTAGCTCCAAAATGACCCATCTTACCTAGGTTAGCTCTAAAATGATGCATTTTACCGAAGCTGGCTCTAAAATGACCCATTTTACCTAGATTAGCTCATAAATGATCCATTTCACCTAGGTTAGCTCCAAAATGACCCATCTTACCTAGGTTAGCTCCAAAATGACCCATCTTACCTAGGTTAGCTCCAGAATGACCCATCACACCTAGGTTAGCTCTAAAATGATGCTTTTTTTTACTAAGTTAGCTCATAAACGATCCATTTCAACTAAGTTAGCTCATAAACGGTCCATTTCACCGAAGTTAGCTCAAAAACGATCCATTTCACCGAAGTTAGCTCAAAAACGATCCATTTCACCGAAGTTAGTTAAAAGACGATCCATTTCACCTAAATTAGCTCTTAAATGATCTATTTCACCTTAGTTAGCTCAAAAACGATCCATTTCACCTTAGTTAGCTAAAAAACGATCCATTTCACCTTACTTAGCTCATAAACGACCCATTTCAACTAAGTTAGCTCATAAATGATCCATTTCACCTAAGTTAGCTCAAAAACGATCCATTTCAACTTAGTTAGCTAAAAAACGATCCATTTCACCTTCGTTAGCTCATAAACGACCCATTTCAACTAAGTTAGCTCATATATGATCCATTTCAACTTAGTTAGCTCATAAATGACCCATTTCAACTTAGTTAGCTCATATATGATCCATTTCACCAAAGTTAGCTCATAAATGACATATACTTCTTGTTCTAGTCTTCTTCTTCCAGTCACCTATTTCTAACTTTCTTATTTGCCATTTTGCAGATTTCATTCATTTCACGAAAGCTAGCTTGCTATGATGGAGTGCTTGTTTTTTCTTTGATGAAACTTTGCATTGTATCTAGCTTGCTATGATGGAACTTGCTATCTTGATCAAACTTTGCATTGTAATATGTATATGGATGGAACAATGTGTATGGATGGAACTTGCTTATGTATGAATGGATGAAACTTAATTATGTGCTGTATATATATGTGATATGTTTGCTGATAAATAGCCCTGTGAAATATATCTATATATGTCATATATATTTGCTGCGAAAATTGTTGGATTCAGAAAAAAAGAGCCAATATACAGGCTCTTTGCCGTCTGCCGCCGACGGCAACGACCTATTTGCCGTCAGCCGCGGACGGCAAAGAAGACACCTGGCAGCCAACTGTGCTTCCTGGGAGCTGACCCATTTGGCCAGTTTGCCTCCAGTGGCAGGCGACAAAGAGTAGTGATGTCTAGCTGACATCATACGACGGACGGCAAAGGTAGGACAAATTTTGCCGTCAGCGGCGGACGACAAAGGGCTGCCGTTAGCCACCTAACGGACTAACAACGCAATTTTTATCGTCTGCTTTCTTTGCCGTCTGCTGCTGATGGCAAAGGACCCTTTGCCGTCAGCCACGTAAAGCAGACGACAAAGTAGCTATTTGCCGGACCTTACTTTGCCGTCCACTTTTGCCGTCCGTGGCGGACGGCAAAGACCTTTGCCGTCCGCCATTCATGCCTTTGCCGTCCGTCGTGGCAGATGGCAAAGTAGCTGATTCCTGTAGTCTAAGTAATTCCTTCGTAGGCTCGCTGGTCGGTGAGAAGTTGGATGAGATTCATCATGTAATCGAGTTAGTTTTATTAGGCCCTGATCCCTAGTATCCAGTATGTTCTTAGATTGATGTTGCTATGACTTTGCTATGCTTAATGCTTGTCACTTTGGGCCCGGGTACCATGAACTCAGATCTGAACCATTTATGAATTCATCATTATATCCATGTTTTAGATCCGATCTTGCAAGTTATAGTCACCTACTACGGTTATGATCCGACAACCACGGAGTGACAACAACCGGGCCCACTCTCAGTGATGACCTTAGTTTGAGGAGTTCATGTATTCACTATGTGTTAATGCTTTGTTCCGGTTCTCTATCAAAAGGAGGCCTTAATATCCCTTAGTTTCCAATATGGACCGCTGATACGTCTCCAACGTATCTATAATTTTTGATTGCTCCATGCTACTTTATCTACTGTTTTGGACTATATTGGGCTTTATTTTCCACTTTTATATTACTTTTGGGACTAACCTATTAACCGGAGGCCCAGCCCAGAATTGCTATTTTTTTTTGCCTATTTTAGTGTTTCAAAGAAACATAATATCAAACAGAGTCCAAACCGAATGAAACCTTCGGGAACGTGATTTTCCAACCGAACGTGATCCAGGAGACTTGGACCCTAGTCGAAGAAGTGCCAGAGGCGGTCACGAGGGTGGAGGATGCCCCCTGGGCGCGCCCCTACCTCGTGGGCCCCCTAACGCTCCACCGACGTACTCCTTCCTCCTATATATACCTACGTATCCCTGAACGATCAGAACAGGAGCCAAAAACCTAATTCCACCGCCGCAACCTTCTGTATCCATGAGATCCCATCTTGGGGCTTGTTCCGGAGCTCCACCGGAGGGGGCATCCACCATGGAGGGCTTCTACATCATCACCATAGCCCCTCCGATGAAGTGTGAGTAGTTTACTTCAAACCTTCAGGTCCATAGCTAGTAGCTATATTGCTTCTTCTCTCTTTTTGGATCTCAATACAATGTTCTCCCCCTCTCTCGTGGAGATCTATCCGATGTAATCTTCTTTTTGCGGTGTGTTTGTTGAGACCGATGAATTGTGGGTTTATGATCCAGTATTATCTATGGAAAATATTTGAATCTTCTCTGAATTCTTTTATGTATGATTGAGTTATCTTTGCAAGTCTCTTCGAATTATCTTTTTTGGTTTGGCCAACTAGATTGGTAGTTCTTGCAATGGGAGAAGTGCTTAGCTTTGGGTTCGATCTTGCGGTGTCCTTACCCAGTGACAGAATGGGTTGCAAGGCACGTATTGTATTGTTGCCATCGAGGATAACAAGATTTTTTTTATCATATTGCATGAATTTATCCCTCTACATCATGTCATCTTGCTTAAGGCGTTACTTTGTTTTTAACTTAATACTCTAGATGCATGCTGGATAGCGGTCGATGAGTGGAGTAATAGTAGTAGATGCAGAATCGTTTCGATCTACTTGTCTTGGACGTGATGCCTATATACATGATCATTGCCTAGATATACTCATAACTATGCTCAATTCTGTCAATTGCTCAACAGTAATTTGTTCACCCAACGTAGAATACTTATGCTCTTGAGAGAAGCCACTAGTGAAACCTATGGCCCCCGGGTCTATTCTCATCATATCAATCTCTATCACTTTATTTACTTGCTTTGCTTTTACTTTGCCTTTTTCCTTTTTACTTTGCATCTGTCTATCAAAAATACCAAAAATATTATTTATCATCCCTATCAGATCTCACTATCGTAAGTGACCGTGAAGGGATTGACAACCCCTAATCGCATTGGTTGCGAGTTGCTATCGTTTTGTGTAGGTACAATGGACTTGTGCGTGGTCTCCTACTGGATTGATACCTTGGTTCTCAAAAACTGAGGGAAATACTTACGCTACTTTGCTGCATCATCCTCTCCTCTTCGGGGAAAACCAACGCAGTGCTCAAGAGGTAGCAAGAAGAATTTCTGGCGCCGTTGTCGGGGAGGCTCACGCAAGCAAGTCAACCATACCAAGTACCCATCGCAATCCCTATCTCTCGCATTACATTATTTGCCATTTGCCTCTCGTTTTCCTCTCCCCCACTTCACCCTTGCCGTTTTATTTGCCCTCTCTTTCCCAATATCCTCCTCTCTTTCCCGTTTGCTTTTTTCCCTTGCCTTTCTATTTGCTTGTGTGTTGGATTACTTGTTGCCATGGCGCTAGATAATACCAAATTGTGTGATTTCTTGAATACCAATAATAATGATTTCCTTAGTACTCCGATTGCTCCTCTTAATAATGATGAGTCTTGTGAAATCAATACCGCTTTGCTGAATCTTGTTATGAAAGATCAATTCACCGGCCTTCCTAGTGAAGATGTCGTTACTCATCTAAACAATTTTGTTGGTTTGTGTGATATGCAAAAGAAAAAAGATACGGATAACAATATTGTCAAATTGAAGTTATTTCTGTTTTCACTTAGAGATCATGCTAAAGTTTGGTTTTCATTTTTGCCTAAAAATAGTATTGATTCTTGGAACAAGTGCAAAGATGCTTTTATCTCTAAGTATTTTCCTCCCACTAAGATTATCACTCTTAGGAACGACATCATGAATTTTAAAAAACTTGATCATGATCATGTTGCCCAATCTTTGGAAAGAATGAAATTGATGCTTCGCAATTGCCCTCCTCATGGTTTGAATTTATGGATGATCATACAAATTTTTTATGCCGGATTGAATTTTGCTTCTAGAAATCTTTTAGATTCGGCCACGGGAGGCACGTTTATGGAAATTACGTTAGGGGATGCTACCAAATTTCTTGATAATATTATGGCTAATTATTCTCAATGGCACACCGAAAGATCTTCTAGTAAAAAAGTGCATGCTATAGAAGAAATCAATGTTTTGAGTGAAAAGATGGATGAACTTATGAAGATGTTTGCTCCTAAAAATACTCCTCTTGATCCCAATGATATGCATTTATCTACTTTGCTTGAGAATAATAATGAATCTATGGTTGTGAATTTTCTTGGTAGGAATAGTTTTGGAAACACTGCTTATAGAGGGAATTTTAATCCTAGGCCTTATCCTAGTAATCCTTCTAATAATTATGGAAATTCCTACAACAACTCTTATGGAAATTTTAATAAGATGCCCTTTGAATTTGAGAGTAGTGTTAAAGAGTTTATGAATTCACAAATTAAAGACTTTGAGTTTCATGCTTTGTGTGATTTGGGTGCTAGTGTCTCTACTATTCCCAAAACTTTATGTGATTTGCTAGATTTCCGTGACTTTGATGATTGCTCTCTAAACTTGCATCTTGCGGATTCCACTATTAAAAAGCCTATGGGAAGAATTAATGATGTTCTTATTGTTGCAAATAGGAATTATGTGCCCATAGATTTTATCGTTCTTGATATAGATTGCAATCCTTCATGTCCTATTATTCTTGGTAGACCTTTCCTTAGAACGATCGGTGCAATTATTGATATGAACGAAGGGAATATTAGATTCCAATTTCCCTTAACAAAGGGCATGGAACACATCCCTAGAAAGAAAATAAAATTACCATATGAATCTATCATGAGAGCCACTTATGGATTGCCTACCAAAGATGGCAATACCTAGATCTATCCTTGCTTTTATGCCTAGCTAGGGGCGTTAAACGATAGCGCTTGTTGGGAGGCAACCCAATTTTATTTTGTGTTTTTGTTTTTGCTTCTGTTTAGGAATAAATAATCCATCTACCTTCTGTTTGGTTGTGGTTTTATGTTTTAATTAGTGTTTGTGCCAAGTAGAACCTATAGGATAACCTACGATGATAGTTGATTTGATTCTGCTGAAAAACATAAATTTTGCACGCACGAATATAATTATGTTAAATCACAGGAACGTGATTCTGCGTTGATTCTTCTTGCTGCTGTTAAATAAACAAATTATCCAGGACTTCCTATTTTGGTAGAATTTTTAGAGTTCCAGAAGTTTGCGTTAGTTACAGATTGCTACAGACTGTTCTGTTTTTGACAGATTCTGTTTTACGTGTGTTGTTTGCTTATTTTGATGAATCTATGGCTAGTAAAATAGTTTATGAACCATAGAGAAGTTGGAATACAGTAGGTTTAACACCAATATTAATAAATAATGAGTTCATTACAGTACCTTGAAGTAGTTCTTTGTTTTCTTTCTCTAACGGAGCTCACGAGATTTCTGTTGAGTTTTGTGTTGTGAAGTTTTCAAGTTTTGGTTGAATTCTTTTGATGGATTATGGAACAAGGAGTGGCAAGAGCCTAAGCTTGGGGATGCCCATGGCACCCCCAATATAATCCAAGGACACCAAAAAGTCAAAGCTTGGGGATGCCCCGGAAGGCATCCCCTCTTTCGTCCACTTCCACGGTAATTTACTTGGAGCTATATTTTTATTCACCACATGATATGTGTTTTGCTTGGAGCGTCTTGTATTATTTGTGTCTTTGCTTGTTAGTCTACCACAATCATCCTTGCTGTACACATCTTTTGAGAGAGCCATACATGAATTGGAGTTCGTTAGAATACTCTATGTGCTTCACTTATATCTTTTGAGCTTGATAGTTTTGCTCATAGTGCTTCACTTATATCTTTTGAGCATGATAATGTTTGCTCTAGTGCTTCACTTATATATTTTAGAGCACGGTGGTGGATTTGTTTTAAAGAAACTATTGATCTCTCATGCTTCACTTAGATTATTTTGAGAGTCGTTAATAGCATGGTAATTTGCTTAATGTTAATATACTTAGTGTTCAAGATATGTGAAACTTTCTTTTGAGTGAATTGAATACTAAGATAAGTTTGATGCTTGATAATTGTTTTGAGATATGGAGGTGATAATATCAAAGTCATGCTATTTGATAATTGTGAATTTGAGAAATACTTGTGTTGAAGTTTGCAAGTCCCGTAGCATGCACGTATGGTTAAAGTTGTGTAACAAATTTGAAACATGAAGTGTACCTGGCTTGTGCATCCTTATGTGTGGCGGTCGGGGACGAGCGATGGTCTTTTCCTACCAATCTATCCCCCTAGGAGCATGCGCGTAGTACTTGATTTTTTATGGCTTCTAAATTTTTGCAATAAGTATATGCGTTCTTTTGATTAATGTTGAGTCCATGGATTATACGCACTCTCACCTTTCCACCTTTGCTAGCCTCTTCGGTACCGTGCATTGCCCTTTCTCACCTTGAGAGTTGGTGCAAACTTTGCCGGTGCATCCAAACCCCGTGATACGATACGCTCCATCACACATAAACCTCCTTATATCAATCCTCAAAACAGCCACCATACCTACCCATCATGGCATTTCCATAGCCATTCCGAGATATATTGCCATGCAACTTCCATCATCATTATTATGACATACATTACTTTTGTCATATTGCCATTGCATGATCATGTAGTTGACATCGTATTTGTGGCAAATCCACCATGCATTATTTTCCATACATGTCACTCTTGATTCAATGCACCATCCTGGTACACCGCCGGAGGCATTCATATAGAGTCATAATTTGTTCTAAGTTTCAAGTTGTAATTGTTGAGTTGTAAGAAAAATAAAAGTATGATGATCATCATTATTAGAGCATTGTCCCAAGTGAGGAAAGGATGATGGAGACTATGATTCCCCCATAAGTCGCGATGAGACTCTGGACGAAGAAAAAAAAGAAGAAAAAAAGGGAAAAAAAGCAAGGCCAAAGAAAAAAAAGGAAAGGCCCAAAAAAAGAAAAAAAAGAGAGAAAAAGAGAGAAGGGACAATGCTACTATCCTTTTACCACACTTGTGCTTCAAAGTAGCACCAAGATCTTCATGATAGAGAGTCTCTCATTTTGTCACTTTCATATACTAGTGGGAATTTTTCATTATAGAACTTGGCTTGTATGTTCCAATGATGGGCTTCCTCAAAATGCCCTAGGTCTTCGTGAGCAAGCAAGTTGGATGCACACCCACTTAGTTTCTTTTGTAGAGCTTTCATATACTTATAGCTCTAGTGCATCCGTTGCATGGCAATCCCTACTCCTCATGTTGACATCAGTTGATGGGCATCTCCATAGCCCGTTGATTAGCCTCGTCAATGTGAGACTTTCTCCTTTTTTGTCTTCTCCACACAATCCCCATCATCATATTCTATTCCACCCATAGTGCTATATCCATGGCTCGCGGTCATGTATTGCGTGAAGGTTGAAAAAGTTTGAGATTATTTGAGTATGAAACAATTGCTTGGCTTGTCATCGGGGGTATAGAAGTTGGGAACATCTTTGTGTGACGAAAATGAAGCATAGCCTAACTATATGATTTTGTAGGGATGAACTTTCTTTTGCCATGTTATTTTGAGAAGACATGATTGCTTTGATTAATATGCTTGAAGTATTATCATTTTTGTGTCAATATGAACTTTTGTCTTAAATCTTTCGAATCTGAATATTCATATCACAATTAAGAAGATTTATATTGAAATTATGCCAAAGTATCACTCCGCATCAAAAATTCTTTTTTATCATTTACCTACTCGAGGACGAGCAGGAATTAAGCTTGGGGATGCCTGATACGTCTCCAACGTATCTATAATTTTTGATTGCTCCATGCTACTTTATCTACTGTTTTGGACTATATTGGGCTTTATTTTCCACTTTTATATTACTTTTGGGACTAACCTATTAACCGGAGGCCCAGCCCAGAATTGTTGTTTTTTGCCTATTTCAGTGTTTCGAAGAAACGGACTATCAAACAGAGTCCAAACGGAATGAAACCTTCGGGAACGTGATTTTCCAACCGAACGTGATCCAGGAGACTTGGACCCTACTCCAAGAAGTGCCAAAGGCGGTCATGAGGGTGGAGGGCGCCCCCCTGGGCGCGCCCCCTACCTCATGGGCCCCCTGACGCTCCACCGACGTACTCCTTCCTCCTATATATACCTACGTATCCCCGAACCATCAGAACAGGAGCCAAAAACCTAATTCCACCGCCGCAACCTTCTGTATCCATGAGATCCCATCTTGGGGCCTGTTCCGGAGCTCCGCCGGAGGGGGCATCCACCATGGAGGGCTTCTACATCATCACCATAGCCCCTCCGATGAAGTGTGAGTAGTTTACTTCAGACCTTCGGGTCCATAGCTAGTAGCTAGATGGCTTCTTCTCTCTTTTTGGATCTCAATACAATGTTCTCCCCCTCTCTCGTGGAGATCTATTCGATGTAATCTTCTTTTTGCGGTGTGTTTGTTGAGATCGATGAATTGTGGGTTTATGATCCAGTATTATCTATGGAAAATATTTGAATCTTCTCTGAATTCTTTTATGTATGACTGAGTTATCTTTGCAAGTCTCTTTGAATTATCTTTTTTGGTTTGGCCAACTAGATTGGTAGTTCTTGCAATGGGAGAAGTGCTTAGCTTTGGGTTCGATCTTGCGGTGTCCTTACCCAGTGACAGAATGGGTTGCAAGGCACGTATTGTATTGTTGCCATCGAGGATAACAAGATGGGTTTTTTATCATATTGCATGAATTTATCCCTCTACATCATGTCATCTTGCTTAAGGCGTTACTCTGTTTTTAACTTAATACTCTAGATGCATGCTGGATAGCGGCCGATGAGTGGAGTAATAGTAGTAGATGCAGAATCGTTTCGATCTACTTGTCTTGGACGTGATGCCTATATACATGATCATTGCCTAGATATACTCATAACTATGCTCAATTCTGTCAATTGCTCAACAGTAATTTGTTCACCCATCGTAGAATACTTATGCTCTTGAGAGAAGCCACTAGTGAAACCTATGGCCCCCGGGTCTATTCTCATCATATCAATCTCTATCACTTTATTTACTTGCTTTGCTTTTACTTTGCCTTTTTCCTTTTTACTTTGCATCTATCTATCAAAAATACCAAAAATATTATTTATCATCTCTATCAGATCTCACTATCGTAAGTGACCGTGAAGGGATTGACAACCCCTAATCGCGTTGGTTGCGAGTTGCTATCGTTTTGTGTAGGTACGAGGGACTTGTGTGTGGTCTCCTACTGGATTGATACCTTGGTTCTCAAAAACTGAGGGAAATACTTACGCTACTTTGCTGCATCATCCTCTCCTCTTCGGGGTAAACCAACGCAGTGCTCAAGAGGTAGCAACCCCGCTGCCACGGGAGGGTAGGACAAAAGATGTCATACAAGTTCTTTTAATAAAGCACGTATGACTATTTACGGAATACATGCCTACATTATATCGATGAACTGGAGCTAGTGTCGTATCGCCCTAGGTTATAACGGTCACATGATGAATATCATCCAACAAGTCACCGATCCAATGCCTACGAATTGATCTTATATTGTTTCTGCTAAGTTACTACTGTTGCTGCTACTGCCACACTTGCTACAAAATACTGCTATCACTGTTACTCTTACTATTGATGTTGTATCTACTATAAAAACTATCATATTACTGTGCTACTGATCAGTTTGCTGCAGATAATTAATTTCTAGGTGTGCTTGAATTGATAACTCAGCTGTTAATACCTTCAAATATTCTTTGGCTCCCCTTGTGTCGAATCTATAATTTTGTTTTGAATACTCTACCCTCGAAAACTGTTGCGACCCCCTATACTTGTGGGTTATCAAGACCTTTTTCTGGCACCGTTGCCAGGGAGCATAGCTATATTTGTTGAGTCACTTGGGATTATTATCAATTTATCACAATGAAGAATCTGAAGGATCCAAAGACTAAGATATTTCCCTCAAGTATGAGGGGAGGTAAGAAACTGCCATCCAGTTCTGCTTTAGATTCACCTTCTGTTATGAGTAAACTTGCAACACCACCACCACATGCTATTAATTCTGATATGTTGCAATTTATTGATGATGCTACTTCTACTATGAATGATTCTTATGATGATGCTAGTACCATGCTCGATAATGATGATGTGCCACTTGGTGAATTTCTTGATGAACAAATTGCTAGAGCAATACAACATGATGTTGTTGAATCTGATGATGAGCTTCAAACTGAAACTCCTGAAACACTTGCTAGAGCTATCCCTCCTAGATATGAATTGCCTAAGGTACTGGAAGGCTATGTTATGAGTGAAGAGGCAACTAGAGATATTCTTGCTTGTAAGGATAGAGATGATCTAGAGAAATTATTACACAAGTATAAAGAAAAACCTCTGAATGCTAGAATGAAATGTGATCCTAAGTTTGCTACTTCACCTATCTTTATTGATGATAAGGATTATGAATTCTCTGTCGGCCCAGAGTGAATTACTTTGGTTGAATCTGATCCTTTTCATGGTTATGAAACTGAAACTGTTGTGGTACATCTTACTAAGTTGAATGATATAGCCACCCTTTTTACTCATGATGAGAAAACTTGATACTACTTTATTCTCAAATTATTTAATTTCTCATTAAAGGGTGATGCTAAAGCTTGGTACAATACTCTTGCTCTTGGTTGTGTGCGCAGTCCCCAGGATATGATTTACTATTTCTCTGAAAAATATTTTCCTGCTCATAAAAAATAGGCTGCCTTACAGGAAGTATTTAACTTTATTCAAACTAAAGAAGAGATTCTCCCACAAGCTTGGGGGAGGCTTTGCCAGTTACTTAATGCTTTGCCTGATCATCCTCTTAAGAAAGATGAAATACTTGATATCTTCTATAATGGACTAACCGATGCTTCTAGGGACTTCCTAGATAGTTGCACTGGTTGTATTTTTAGGGAACGAACTATTGCTCAAGCTAAAGAATTATTGAATAACATATTGAAAAATTATGATGATTGGACTATTCCTGAACCACCGCCTAAACCCACTCCAAAGAAGAGGGGTATATTATATCTCAGTCCTGAAGGTATGCAAGAGGCAAAGAAATCTTTGAAGGAAAAGGGTATTAAAGTTGAGGATGTTAAAAATTTACCTCCTATTGAAGAAATACATTGGCTTGATACACCACCACTTCCTAAGGTGGTAGAGGTAAATTCTCTTATGAAGTTCAATGAAAATGATAATCCTCACAATATGCATCCTAGCCAATGCCTTTATGAGTTTGAAAACTACATTAGAAAACAAGACCACTTCAATGCAAATGTTATGAAACAACTGAAATATAATTCTGACATGATTGCTCGCTTGAGTGACTTGTTATTTAGAATCTCAAATGATGTTAGAGGTGTTGGAAAACATGCTTCTACAGTTCAAACCCAGTTAGAACAAGTTGCTAAATTACAAAGAGAATTACTTGATGAAATGAATCATAATATACATGACTTTGCTGTTAGGGTTGCAACTAGAGGAGGTAAAATGACTCAGGAACCACTTTATCCCGAGGGACACCCAAAAAGAATTGAACAAGATTCGCAAAGAAACAACACTAGTGCACCTAGTCCTTCTAAAAAGAAAAGCAAAAAGAAAAATGATAGGACTTTGCATGCTTCTAGTGAACCTGAAATAGACAAACCTCCTGATAATGAAAATGAAACTTCTATCTCTCATGCTGAAACTCAATCTGGTAATGAACATCCACCTAGTGATAATGAAAAGACAATGATGAGGTTCATGAAGATACTCAACCAAATAATGATAAAGAACCAAATAATGATGTTGAGATAGAACCACCTGCTGATCTTGATAACCCACAACCTAAGAATAAAAGATATGATAAAAGAGACTTTGTTGCTAGAAAACACGGTAAAGAAAGAGAACCGTGGGTTCAAAAACCTATGCCTTTTCCACCCAAGTCAACTAAAAAGAATGATGATGAAGAATTTGAACGCTTTGCTGAAATGCTGAGGCCAGTCTTTTTGCGTACTCGCTTGACTGATATCCTTAAAATGCCTCCTTATGCAAACTATATGAAAGATATCATCACAAATAAGAGAAAAAATACCGGAAGCTGAAATCTCTACTATGCTTGCTAACTATACTTTTAAAGATGGAGTACCTAAAAAACTTTGAGATCCGGGTATACCAACTATACCTTGCTCTATCAAAAGGAATTATGTGAAAACTGCTTTGTGTGATTTAGGAGCCGGTGTTAGTGTTATGCCTTTCTCTTTATATAAAAGACTTGACTTGAATAAACTCACACCTACTGAAATATCTTTGCAAATGGCTCACAAATCAACTGCCATACCTATCGGTATCTGTGAGGATGTGCCCGTTGTTGTTGCTAATGTTACTATTTTGACCGACTTTGTTATACTTGAGATGCCCGAGGACGACAACATGTCGATTATCCTTGGTAGACCCTTCTTGAATACTGCAGGGGTTGTTATTGATTGTAATAAAAGCAAGATCACTTTTCATATTAATGGTAATGAGCATACGGTGCACTTTTCGAAGAAACAATTCCAAGTGAATGGTATTAATGTTAATGAAAAATCCCCGACAATCACTATTGGAAGTTTTCAAATACCTCTACCTACTGTCAAAAAGAAATATGAAATGCTTATTGTTAGGGAAATGCATATCCCCATTGAGGTAACTTAGTGATTTACGGAAGTTCTTTGGTTTCATGCTAATCAAAAGTGGTTGTTAATAAGACCTGATCAACCTTATTAATGAATCATTTTTGAACGGTATGAAGTAGATGAATTTAGTAAGCACTGCCTTCTGTCCCTACTTTTTGTTCTCTATTTTTACTAGTTAAATAAAATAAAATAAAATGCTTTGTCTGTTTTCTGAATTTCTCGTGTAACAAAAATGACCCAAAAATAAAAGTTCTCACAATGCTCTAAAAAATTTACACGATTTTTTTGAATATTTAAGAATTCTTGGTGTAAATAATATTAGAGGGAGGTGCACCGGGTGGGCACAACCCACCTGGGTGCACCAGGACCCCAGGCACGCCCTTGTGGGTTGTGGTCCCCACGTGGGCCCCCTCACTTATCTCTTTAACCCACATCATCACTTACATCCAGAAAAAAATTCTCCATTGCTCTCTCTCTCTCCCGTGTTCTTGAGCTCAAACTCGCGGATTTCGTCTCTTTGCTTGAAGCTCCGTTTCCAAAACTGTTTTTGGGGATTGTTGCTTGGTATGTGACTGCACCGTTTGTCCAATTAGTTTTTGTTTTAGTGGTTTATACTTTGAATAATTAGTTACTCTTGGTGCTGTTGTAGATGAGCTTGCATGTTGAATTCTTAGTGTTCTAAGTAGTTTGAATGCTTGCTATGGCCTCTGTGTATCCCTATGAGTAGTTGCTCTCAATTTTGTGAAGTTTTGTTGGGAAAATTTTGTGAACTAAAAATTCAGATTTTTGTTCAGAGGAAAAATTGTACGCGGAATATCTTCAGGAAGTTTGGCTCTAAGAAGAACTTCAAGGGTGTTATTGGGGAGTCTTCTGACAGTGATCTCCACCCTCGGAGGTTGGCGGAAGTACGGCCATGCGAATGGCCACACACCTCGTTCCTACAAGAGGCTAGAATTCTTGAGGAGTTCATGCAATATATTGCTAATGTTGGCCTCACCGAGTTCATAACGGATGAGTGTGACCAGCACCAAATCCTCACAAACATCTTTGTTCAAAGTTTTACTTTCCTGCCTAGGAATAATCCTCCTGAAGTGAGCTTTGATTTATATGCTGAAAACCATCAGATACCACTTAATGAATTCTGTAACATATGCACGATCCCTTCTGGTGGGAGCTTGGCTGAGCCTAGGCCGACCGAGTTTGAGGCCTTTTATCACACTTTGTCGGTGGGTGATGAGAGAGGAGTGTCAGCCATCACTGCCGCTGGCTTACATTTTCCTGTTGTTCGTTACTTTGCACTTTTCATTACTAAATGCTTGCTTGCTAGGGAGAAGGTGGGTGCACTTAGTTCACCAGACCTTGCTGTTTACGTCGTGCACTTTAGGGCGACAACACGCATAGCTTGGGAGCTATCGTGGCTCGTCGCCTGCATCTTAATAAATCCCAGAGTAAAATACATGGTGGGATTTTTGCTACTCGTTTGGCGGCTCACTTCAATGTTGGGACACGCCCTCATGATTACCGGCTGACTAAGGTTTACCTAGATTGTGCAGCCATGGAACACCATCACTTTCTTGCACATGATCATCCTAATATCGCCATTCCTTACAACCTGGTCTATAGCATTGAAACTCGTGATGTTATTCCATTGCCTGCGCCTGCTTTGTTTGATTCTGCTGGCAGGGGCGGATACCGGATTATGCCTCTGGACATCATCGCCTACTGGAACGCTCACGCTGGTGCAGAGGCTGTGGAGGAGCCTCAGCAATGGGATGAGTGGATGCCTACTCCTCAGGATCCCTACTACCCTCTAGGCTACTGATCTACTACCAATTTAGGCCAAAAGCCTAAGCTTGGGGGAGTACGTGTTCTCACCGACATTACATTCATGTTCACATATCAGTCCACTTGTTGGTGTTCACACTTTTTCATTGTATCATCCATGCTTAGATCTATATTTTTGCTTTCTTCTTGTGTGTTTGGAAAACTTTAGAAACACAAAAAAATTAGTTGTAGTCAATTTACTTTCTATGCATGCTTAGTAGTAGTATTAAAAAGAAAATCCAAAAAGATTTCCTTGTTCTTCTTTTGCTTGTTGGGAGCTTTCCCGTGTAAATAGTTTTTCTTGTTTTTGCTTTTCCCTTTTATTTGCTCGTTGTAGAAAATCAAAAACTCCAAAAATATTTCAGTGTGTTTCTCTGAACTTCCTTTCTTTTTATTCGAGTATTACCAAGGAGAAGACCATGATGAAAATGTTGAGTGGCTCTCATATGAATAATTGTTGAACTCATAAGAGCACATTTTACCTTGTCTTCTCCTGTTGAATAAAATGTCTTGCGGATTCCAGCTTAGTCCATGGCACTCTTGCACTATTATTATTTTCATATCATTTGGTTGTGCAAGTGAAAGGCAATAATGACGATATTCGATGAACTGGCCGTGGCAAAGAGAAACTGGTATGAACTCGACTTGTTCTGTTTGTGTAAATATGTTTAACCTAGTATCCATGATTCAACCCATTATGATTAAACATGTTTGCAATGACAATTAGAGATTATAGTTTCTCATGCCATGCATAAGTAGCTGGGAGTGAATAATGATTTATCTTGGATATCAACATAGCGTTAAAATGATTGTGATGTAGTATGATGATATGGTATCCTCCTCTGAATGTTCGAGTGGCTTGACTTGGCACATGTTCATGCATGTAGTTGAATCAAAACCAACATAGCCTCTATGATATTTATGTTCATGGTGTTCATATTCTACTCATGCTAGTGTCCAATGTTACTTATTCATAATACATGGTTATGATCGGTGTTGCTCTCTAGCTGGCTGCTTCTCAATCTTAATTGCTAGCCTTCGCCTGTACTAAGTGGGAACTCGTACATCAAAAACCTTGAACCCAAAGTTATTCCAGATGAGTCCACCATACCTACCTATATGCGGTATTACCCTGCCGTCCTAAGTAAATTTGCATGTGCCACCTCTAAAAACTTCTAAAAAATTATCCTTTTTGTGTGCCTGGATTGTTCATGGAACGATAGGAGGTGGTCGGCATCTTCCATGCTAAGCGGGTTATTCTCAGGTCGAGTGTTTATTCACTCGCCATCGCATGAGAAAATGGGCGGTAATAGGGATTCCCAGTCCCGAACTCAAAGGTGCAAATAATTGAACAAAACTCCCCCGGGACTGATGTTGGTATGGACGGCACCCGGTTATTTTGGACAAGCCGTGGAGTGCGATTGATGGTGGAGGGGGAGTAAACCTTTACTTCTATTGCTTGAGAACCGCCACTAGCGTGCTTAGCATGAAAGATGTTGATAACTGATGGTCGTGAAGTGAATAAGAAGGGTGCATGTCTCAAAATATCATTTATCTCTGTTTTAAAAATTGAGCTTTGGCACCTCTGCAAATCACTACTTCCCTCTGCGAATGGACTATCTATTTACTTTTATGTTGTGTTATCACCTTCTAAAACAAGCGCCAGAAACTGAGTAGAGCACAACTGTCATGATTTATGCATTATGTGTAGCTAATGTTGGGTGCATCATGATTGGATCTTTTCTACCATGAATTGCAATGTTTAGTCGCTGCTTGAACTTTGGAGGTGCTTTGCATTTATGTTTTGCGGTCTCAGAAAGGGCTAGCGAGATACCACTGTTGTCATATTATATCATGGTTGTTTTGACAACGTGTTGCTGTTTGAGATATTTTATTATTGCTCACTAGCTGATTATGTTGTTGATATGAGTCATTATAATCTTTAAATGTTATTGTTGACATGGTTAGTTATAATGTTGGCTGAAAACCTGGGTGTTGTTTAAGCTTATTTATGCAAACAAGAGCAAAAGAGTTCGTAAAAGTTTTTCTTTCTCACTTTCAGTTTATCAACTGAATTGCTTGAGGACAAGCAAAGTTTTAAGCTTGGGGGAGTTGATACATCTCCAACATATATACTTTTTCTCACGCTTTTCCTCTTGTTTTGGACTCTAATTTGCATGATTTGAATGAAACTAACCCCGGACTGACGTTATTTCCAGCAGAACTACCATGGTGTTGTTTTTGTGCAGAAATAAAAGTTCTCGGAATGGAAACTTTGCGAGGATTTTTTATATCAATAATAAGAATTTCTGGAGCCAAGACCCGCCGGAGAGGGGCGTCTCGATGGGCACAACCCACCAGGGTGCGCCCCCCTCTCCTGGCGCGCCCAGGTGGGTTGTACCCATCTGGTGGCCCCGCAGACGACCCCCCTGATACTATAAAACCACATAATTCCAGAAAAAATCAGGGAGAAAGAATTATCACGATCCACGAGACGGAGCCGCCTCCAAGCCCTATTCTTCCTCAGGAGGGCAGATCCGGAGTCCGTTTGGGGCTCCAGAGAGGGGGATCTTCGTTCTTCGTCATCACGAACCCATCTCCATCGCCAACTCCATGATGCTCCCCACCGGGAGTGAGTAATTCCTTCATAGACTCGCTGGTCGGTGAGGAGTTGGATGAGATTCATCATGTAATCGAGTTAATTTTGTTAGGGCCTGAACCCTAGTATCCACTATGTTCTTAGATTGATGTTGCTATGACTTTGCTATGCTTAATGCTTGTCACTTTGGGCCTGTGTGCCATGAACTCGGATCTGAACCGTTTATGAATTCATCATTATTCCATGTTTTAGATCCGATCTTGCAAGTTATAGTCACCTACTACGGTTATGATCTGACACCCCCGGAGTGAAAACAACCGGGCCCACTCTCGGTGATGACCGTAGTTTGAGGAGTTCATGTATTCACTATGTGCTAATGCTTTGTTCCGGTTCTCTATTATAAGGAGGCATTAATATCCCTTAGTTTCCAATATAGACCCTGCTGTCACGGGAGGGTAGGACAAAAGTTGTCATGCAAGTTCTTTTAATAAAGCACGTATGACTATTTATGGAATACATGCCTACATTGTATCGATGAACTGGAGCTAGTGTTGTATCACCCTAGGTTATAACTGTCATATGATGAATATCATCCAACAAGTCACCGATCCAATGCCTACGAATTTATCTTATATTGTTTCTGCTAAGTTACTACTGCTGCTACTACTGTCACACTTGCTACAAAATACCGCTAACACTGTTACTGTTACTATTACTGTTGTCACTACTATCAAAACTATCATATTATTGTGCTACTGATCACTTTGATGCAGATAATTAGTTTCCAGGTGTGGTTGAATTGACAACTCAGCTGCTAATACCTTCAAATATTCTTTGGCTCCCCTTGTGTCGAATCTATAAATTTGGGTCGAATACTCTACCCTCGAAAACTGTTGCGATCCCCTATACTTGTGGTTATCAGAGACGACGAGAGTGGGGCTCGAATCTTCGTCACAAAAAACTTGATCATCTCCCTCTTTGTTCACGCGTCGGTGCATGGCCACTTGCTCAAGGGCTTCCATCTCCTCTTCACCCATGGAGTCGTATGTTCCATCATTGTTGAGGATCATGGTGTGCTTGTTGGTACACTCAAAGGACTTGTGACCTCGGCTGCTGCAAGTGAAGCACTTGATTGAACTTGTCTTGACGGTCTCATTGATTGGAGTAGATGATGATGAAGCTTTTTGCTTGAAGTTGCTTGTAGTAGGAAGATGGCTTGAAGTTGTAGTTGGACTTTTCGCCGTTGCTTGGTGAAGCTTTTGTCAAAGTAGGAGTCGAAGCTTGGTTGTTGGAGAAACCGTAGCTCTTGGAAGAGTACTTGGCATACTTGAAGTCATCTTGCACTTGACGTTCCGCTTTGGTAGCTTGATGCACTAGCTCGATGAGGTTGGAGTAGGGTTGGAAGTCGGCAATCTTCTTGATGGGATGATTGAGGCCATTCAAGAAATGGGCCATAGTTTGCTCATCGTGTTCCATGACATTTGCTCTTATCATGGAAATCTCCATTTACATGTAGTATTCTTCAATGCTCTTTGTTCCTTGCTTGAGGAGTTGGAGTTTCTTGAAGAGGTCGCGGTTGTAGTATGTTGGCACAAAGCGTGCTCTCATGACATCCTTCATTTGATCCCATGTTGTGATGGGTGGTTCACCTCTTGCCTCTCGGCGCTCAAGGACTTGTTCCCACCATATGAACCCCAACACCATGGAGATCTTATTCTCTTCCTCATAGTTGTGCAAGCGAAAGATCTTGTCGACCTTCAATGCCCATGATAGGTATTCTTCGGGATCATTGCTTCCGGTGAACTTGGGCATGGTGAACTTGAGTTTGGCATAGCATTGCTCTTCATTGTGTTGGGGTCGGGGATGATGATGACGCCCTTGACGTGGATGATTGTCAACCTCATGTTGCTCTTGGCGTGGTTCTTATCGAGCTTGTGGATGAGCTTGTTGATGTACTCTTGCTTGATAGTTCCTCTCTTGGACTCCTTTGTGATGCACTTCTTGTTTCTCACGAGTATGCCGATTGCGCGTGGCTATGGCTCGACTTGATTCTCGGAGGGCACGTTGCGCCTCAAGTGCTTGAGCTTCACGTCGTTGTTGTTCTTGACATTGTGCTTCGGTATCTTGTGCGTCTTGGTGTAGTCATGCTCGTGAAGGAAATATGCCCTAGAGGCAATAATAAAGTTATTATTTATTTCCTCATATCATGATAAATGTTTATTATTCATGTTAGAATTGTATTAACCGGAAACATGATACATGTGTGAATACATAGACAAACATATAGTCACTAGTATGCCTCTACTTGACTAGCTCACTAATCAAAGATGGTTATGTTTCCTAACCATAGACATGTGTTGTCATTTGATTAATGGGATCACATCATTAGGAGAATGATGTGATTGACATGACCCATTCCGTTAGCCTAGCACTTGATCGTTTAGTATATTGCTATTGCTTTCTTCATGACTTATACATGTTCCTGTAACTATGAGAATTATGCAACTCCCGTTTACCGGAGGAACACTTTGGGTACTACCAAACGTCACAACGTAACTGGGTGATTACAAAGGAGTACTACAGGTGTCTCCAAAGTTACATGTTGAGTTGGCGTATTTCGAGATTAGGTTTTGTCACTCCGATTGTCGGAGAGGTATCGTATCTCTGGGCCCTCTCGGTAATGCACATCACTACAAGCCTTGCAAGAAATGTAGCTAATGAGTTAGTTACAGAATGATGCATTACGTAACGAGTAAAGAGACTTGCCGGTAACGATATTGAACTAGGTATTGAGATACCGACGATCGAATCTCGGGCAAGTAACATACCGATGGCAAAGGGAACAATGTATGTTGTTATGCGGTTTGACCGATAAAGATCTTTGTAGAATATGTAGGAGCCAATATGAGCATCCAGGTTCCGCTATTGGTTATTGACCGAGAATAGTTCTAGGTCATGTCTACATAGTTCTCAAACCCATAGGGTCCGCACGCTTAAGGTTTCGATGACAGTTTTATTATGAGTTTATGAGTTTTGATGTACCGAAGGAGTTCGGAGTCCCGGATGAGATCGGGGACATGACGAGGAGTCTCGAAATGATTGAGACGTAAAGATCGATATATTGGACGACTATATTCGGAGTTCGGAAAGGTTCCGAGTGATTCGGGTATTTTTCGGAGTACCGGAGAGTTGCGGGAATTCGTATTGGGCCTCAATGGGCCATACGGGAAAGGAGAGAAAGGGCCAAAAGGGTGGCCGCACCCCTCCCCTTGGACTAGTCCGAATTGGACTTGGGAGGGGGGGCGCCCCCTTCCTTCCTTCTCCTTCTCTCTCCCCTTTCCTTCTCTCCTACTCCTACTACATGGAAGGGTTCCTAGTTCTACTAGGAAAAGGGGAATCCTACTCCCGGTGGGAGTAGGACTCCCCTAGGGCGCGCCATAGAGAGGGCCGGCCCTCCCCCTCCTCCACTCCTTTATATACGGGGGCAGGGGGCACCTCATAGACACAAGTTGATCTACGGATCGTTCCTTAGCCGTGTGCGGTGCCCCCCTCCACCATATTCCACCTCGGTCATATCGTCGCGGAGTTCAGGCGAAGCCCTGCGCCGGTAGAACATCATCATCGTCACCACGCCGTCGTGCTAACGGAACTCATCCCCGAAGCTTTGCTAGATCGGAGCCCGGGGATCGTCATCGAGCTGAACGTGTGCTGAACTCGGAGGTGCCGTACGTTCGGTGCTTGGATCGGTCGGATCGTGAAGACGTATGACTACATCAACTGCGTTATGATAACGCTTCCGCTTATGGTCTACGTGGGTACGTGGACAATACTCTTCCCCCTCGTTGCTATGCCATCACCATGATCTTGCGTGTGCGTAGGAATTTTTTTGAAATTACTACGTTCCCCAACAGTGGAATCCAAGCCTAGGTTTTATGCGTTGATGTTATATGCACGAGTAGAACACAAGTGAGTTGTGGGCGATACAAGTCATACTGCTTACCAGCATGTCATACTTTGGTTCAGCGGTATTGTGAGATGAAGCGGCCCGGACCGACATTACGCGTATGCTTAGGCGAGACTGGTTTCACTGTTACGAGCACTCGTGCTTAAAGGTGGCTGGCGGGTGTCTGTCTCTCTCACTTTAGCTGAATCAAGTGTGGCTACGCCGGTCCTTGCGAAGGTTAAAACAACACTAACTTGACGAACTATCGTTGTGGTTTTGATGCGTAGGTAAGAACGGTTCTTGCTAAGCCCGTAGCAGCCACGTAAAATTTGCAACAACAAAGTAGAGGACGTCTAACTTGTTTTTGCAGGGCATGTTGTGATGTGATATGGTCAATACGTGATGCTATATTTTATTATATGAGATGATCATGTTTTGTAACCAAAGTTATCGGCAACTGGCATGAGCCATATGGTTGTCGCTTTATTGTATGAAATGCAAACGCCCTGTAATTGCTTTACTTTATCACTAAGCGGTAGCGATAGTCGTAGAAGCAATAGATGGCGTAAACGACAACGATGCTACGATGGAGATCAAGGTGTCGCGCCGGTGATGATGGTGATCACGACGGTGCTTCGAAGATGGAGATCATAAGCACAAGATGATGATGGCCATATCATATCACTTATATTGATTGCATGTGATGTTTATCCTTTTATGCATCTTATCTTGCTTTGATTGACAGTAGCATTTTAAGATGATCTCTCACTAATAATCAAGAAGTGTTCTCCCTGAGTATGCACCGTTGCGAAAGTTCTTCGTGCTGAGACACCACGTGATGATCGGGTGTGATAGGCTCTACGTTCAAATACAACGGGTGCAAAACAGTTGCACACGCGGAATACTCAGGTCATACTTGACGAGCCTAGCATATACAGATATGGCCTCGGAACACGGAGACCGAAAGGTCGAACGTGAATCATATAGTAGATATGATCAACATAGTGATGTTCACCATTGAAACTACTCCATCTCACGTGATGATCGGACATGGTTTAGTTGATTTGGATCACGTGATCAGTTAGAAGACTAGAGAGATGTCTGTCTAAGTGGGAGTTCTTAAGTAATATGATTAATTGAACTTAAATTTATCATGAACTTAGTACCCGATAGTATTTTGCTTGTCTATGTTTGTTTGTAGATAGATGGCTCGTGCTGTTGTTCCGTTGAATTTTAATGCGTTCCTTGAGAAAGCAAAGTTGAAAGATGATGGTAGCAATTACACGGACTGGGTCCGTAACCTGAGGATTATCCTGATTGCTACACAGAAAAGTTACGTCCTGGAAGCACCGCTGGGTGCCAGGCCTGCTGCTGATGCAATTGACGACGTTAAGAACGTCTGGCAGAGCAAAGCTGATGACTACTCGATAGTTCAGTGTGCCATGCTTTACGGCTTAGAACCGGGCCTTCAACGACGTTGTGAACGTGATGGAGCATATGAGATGTTCCAGGAGTTGAAGTTAATATTTCAAGCAAATGCCCGGATTGAGAGATATGAAGTCTCCAATAAGTTCTATAGCTGCAAGATGGAGGAGAATAGTTCTGTCAATGAACACATACTCAAAATGTCTGGGTATAATAATCACTTGATTCAACTGGGAGTTAATCTTCCTGATGATAGTGTCATTGACAGAATTCTCCAATCACTGCCACCAAGCCACAAGAGCTTCGTGATGAACTATAATATGCAAGGGATGAACAAGACTATTCCCGAGCTCTTCGCAATGCTAAAAGCCGCGGAGGTAGAAATCAAGAAGGAGCATCAAGTGTTGATGGTTAACAAGACCACCAGTTTCATGAAAAAGGGCAAAGGAAAGAAGAATGGGAACTTCAAAAAGAAGGGCAAGCAAGTTGCTACTCAAGAGAAGAAACCCAAGTCTAGACCTAAGCCTGAAACTGAGTGCTTCTACTGCAAGCAGACTGGACACTGGAAGCGGAACTGCCCCAAGTATTTGGCGGATAAGAAGGATGGCAAAGTGAACAAAGGTATATGTGATATACATGTTATTGATGTGTACCTTACTAATGCTCGCAGTAGCACCTGGGTATTTGATACTGGTTCTGTTGCTAATATTTGCAACTCGAAACAGGGACTACGGATTAAGCGAAGATTGGCTAAGGACGAGGTGACGATGCGCGTGGGAAATGGTTCCAAAGTCGATGTGATCGCGGTCGGCACGCTACCTCTACATCTACCATCGGGATTAGTTTTAGACCTAAATAATTGTTATTTGGTGCCAACGTTGAGCATGAACATTATATCTAGATCTTGTTTGATGCGAGACGGTTATTCATTTAAATCAGAAAATAATGGTTGTTCTATTTATATGAGTAATATCTTTTTTGGTCATGCACCCTTGAAGAGTGGTCTATTTTTATTGAATCTCGATAGTAGTGATACACATATTCATAGTGTTGAAACCAAAAGATGCAGAGTTGATAACGATAGTGCAACTTATTTGTGGCACTGCCGTTTAGGTCATATCGGTGTAAAGCGCATGAAGAAACTCCATACTGTTGGACTTTTGGAATCACTTGATTATGAATCACTTGGTACTTGCGAACCGTGCCTCATGGGCAAGATGACTAAAACGCCATTCTCCGGAACTATGGAGCGAGCAACTGATTTGTTGGAAATCATACATACAGATGTTTGTGATCCAATGAGTGTTGATGCTCGTGGCAAAGTATCGTTATTTTCTGACCTTCACAAGATGATTCGAGCAGATATGGGTATATCTACTTGATGAAACATAAGTCTGAAATAGTTGAAAGGTTCAAAGAATTTCAGAGTGAAGTGGAAAAATCATCGTAACAAGAAAATAAAATTTCTGCGATCTGATCGTGGAGACGAATATTTGAGTTACGAGTTTGGTCTTCAATTAAAATAATGTGGAATAGTTTCACAGCTCACGCCACCTCGAACACCACAACGTTATGGTGTGTCCGAACGTCATAACCGCACTTTATTGGATATGGTGCGATCTATGATGTCTCTTATTGATTTACCACTATTGTTTTGGGGTTATGCATTAGAGACAGCTGCATTCACGTTAAAAGGGCACCATCTAAATCCGTTGAGATGACACCATATGAACTGTGGTTTAGGAAGAAACCCAAGTTGCCGTTTCTTAAAGTTTGGGGCTGCGATGCTTGTGTGAAGAAACTTCAACCAGATAAGCTCGAACCTAAATCGGAGAAATGTGTCTTCATAGGATACCCGAAAGAGACTATTGGGTACACCTTCTATCACAGATCTGAGGGCAAGATTTTCGTTGCTAAAATCGGATCCTTTCTAGAGGAGGAGTTTCTCTCGAAAGAAGTGAGTGGGAGGAAAGTAGAACTTGATGAGATAACTGTATCTACTCCCTTATTGGAAAGTAGTTCATCACAAGAACCGGTTCCTGTGACAACTACACCAATTAGTGAGGAAGCTAATGATATTGATCATGAAACTTCAGATCAAGTTTCTACTGAACCTCGTAGGTCTACCAGAGTAAGATCCGCACCAAAGTGGTACGGTAATCCTATTCTGGAAGTCATGTTATTTGACCATGATGAACCTACGAACTATGAGGAAGCGATGATGAGCCCAGATTCCGCAAAATGGCTAGAGGCCATGAAATCTGAGATGGGATCCATGTATGAAAACAAAGTATGGACTTTGGTTGACTTGCCCGATGATCGGCAAGCCATTGAGAATAAATGGATCTTTAAGAAGAAGACTGACGCTGATGGTAATGTAACTGTCTATAAAGCTCGACTTGTTGCGAAAGGTTTTCGACAAGTTCAAGGGGTTGACTATGATGAGACTTTCTCACCCGTAGCGATGCTTAAGTCTGTCCGAATCATGTTAGCTATTGCTGCATTTCATGATTATGAAATTTGGCAAATGGATGTTAAAACTGCATTCTTGAATGGATTTCTGGAAGAAGAGTTGTATATGATGCAACCAGAAGGTTTTGTTGATCCAAAAGGTGCTAACAAAGTGTGCAAGCTCCAGCGTTCCATTTATGGACTGGTGCAAGCATCTCGGAGTTGGAATAAACGCTTTGATAGTGTGATCAAAGCATATGGTTTTATACAGACTTTTGGAGAAGCCTGTATTTACAAGAAAGTGAGTGGGAGCTCTGTAGCATTTCTGATATTATATGTAGATGACATATTATTAATTGGAAATGATATAGAATTTTTGGATAGCATAAAGGGATACTTGAATAAAAGTTTTTCAATGAAAGACCTCGGTGAAGCTGCTTACATATTAGGCATCAAGATCTATAGAGATAGATCAAGACGCTTAATAGGACTTTCACAAAGCACATACCTTGATAAAATTTTGTAAAAGTTCAAAATGGATCAGGCAAAGAAAGGGTTCTTGCCTGTGCTACAAGGTGTGAAGTTGAGTCAAACTCAATGCCCGACCACAGCAGAAGATAGAGAGAAAATGAAAGATGTTCCCTATGCTTCAGCCATAGGCTCTATCATGTATGCAATGCTGTGTACCAGACCTGACGTATGCTTAGCAATAAGCTTGGCAGGAAGGTACCAAAGTAATCCAGGAGTGGATCACTGGATAGCGGTCAAGGACATCCTGAAATACCTGAAAAGGACTAAGGATATGTTTCTCGTATATGGAGGTGACAAAGAGCTAGTCGTAAATGGTTACGTCGATGCAAGCTTTGACACTGATCCGGACGATTCTAAATCGCAAACCGGATACGTATTTTTATTAAACGGTGGAGCTGTAAGTTGGTGCAGTTCTAAACAAAGCGTCGTGGCAGGATCTACATGTGAAGCGGAGTACATAGCTGCTTCGGAAGCAGCAAATGAAGGAGTCTGGATGAAGGAGTTCATTTCCGATCTAGGTGTCATACCTAGTGCATCGGGACCAATGAAGATCTTCTATGACAATACTGGTGCAATTGCCTTGGCAAAGGAATCCAGATTTCACAAGAGGACCAAGCACATCAAAAGACGCTTCAATTCCATTCGGGACCGAGTCCAAGTGGGAGACATAGAGATTTGCAAGATACATACGGATCTGAATGTTGCAGACCCGTTGACTAAGCCTCTCTCATGAGCAAAACATGATCAGCACCAAGACTCCATGGGTGTTAGAATCATTACTATATAATATAGATTATTGACTCTAGTGCAAGTGGGAGACTGAAGGAAATATGCCCTAGAGGCAATAATAAAGTTATTATTTATTTCCTCATATCATGATAAATGTTTATTATTCATGCTAGAATTGTATTAACCGGAAACATGATACATGTGTGAATACATAGACAAACATATAGTCACTAGTATGCCTCTACTTGACTAGCTCACTAATCAAAGATGGTTATGTTTCCTAACCATAGATATGTGTTGTCATTTGATTAATGGGATCACATCATTAGGAGAATGATGTGATTGACATGACGCATTCCGTTAGCCTAGCACTTGATCGTTTAGTATATTGCTATTGCTTTCTTCATGACTTATACATGTTCCTGTAACTATGAGAATTATGCAACTCCCGTTTACCGGAGGAACACTTTGGGTACTACCAAACGTCACAACGTAACTGGGTGATTATAAAGGAGTACTACAGGTGTCTCCGAAGGTACATGTTGAGTTGGCGTATTTTGAGATTAGGTTTTGTCACTCCGATTGTCGGAGAGGTATCTCTGGGCCCTCTTGGTAATGCACATCACTACAAGCATTGCAAGCAATGTAGCTAATGAGTTAGTTACAGAATGATGCATTATGTAACGAGTAAAGAGACTTGCCGGTAACGAGATTGAACTAGGTATTGAGATACCGACGATCGAATCTCGGGCAAGTAACATACCGATGGCAAAGGGAACAACGTATGTTGTTATGCGGTTTGACCGATAAAGATCTTCGTAGAATATGTAGGAGCCACTATGAGCATCCAGGTTCCGCTATTGGTTATTGACCGAGAATAGTTCTAGGTCATGTCTACATAGTTCTCGAACCCGTAGGGTCCACACGCTTAAGGTTTCGATGACAGTTTTATTATGAGTTTATGAGTTTTGATGTACCGAAGGAGTTTGGAGTCCCGGATGAGATCGGGGACATGACGAGGAGTCTCGAAATGGTCGAGACGTAAAGATCGATATATTGGACGACTATATTCGGAGTTCGGAAAGGTTCCGAGTGATTCGGGTACTTTTCGGAGTACCGGAGAGTTACGGGAATTCGTATTGGGCCTCAATGGGCCATACGGGAAAGGAGAGAAAGGGCCAAAAGGGTGGCCGCACCCCTCCCCTTGGACTAGTCCGAATTGGACTAGGGAGGGGGGCGCCCCCTTCCTTTCTTCTCCTTCTCTCTCCCCTTTCCTTCTCTCCTACTCCTACTACATGGAAGGGTTCCTAGTTCTACTAGGAAAAGGGGAATCCTACTCCCGGTGGGAGTAGGACTCCCTAGGGCGCGCCATAGAGAGGGCCGGCCCTCCCCCTCCTCCACTCCTTTATATACGAGGGCAGGGGGCACCTCATAGACACAAGTTGATCTACGGATCGTTCCTTAGCCGTGTGCGGTGCCCCCCTCCACCATATTCCACCTCGGTCATATCGTCGCGGAGTTTAGGCGAAGCCTTGCGCCGGTAGAACATCATTGTCGTCACCACGCTGTCGTGCTAACGGAACTCATCTCCGAAGCTTTGTTGGATCGGAGCCCGGGGATCGTCATCGAGCTGAACGTGTGCTGAACTCGGAGGTGTCGTACATTCGGTGCTTGGATCGGTTGGATCGTGAAGACGTATGACTACATCAACTGCGTTGTCATAACGCTTCCGCTTATGGTCTACGTGGGTACGTGGACAATACTCTTCCCCCTCGTTGCTATGCCATCACCATGATCTTGCGTGTGCGTAGGAATTTTTTTGAAATTACTACGTTCCCCAACAGCTCGGTCTTCCTCTTCTTGTTGGCGTTGGCATTGCCTTTCTTGTGCTTGCACGAAGGTAGCTTGCTTTTGATGATGTCGATGTTCTTGTTCTATAAGTTGCTCTTGAGAATCGATGCCATGTAGAGGATTGCGATTAGCTTGACGGTCTTGGATCACGGATCGACGTAGAGTGTTCGATGTCGGTGTACTTGAGCCGGAGATGGTGTCGTCAGAGTGTCAACTCGAGCGGTTTCGTCTTGAGTAGGACGAAGTGGTAGAAGAGCGGTTTACCAACAAGGCACTGATATGTCCATTTTGCATCATGCTTTTATATCAACATTTATTGCATTATGGGCTGTTATTACACATTATGTCACGATACTTATGGCTATTCTCTCTTATTTTACAAGGTTTATCATGAAGAGGGAGAATGCCGGCAGTGGGATTCTGGCTGAAAAGGGAGCAAATATTGGAAACCTATTCTGCACAGCTCCAAAAGTCCGGAAACTCCACGAAAGTCATTTTTGGAATTAATAAGAATTATTGAGCAAAGAAAGTACCAGAGGGGGCCCACACCCTGGCCAGGAGGGTGGGGGGCGCCCCCCCTACTGGGCGCGCCCCCTGCCTCCTGGGCCCCTTGGTGGCCCTCCGGTGCCCATCTTCTGCTATATGAAGGCTCTTACCCTGAAAAAAAAATAATAAGCAAGCTTACGGGACGAAACTCTGCCGCCACGAGGTGGAACCTTGGCGGAACCAATCTAGGGCTTCGGCGAAGCTGTTCTGTCGGGGAAACTTCCCTTCGAGAGGGGGAAATCATCACCATCGTCATCAACAATGATCCTCTCATCGGGAGGGGATCAATCTCCATCAACATCTTCACCAGCACCATCTCCTCTCAAAACCTAGTTCATCTCTTGTATCCAATCTTGTATCAAAACCACAAATTGGTACCTGTGGGTTGCTAGTAGTGTTGATTACTCCTTGTAGTTGATGCTAATTGGTTTACTTGGTGGAAGATCATATGTTCAGATCCTTAATGAATATTAATACTCCTCTAATCATGAACATGAATATGCTTTGTGAGTAGTTACGTTTGTTCCTGAGGACATGGGTGAAGTCTTGCTATTAGTTGTCATGTGAATTTGATATTCGTTCGATATTTTGATGAGATGTATGTTGTCTCTCCTCTAGTGGTGTGACGTCGACTACATGACACTTCACCATTATTTGGGCCTAGAGGAAGGCATTGGGAAGTAATAAGTAGATGATGGGTTGCTAGAGTGACAGAAGTTTAAACCCTAGTTTATGCATTGCTTCGTAAGGGGCTGATTTGGATCCACTAGTTTCTTGCTATGGTTAGGTTTACCTTAATACTTCTTTTGTAGTTGCGGATGCTTGCAATAGGGGTTAATCATAGGTGGGATGCTTGTCCAAGAAAGGGCAGTACCCAAGCACTGGCCTACCCACATATCAAATTATCAAAGTAACGAATGCGAATCATATGAGCGTGATGAAACTAGCTTGACGATAATTCCCATGTGTCCTCGGGAGCGCTTTTCTCATTATAAGAAATTGTCCAGGCTTGTCCTTTGCTACAAAAAGGATCGGTCCACCTTGCTGCACCTTATTTACTTTCATTACTTGTTACCAATTACAAATTATCGTATCACAAAACTATCTATTACCTACAATTTCAGTGCTTGCAGAGACTACCTTACTGAAAACCGCTTGTCATTTCCTTCTGCTCCTCGTTGGGTTCAACAATCTTATCGAAAGGACTACGATAGATCCCCTATACTTGTGGGTCATCAAGCACGAATCTCGTCCATTCTTGCATCGTTCTCTTGTTTGTGTGCGTCGTGCTTGTTGTCAAAGTAGTCTCTTATTCGTTGCTCGGAGAGTCGCTAGTCGGTGGCGAGATTGTCGATGCGGTCGCTCATTGCTTGTTGTTCTTGATGCAAAGCTCGTTGTGCACCGAAGATGTGGCTCTTGGTGGCGTAGGATGACATGTCATCGTCTTGCTCGATGAAGAGTGGGTTGGTAGAAGTACTTGGCCTATCCATCATTCCAAGCAAATATGTGAGTGGGAGAAAGAGAAGAACTTATACCAAATGTACCTTGACCGATGTTGAAGATGGATCAATGATCACTCAAATGTATAACAAGAAAATAGCACAATTGGTACTAATTCTTGTCGGTTCTCACACCTACACAAGTAAAAACTTATGGTGGAGCTCGGTTAGGATGGTGTCACAAAACTTGATGCAATTGTTAGTGAGACTCAATGATGTTGAAAAAGATTCGCAAATTTCCAAATGCAACAAGAAGACCAATAGCAAGTATAGGTACACGGAAACACACACACAAATAGATAAATGGTGTTGTGCAAACCAAAAATGAGCGGAAAATGTGGAATCCATGGAAAATGCTCTTGTTGCACAACTCTAGAGAGACGCTAGCACGATTGCACAATAGGCAGATACGAGACTTGTGTACAACCTACTAAGAAAAAATGCAACGACTTCTATCCCAAGTATGCTATATGTATCCGATGATATGATCCAAGATGATCGAGTATGACAATCTTAATATTGTATGATGCTATGGTTCCTGCTTAAAAGCCCTTTTCTTATCTTTTCCTTTTGCTTAAAAGCTTGTTTGTCTCTTTCTCTTTTGAGCACTTTTGATGGCCATTTATGCAAAACTTCACGAACCAAGGTAGCAATTGTGTATATGCTATGACAACCTTGTGACACAAGAGATGATACCAAGATATGTACCAAGATGCTATGGCATGTATGCAATGGGAGCTATGATCACTAATGTGCACAAGTAACATTCTCAAATGGCTAGTCTTAATAGGTAAGGTACGCAAAATGGGCTATGGGGTTATCAAAGCAATGGCAAGGAGTACACAAAGTGTCGTCGAGGTTACCGTCGAGGGTTACTTGTTTGTAAGCAAGGACGGATGGTGATGATGGAGTTGTCCGTGTCGAGTCCTTGGCGAAGATGAGCGGCGGTGATGTCGATGTCGAACCGTTCCTAGTTAGCCGAAACACCCTAGGAAACGATGAACCACAACTCAAATTGTCAAAGACCGAAACGTGTCAAAATTAGTCGTAGTGCGAAACAGGTCAGCGATGGTGGTTGCGGAAAGCGGTGGTGGCATGCAAGTGCGTATGCGGAAAGATGGTAATGCAGTGCGTATGCGGAAAGGTGGAGGTGTCATGGTGGGGGAAACCGAACTGAAAATATTCAGTTTCATCAGGTAACGTCAGAAGTCCGATGGTGGTCGGACGACCGATGTTCTCGGACGTCCGGTGCCTGGGCGATTTCGGGCACGGGATGAACTCGGGATTGCGAGATGTGGAGGCAAAAATTGGGCAAAATTGGGCGATTTTGTGGATGGAAAAGGTGGAGATGGTGGGGGAAATCTAGATCCACGGATCAAATCCAACAAAACTTCATCACACCAACAAATCACAAAAAATGGGGCTATTTTTATGGGAATTTTCGAAATTGGGGAAGAACACAACAAAATTAGGCTAGAAAATGAGGGTAGGGGCTCCAAAATTGTGATCAACCAAGGCTCATGATACCAAAGATGATGTAGGGTGGAACCCTAGATGCCCGATCTTTCACGATTGGAGGGGATCCTACCGAGAACACGAGGGAAAACACGAGGAGAGAAATCACTCAAACCAACAAGATCCGATTACACATGTGCTAGATCCTCGAAACACAAAGAGATACAGGATCCATGATCAACAAAGGACGATACAAGTGGCAACTAGTTCATCTCCAAGAGGGGGTCTTCCCATGAAGGGGTCTTGAATCCAAGGTGGATCTTCTTCGAAGAGGGAGCGGTCTCTCTCGGTGGAGTAGATCCGTATGGATGAGCAAAGCTCTATCTCACAAATGAGCTAAACCATTGCTAACCCTAGAAAGAGGGAGGAGGAGGTTTATTTATAGTCTAGTGTCATGAAGGGGTAAGTGGGCTTCGGCCCAACACTTGATCACGCACAGGCGTCGGATGTCCGACCGTCATCAGTCGTCCGATGGTTCACGAGGGTCCGGACGTCCGGTCTGTCGGTCGTCCGGAGGCTTCCATACTTCCGATGTTTTGGCTCGGACGTGGTGGTGTCGGTCGTCCGGGCGCTGGGAGTCGTCGGACGTCCGGCCGGCATCGGTTGTTCGGCCGCTGGAGCGTGCGCTGGCTGGGACTTGGCTGGCCGGTTGTAGCCTCCAGGCGTCGGACGTTCGAGAGACGTCGGTCGTCCGATGATCGGGAGTTTCAAGCAGTCCTTCTTCTTGTCCATTGAACTTGGTGTCCTCACCGTCTTGTCCGTTGGGTGTAGCTGATCCGTGGCTTTCCGTCAAATACCTGATCACACATAGGGTCTCCGCATGAGGTAGTAGCCATGTCTCATAAGTAGAAAGTGGAAGTTCGGAGAGGAGCGAGTTCACCTTGTCTTCAATAGCCTTTGCTCAAGCTCTTGTCATTGGTCCAAATGGTGTCGTGGGAGATGTAGGTAGGTCCATGGGGATGACCTTGGGATGCTCCACATCATAACGTATCTAAATAAACTTATAATTTTATTTGGTAACAACTTATTGGCTTATCAAACAAAATAATTTTTGGGTAAGTCAATAAAATAAGAGACAGTTAAGACAACTTCAGAAAAAAACCCGATGAAAAAACCAGAGATAGAAGGGAGAAAATAAAAAAAAAATAGAAAGGAGAGAGTACGTATGTTGGAAGAAGCGTTCTACCTTGCACGAAAGGAACCTTGTGTATTCTTTAAATATATATTAAGAACAATAAAGGATACATTAATACCTGCAATTAGTTTATGTTTCGGTTACCATTTTTTGTGGAAATTTTGTCCAAGAACATATCAACCCTCTCTCTCAGAAAAAAGGTACACATGAACCAAACACCGGGGCTTGGTTGCAACATGCAGGAAAGGCATTGCCCAGGAAAGAATATAATTATGGGAGTGGATAAAAAAAATAAAAGAATTAGTTTTAGACAACTATGCCTAACATAAGCATATCATAAGTACTTATTACCAACCCATTTCCTTGTATGCAGGAATTTATATTGGAAACTTACACATGAATTACAAAAGACTTGCACTCGCCCGTGTTGTGAAAGAGCAAACGTAAACTAGTGCAACTGCAGTAATAGTTATGATTTAAGTTGATTAATTACGAAATTGGATTTCATTTTAAGTTTCTAACATAAAATTTAGTTGTGCCACTTGATAGAGCATCAAACCATTGACACATACAAAAAAAGAAGAAATTTCAACAACAAAAAAGCGACTACAAGCGAAAAAGTAAACGACTTTTTCATGTCGGTTACTTTTCAGTACCCGTTAGATGGGCCAGGCCCAGTGCGCAACGAGAGACTTTTCCTATTAGCGAGCCTAGTACACGATTTTTTTAATTACTGTTATTTAAATTTATGAAATGGAAAAATATTATATTTCAATTCTAAAAAAGTTAATTGCGTGTTCAAAAATTTCATGATGTGTTAAAAAAAGCCGCTCAACTTTCAAAAAATTATAACATTTTAAAAATTACGTGATATTTAAAAAATATAAACATGTTTCAAAAAATGTACGTAACATTGTTTAAAAAATGTTTGTACAATGTAAAAAATGTTCATATAATTCAAAAAAGATGGTTCTTACCATTTCTATACTACTATATGGTGTGTCAATTTTGAATTGGACCTAGAGGGTTAATCGTAACAATTGGTCTCCTAAATCTAATGGCTTTCTTTTAGGGATCCTAAATCTAATGGCTAAGGTCAACAGGACTCGCCATGAAACTGTAGACTGGTGCAGACATGTGGCCCTTTCTGAAAGAAAATCCCTATCTTGTGCCTAATGGGCCATTCTGCCACTTGTGCTGACGATTTGAACACAGACGAGATTGACTGGGCCACACTAATTCCCACTTTTACAATCTCTCTCCATTGAGTGAGGATGGGGCAGTAGCCCAATGGCTAGGGTCACTGTGGTACAACCGGCAACCATTGATGGCGGAACATGCGTTGACGATGGAGAACACACAGAAGGCATTCGAGGAGAACCTGGAATCAGGTGGGGCAATTATGGGGCTCCCTTTGAGGGTGCTACCCTCCGAAGCTGGCTGAAGGGGGAATCGAGGGGCATGTGGTTGTGAATCTGTATGCTTGAGCACTCATTGTTGCGGGACAAGAGGGGGCGACTAGTGTTGTCATCAAGCTCGGGGACGTGTTCCTGCTGTCGGTGTCAAAACCGGCAGATCTCGGGTAGGGGGCCCAAGCTGTGCGTCTAGGGATCAATGGTAACAGGAGACCAGGGGACACAGTGCTTACCCAGGTTCAGGCCCTCTTAAGGGAGATAAAACCCTACTCCTGCTTGATATATTCGACGAGTATGAAGATTACAAGAGTTGATCTACCTCGAGATCGTAATGGCTAAACCCTAGATGTCTAGCCTATGAGTATTCCAATGACGATAAAGAAGATAGCCTCTATGGACCAACCCCTCCAGTTTATATATGCACTGGAAGGGCCTAGGGTTTGTACAAGGTCGGTTCATTGGGGAAGGAAACTTTGAGACTCTAATCTTGCTATCTGATGTCTACTACACAACCTTCTTCTTGTAGATGTTGTTGGGCCTCCAAGTGCAGAGGTTTGTAGGACAGTAGCAAATTTCCCTCAAGTGTATGACCTAACGTTTATCAATCCGTGGGAGGCGTAGGATAAAGATGGTCTCTCTCAAAGAACCATGCAACCAAATAACAAAGAGTCTCTTGTGTCCCCAACACACCCAATACAATGGTAAATTGTATAGGTGCACTAGTTCGGCGAAGAGATGGTGATACAAGTGCAATATGGATGATAGATATAGGCTTTTGTAATCTGAAACTATAAAAACAGCAAGGTAACTAATGATAAAAGTGAGCGTAAACGGTATTGCGATGCTAGGAAACAAGGCGTAGCTAGGGTTCATACTTTCACTAGTGCAAGTTCTCTCAACAATAATAACATAATTGGATCATATAACAATCCCTCAACATGCAACAAAGAGTCACTCCGAAGTCACTAATAGCGGAGAACAAACGAAGAGATTATGGTAGGGTACAAAACCACCTCAAAGTTATCCTTTTTGATTGATCTATTCAAGAGTCCGTAGTAAAATAACACGAAGCTATTCTTTCCGTTCGATCTATCATAGAGTTCGTACTAGAATAACACCTTAAGACACAAATCAACCAAAACCCTAATGTCACCTAGATGCTCCAATGTCACCTCAAGTATCCGTGGGCATGATTATACGATATGCATCACACAATCTCAGATTCATCTATTCAACCAACACAAAGTACTTCAAAGAGTGCCCCAAAGTTTCTACCGAAGAGTCAAGATGAAAACGTGTGCCAACCCCTATGCATAAGTTCACAAGGTCACTGAACCCGCAAGTTGATCACCAAAACACACATCAAGTAGATCACGTGAATATCCCATTGTCACCACAGATAAGCACATGCAAGACATACATCAAATGTTCTCAAATCCTTAAAGACTCAATCTGATAAGATAACTTCAAAGGGAAAACTCAATCCATTACAAGAGAGTAGAGGGAGAGAAACATCATAAGATCCAACTATAATGGCAAAGCTCACGATACATCAAGATCATGCCAAATCAAGAACACGAGAGAGACAGACAGAGAGAGAGAGAGAGAGAGAGAGAGAGAGAGAGAGATTAAACACATAGCTACTGGTACATACCCTCAGCCCCGAGGGTGAACTACTCCCTCCTCGTCATGGTGAAAGCACAAGTGCTCCCTAGGTGGTTTTGGTCATTAATGTCAACATATCTCTTGTTGGACTAACACTTTTATCTAGCATGTTTCAGATAAGTTCAACAATGGAGTGGCATGGACTAAAGGATGTGGAAAACTCCTTCAAGATGCTAAGGACAAAGGATTGGCTCTAGCTTCAAGCTCAAGACTCTTCATTTTACATTTTTAGTGGTCCAAGATCACATTGAGTCTATAGGAAAAGCCAATACTATCAAGGAGGGATGAGGTGTTGCTTAATGAGCCTCTTGCTTCATGTGCTTAGTGATATGCTCCAAAACCCTCAACTACTTTCCCATTTCCACAAATGACCTAAACCCAAAGCCAAAATCGGTCACACCGATTCTTCCGGCGCCACCGATTCCATAAGTCATAGCCACCGCCACAAACCCTCAGAAAATCGGTCTTACTGATAGGGATCTCGGTCTCACCGAGATGGGATTGTAATCTCTCTGTGTATGTCCATTATCAAATCAGTCTCACCAAGTTTGAGCAATCGGTACTACCGAGATTACAATGCAAACTTCCTGGTTAACTTATTACCAAAATTGGTCCTACCGAGTTTGTGTAATTGGTCCAACCGAGTTTGCCTGACCAACTCTCTGGAAAGATTATTACCAAATCGGTTTCACCGAGTTTGTGTAATTGGTCCTACTGAAATTATGTTATGCCCTAACCCTAACCATATCGGTCTCACCGAGTTGCATTTCGGTCCCACCGAAAACCCTAACGGTCACATTATTTGCTAAATCGGTCTGACCGAGTTTAACGATTCGGTCCCACCGAGTTTGGTAGATTGTGTGTAACGGTTAGATTTTCTGTGGAGGCTATATATACCCCTCCACCTCCTCTTCATTCGTGGAGAGAGCCATCAGACTGAACCTACACTTCCAGCATTCATTTTCTGAGAGAGAACTACCTACTCATGTGTTGAGGCCAAGATATTCCATTCCTACCATATGAATCTTGATCTCTAGCCTTCCCCAAGTTGCTTTCCACTCAAATCTTCTTTCCACCAGATCCAAAACCTATGAGAGAGAGTTGAGTGTTGGGGAGACTATCATTTGAAGCACAAGAGCAAGGAGCTCATCATCAACGCACCATTTGTTACTTCTTGGAGAGTGGTGTCTCCTAGATTGGCTAGGTGTCACTTGGGAGCCTCCGACAAGATTGTGGAGTTGAACCAAGGAGTTTGTAAGGGCAAGGAGATCGCCTACTTCGTAAAGATCTACCGCTAGTGAGGCAAGTCCTTCGTGGGCGACGGCCATGGTGGGATAGACAAGGTTGCTTCTTCGTGGACCCTTCGTGGGTGGAGCCCTCCGTGGAATCGCGCAGCCGTTACCCTTCGTGGGTTGAAGTCTCCATCAACGTGGATGTACGATAGCACCACCTATCGAAACCACGCCAAAAACATCCGTGTCTCCAATTGCGTTTGAATCCTCCAAACCCTTCCCTTTACTTTCTTGCAAGTTGCATGCTTTACTTTCTGCTGCTCATATACTCTTTGCATGCTTGCTTGATATGTATTGTGAACATTAAACTTGTGCCTAAACTCCACTTAAACTTAAAGAATCTTAAAAACTGCAACTTTGGTACTTAGTGTCTAATCACCCCCCTCTAGACACCTCTTCTCAAGGTCCTACAAGTGGTATCAGAGCATTGGTCTCCATTGCTTTGGTTTAATCACCATTGGAGGACGATGGATGAGTCTACTATTGGGAGTCTTAGACATAGAGTGCCTATTCTTGATGGAGAGTATTTTCATGAGTGGAAAAATGAGATGCTTGTTATTTTCAATCAATATCATTTTAACAAGTACATTGCTAGCCCTTGTGCACCTTATGTTGATCCTATGCATCCTACCCATGATGAGTCAATTGACATGATTAGGAATCTTAGAACTACCGAACTTATCATTAGAGGATTGCCTAGAAACTTGCTTGGATGTTTGCCTACTTTCAAGTGTGCCTACACCATATGGAAATTTCTTGAGGAACGATTTCCCGATTATTCCTTGAAAAATCTTGATGAAATTCTCCATAAGTCTGTTGCCTTGAGTAAGATGAATACTAGTGATCCTATGTTTGGTGATCGTCTATTTGAGCTTACTAATCTTATGCGTGCCAAAGGAAATGTTGGTATTATTAGTGATATTATTTCCGAAGCCATAAAAATTCATAAGCAATATCATTGTCAAACTCATTCTAATGAATCACCCTCTCTAGGACTTGATCCACCACATGACGATGTTGAACATGGATACTATGATAAGGATGATGATAGTGACTTCGATCTTGATGATGCAATGAGACATTTTGGTCTTATGGCAAATCTTCGGGGATATATGTCAGGAGGAAAGGAATGGGTTCTTGACGGTGGATGTACCGATCACATGACCGGAGATAAAGACATGTTTCGTGAGCTTGCAAACAACGATAGTCCTCGAAAGTATGTTACCTTCAGTGACAACTCAAAGGGTAAGGTGGTTGGCCTTGGTAAGGTGGCCATATCACATGATAGCTCCATACAAAATGTCATGCTCGTTGAATCTCTTGGTTACAACTTACTTTCAGTATCTAGACTTGCTAATTTCGGTTTCAATGTTCTATTTACTGAAGTAGGTTGCCAAGTGTTTCGTCGAGATAATCATAAAATGGTCTTTACCGGTGTGCGTAGAGGTGATCTATACATTGTTGATTTCACTAAAAAGGCTCAACCTAAAACTTGCTTCATTGCTAAATCCTCGAAAGGTTGGTTGTGTCATAGACGATTAGGTCATGTTGGTATGCGAAACCTTGACAAGCTTATTAAAGGAAATCATATCCTTGGAGTTAACGATGTCATATTTGATAAGGATAGACTTTGCAGCGCTTGTCAGGCAGGTAAACAGGTTGGAGGAAGGCATCCCGTGAAGAACATCATGACCACAAGGAGGCCACTCGAGCTACTTCACGTGGATCTCTTTGGTCCCAACTCTTACAAGAGTCTCGGTGGAAATTCTTTTGGTCTTGTTATAGTTGATGATTTTTCAAGATTTACGTGGGTGTTCTTTCTCGATGATAAATCGCAGGTCCAAAAGATCTTCAAAAACTTCGCAAGGAAGGCTCAAAATCAATTTGAAGTGAAGATCAAGAAGGTTCGCAGCGACAACGGAACGGAGTTCAAGAACGCAAATGTGGACACCTTTCTTGATGAAGAAGGGATTTCACACGAGTTCTCGGCTACGTACACACCTCAACAAAACTAAGTTGCTGAGAGGAAGAACCGGACGCTCATCGAAATGGCAAGGACGATGCTTGATGAGTACAAGACGCCGAAGCACTTTTGGGCGGAAGCGGTTGAGATAGCTTGTCATTCAACAAATCGCTTGTATCTTCACAAGTTACTCGGCAAGACGGCATACGAGCTCCTCACCGGTAACAAACCCCAAGTTGGATACTTTCGAGTATTCGGCTCAAAGTGCTACATTCTTGATAAGCATCGTCGCTCTAAATTTGCTCCTAAATCTCATGAAGGTTTCCTACTAGGTTATGGCTCAAGCTCTCACACTTACCGTGTCTATAACAATTTCACCCGAAAGGTTGAAGAAACGGTAGATGTGAAGTTTGATGAATCTAACGGCTCGCAAGTAGAGCAATTGCCAATTGATGCAGGTGACAAAGATCCTTCGGAAGCAATTCAAGACATGGCTATTGGCAAGGTTCGTCCAACGGAGGTGAAGGAGAGTACCTCGTCCGTCCAAGTGGAAGCTTCAACTTCACAACAAGGTGAACCAAGAGTTGATACGGAAGCATCCACAAGCGGGACACACCAAGATGAAGAAATCGAGGAAGTGCATCAAGATGAACGTCAACAACCTCCTTCTCCACCACGACAAGAGAACGACAATCCCAACAATGAAGAAGGCCAAGAAGAAGAAGAAGAAGATGAAGAAGATGCTCAAAGAAGACCCAAGCAAAAGCTTTCACGAGTTCGAGCAAGAGTTGCTAAAGATCATCCCGTTGAGCAAATCTACAATGACATTGAAACCGGGAGAATCACTCACTCTAAAACTCATTTAGCTAACTTTTGTGAAAACTATTCTTTCATCTCTAGCATTGAACCTATGAAGGTTGAATAAGCACTGGAAGATCCGGATTGGATAAATGCTATGCATGAAGAGCTACATAACTTTGAAAGGAATCAAGTTTGGACATTGGTTGAGAAGCCCGACAACAACCACAACGTCATCGGTACAAAATGGGTGTTTCGCAACTAGCAAGATGAAGATGGACAAGTAGTTTGCAACAAAGCACGTCTCGTCGCCCAAGGCTACACACAAGTCGCAGGTATGGACTATGGTGAGTCTTACGCCCCCGTTGCTAGACTTGAGTCCATTCGCATCTTACTTGCCTATGCTAATCATCATGATATCACCTTGTACCAAATGGACATTAAAAGTGCCTTTCTAAATGGTGAAATAGAGGAGGAAGTTTATGTTAAGCAACCTCCCGGCTTTGTCAATCCTAAGAAACCCAATCATGTTTACAAACTTCACAAAGCTCTTTATGGTCTTAAACAAGCTCCTAGAGCTTGGTATAAATGCTTGACCAAGTTCCTTATTGAAAAAGGCTTTGAAATTGGGAAAATTGATTCTACTCTTTTTACTAAAAGGGTTAATGGAGAACTATTTGTGTGCCAAATCTATGTTGATGATATCATATTTGGTTCAACTAACCCTCATTTTAGTGAAAAGTTTGGGAAGCTAATGTTGCAGAAGTTTGAGATGTCTATGATGAGTGAATTCAAATTCTTTCTTGGGTTGCAAATCAAGCAAACTAAGGAAGGTACCTTTGTTTCTCAACGAAGTACACCAAGGACTTATTCAAGAAGTTCAATATGCAAGAATGCAAAGGTTTTTCTACACCCATGCCTACTAGTGGACATAATGACTTGACCAAAGATGGTGAACCGGTTGATCAAAAGGTTTATCGCTCTATGATCGGTTCATTGTTATATCTATGTGCTTCACGTCCCGATATCATGCTAAGTGTGTGCATGTGTGCACGATATCAAGCTGCTCCTAAGGAATGTCATCTTAAGGCCGTGAAAAGGATAGTGAGATACTTAATCCATACACCAAACTTTGGCATTTGGTATCCTAAGAGGGCCTCTTTCGATCTTGTTGGCTATTCCGACTCGGACTATGCCGGAGACAAGGTTGATAGAAAGTCCACCTCGGGTACTTGTCAATTTCTTGGTAGATCTCTGGTGTCTTGGTCCTCCAAGAAACAAAACTCGGTATCCTTATCGATTGCCGAAGCTGAATATATTGCCGCTGGTTCATGTTGTGCTCAATTACTTTGGATGACCCAAACTCTTAAAGATTATGGGATATATGTGAGACATGTTCCATTGCTTTGTGACAATGAAAGTGCTATTAAAATTGGTCATAATCCTGTGCAACATTCTCGAACTAAGCATATTGAAGTTCGTCATCATTTCATTCGAGATCACATTGCTAAGGGTGGCATTGATCTTAAGCATGTTCGCACCGAAAAGCAATTAGCGGATAATATTCACTAAACCTCTTGATGAGAAGGTGTTTTGCAGGTTAAGAGGAGAATTGAACATCATTGATGCTTCGAACTTGGAGTAGAAACTCCATTGGATACATTCAAGACATGAGCTTATGACTAATCCTTGATATTTCTATTATGATGAAAATCTTATGTCTTGGATATATTTGTATCTTGCATGTCATCTAACCCATGCAGGTGCTTGGTGGAATCCAACTCCATGAGATTGTAATCTACTCATATCTTGAGCAATCTCAACATCACCAAGTCTCTACACAATGGTGGTTGAAGACAAGGAAGCACGAAACCATTCAAACATATCCTTTGACAAATTCTATGTTGAGCTTCACGATTGTCATTCTTGGATACACAAGTGTTCTTCCTTGCAAGAACTAACCCATGTAGGTAGATGGACTAAAATTCCAAGTGGTGCTCCAAATTCTTGATGAGCTACATCAACCTTGAGCAACCCACACAAGTTCAACTACATGGACAACACCACCAACCAAGGTATGTTATTCCATCTTAGAGAAGCCTTACTCCAAGTCATCAGCTAAAGCAACTCGACAATATGTGAATACATCAAGATGCTTAGACGAAAAATGGCAACCCCATTTTGAGCTTAAACGATGAGTATGACCTATGATCAAGTGATCTCACTTGACTCCTAAGTCAATATACTCTAACATAGGTGACTTTGTCGCCGACCATCTCTAGACGAAGTTCTCTTATGTTTTTTTTCTATGTTTTTGCATTTGTCTCATGCATATTTGTTTCCTCTCTTTCAATCAAGAAAAACTTCATCTAGATTTCTTTCTATTTGTTCTGCATTTTCAGCATTTCAGTTCATTGCACACCTTTCAGTAAATTCCTTGCAAATCTTTGTGAGATCTTACTAGTCTAAGTGAGCTGAGGTGACAAGTGTTTTCTCTGTGATGAACTCGGTTTCACCGATTAGTTATTTTTGGCCCAAACGAATCCCTTCGGTACGACTGGAACATACCACTCGGTGCCACCGATTTCACAACAGGAAAAACTATTTTGCCACATATTCTGTGTTTCTTCTGATCCAGCTCCACTCAATGAATCTTGTCCTCTACAAGCATCACATTTACATCATTGCTTTGTTCTGTGTCTCAAGGACCAAACCCATTCGACAGATTCCAGAAGACCCTTCTTGGAAATTGATGTCAAAGGGGGAGAGAGAGAGAACATCAAAGCTTATCATTTGAAGAGAGAGAAAGCATCAAAGCTTATCACCTTCTTAAGGGAGAAAGATATCATCTCCTAAAGGGGGAGAGAGATCTCCAGGGGGAGAGAATACTTAAGTAGAAAGTATTTCTCAAGGATCCCAGATGCTTGGTGTTCAAGAGGAGAGATGTTCACATGTCTTCTTGAAGGGAGAGACATGTTCATATGTTCTGTTGTGCCTATTTTGCATTAGCATGCATCATCTCTGATCATCATTCATATTTTTCAGCTCTGTTTTCTTTCAGTTCTGATTTTCTGTTCCCTATCTTCTCCCAGTATCCCATGTTAGATTCAGGGGGAGCAAGACATCTAAGGGAAAGAGATCATTTAAATTCATTGCATATCTTTACTCTTGGGGACATGTCTAATTCAATGTGGTACTTAGTACTCACTCTCTACATGTCATCCTAGTCTTGGTATTCTTGTGGTTTCTTTTGTTTGCTCTGGCTAGTAGATGCATCTGTGTTATCTAACCTTGTTTACGCAGGTTCATTCCCTCCCAAGACAACTCAAGACTACAAGGTAAGTATATGCATCACAATCATGTGTATGAGGAATTCTTGCTGATGTACATATTGTTTGCAAGAAGGACTCATGAGCATGAAGGTATTCTCTTCAACATTCTTTGCTCTGATGCATATGGCCAAGATACATGTAACACATTGCCTACTCTATCATGTTTATGCTCTCACATGCTTCTACATTCCATATTCACAGGATTGCATACATGTAGGGCGAGCCTATGTTTGTTACATGTCTTTCCAAAGCTTTACTTGCTACTCTTTATATATTTATCTAAAGCTTTGATGTATGTTGCCATCAATTACCAAAAACGGGGAGATTGAAAGCACAAGTGCTCCCTAGGTGGTTTTGGTAATTAATGTCAACATATCTCTCGTTGGACTAAATTTTATCTGGCATGTTTCAGATAAGTTCAACAATGGAGTGGCATGGACTAAAGGATGTGGGAACTCCTTCAAGATGCTAAGGACAAAGGATTGGCTCTAGCTTCAAGCTCAAGACTCTTCATTTTACATTTTTAGTGGTCCAAGATCACATTGAGTCTATAGGAAAAGCCAATACTATCAAGGAGGGATGAGGTGTTGGTTAATGAGCCTCTTGCTTCATGTGCTTAGTGATATGCTCCAAAACCCTCAACTACTTCCCATTTCCACAAATGACCTAAACCCAAAGACAAAATCGGTCACACCGATTCTTCCTATCCGGCGCCACCAATTCCATAAGTCATAGCCACTGCCACAAACCCTAAGCAAATCGGTCTTACCGATAGTGATCTCGGTCTCACCGAGATGGGATTGTAATCTCTCTGTGTATGTCCATTATCAAATCGGTCTCACCGAGTTTGAGCAATCGGTACTACCAAGATTACAATGCAAACTTCCTGGTTAACTTATTACCAAAATCGGTCCTACCGAGTTTGTGTAATCGGTCCAACCGAGTTTGCCTGACCAACTCTCTGGAAAGATTATTACCAAATCGGTTTCACTGAGTTTGTGTAATCGCTCCTACTGAGATTGCGTTATGCCCTAACCCTAACCATATCGGTCTCACCGAGTTGCATTTCGGTCCCACCGAAAACCCTAATGGTCACATTATTTGCTAAATCAGTCTGACCGAGTTTAACGATTCGGTCCCACCAAGTTTGGTAGATTGTGTGTAATGGTTAGATTTTGTGTGGAGGCTATATATACCCCTCCACCTCCTCTTCATTCGTGGAGAGAGCCATCAGACTGAACCTACACTTCCAGCATACATTTTCTGAGAGAGAACTACCTACTCATGTGTTGAGGCCAATATATTCCATTCCTACCATATGAATCTTGATCTCTAGCCTTCCCCAAGTTGCTTTCCACTCAAATCTTCTTTCCACCAGATCCAAAACCTATGAGAGAGAGTTAAGTGTTGGGGAGACTATCATTTGAAGCACAAGAGCAAGGAGTTCATCATCAACGCACCATTTGTTACTTCTTGGAGAGTGGTGTCTCCTAGATTGGCTAGGTGTCACTTGGGAGCCTCCGACAAGATTGTGGAGTTGAATCAAGGAGTTTGTAAGGGCAAGGAGATCGCCTACTTCGTGAAGATCTACCGCTAGTGAGGCAAGTCCTTCGTGGGCGACGGCCATGGTGGGATAGACAGGGTTGCTTCTTCGTGGACCCTTTGTGGGTGGAGCCCTCCGTGGACTCGCGCAGCCGTTACCCTTCGTGGGTTGAAGTCTCCATCAACATGGATGTACGATAGCACCACCTATCGGAACCACGCCAAAAACATCCGTGTCTCCAATTGCGTTTGAATCCTCCAAACCCTTCCCTTTACTTTCTTGCAAGTTGCATGCTTTACTTTTTGCTGCTCATATACTCTTTGCATGCTTGCTTGATATGTATTGTGAACATTAAACTTGTGCCTAAACTCCACTTAAACTTAGAGAATCTTAAAAACTACAACTTTGGTACTTAGTGTCTAATCACCCTCCCTCTAGACACCTCTTCTCAAGGTCCTACACATGGAGAGCGCCGGGATGATGAAGATGGCCACTGGTGATGGATCCCCCCTTCGACAGGGTGCCGGAACAGGGTCTTGATTGGTTTTTGGTGGCCACAGAGGCTTGCGGCGGCGGAACTCACGATCTAAGTTATTTTCTGGAGGTTTCTGTATTTATAGGAATTTTTGGCGTAGGTCTCACGTTAGGGGGGTCTCCGAGCCGTCCACAAGATAGGGGGACGCGCCCGAGGGGTGGGCGTCCCCCCACCCTCGTGGGCAGCCCGAGACTCTTCTGGCCCAACTCTTTTACTCTGGGGGCTTCTTTTGGTCCATAAAAAATCATCAAAAATTGGCACGTCAATTGGACTCCGTTTGGTATTCCTTTTCTGTAAAACTCAAAAACAAGGAAAAAACAGAAACTGACACTAGGCTCTAGGTTAATAGGTTAGTCCCAAAAATCATATAAAATAGCATATAAATGCATATAATACATCCTAGATGGACAATATAATAGCATGGAACAATAAAATATTATAGATACGTTGGAGACGTATCACTGTCTATGTATGGAGAAGTCCTATCCGGACACAGAGGATAATCTTCAGCTTAATCCTATACGGCCCATCCAACCCAACCCATACTCCTAGGCTGGCCATCCGAGAACCCTCGAATCCAGAACTCCCTCAGTAGCCCCCGAACTTGCCTTCAATGATGATGTAGTTGCGGATATAAGTCTTCAACTTTGCAAGGCGGGTTCTCCACCATACTCCGGATTGATGATAGTCTGGCATCGTCTTTCGCGTCCATTCTTTATGATTCCTTCCTGTTGTCGCCTCGATTTCCATGCGTATGAGTGAATGCGAGCAGTCTGTTACCCTTGTATTTTAATATTGTTAGCAGGTACAGGCATCGCCTATATAATGAGGTTAGATCTCCAAAACGCCATCTCACATCGCCCCAAGAGCTACAGAGCAAACCAGGGAGAAAAATCCAAACCATGGCTAGTGTCCCTGGCTCCTCCTCGCGTCCTCATGGCCCTCAAGAGGGGGATTGGCAAAGTTGTTCTGTATCCTGCCTCCAGCTCAATCGACTCCAGACGCAAGGATATCTTCCCCCCATGGATCTAGTCTCTGTACGGGCAGGGTTAACTTCTATGGGCGATAATGCATTGGCAGAGAATTTCCCCAATCCCAGCCAGGGGAGAGGGTGTGCTTCATCTCGTTCCTTTTGAGGGGCGTAGGATTCCCAAGCCATCCCTTCCTCAGGGGTCTACTGGATATTACGGGATCCAACTGCACAACCTCACACCAGGTTCTATTTTGCACATTTCTAGTTTTGTCGCTGAAAGCACAAATGCCCCCTGAGTGATTTTGGTAATTAATGTCAACCTATCTCTTGTTGGACTAATACTTTTACCTAGTATGTTTCAGATAAGTTCAACAATGGAGTGGCGTGGACTAGAGGATGTGGAACCCCTTCAAGATGCTAAGGACAAAGGATTGGCTCAAGCTCAAAGCACAAGACTCTACATTTTACTTTTAGTGATCCAAGATCACATTGAGTCCATAAAAGCCAATACTATTAAGAGCGGATGAGGTGTTGCTTAATGGCTTGCTTGCTCAAAGTGCTTAGTGATATGCTCCAAAGCCCTCAACCACTTTCTCACATCCACATATGTCTGAAACCAAAAGTCAAACTCGGCCCCCCCGAAACTTTCTATCTGGCGCCACCGAGTTCTCTTGACATAGCCACTGCCAGAAACCCTAGTCTTTTCGGTCCCACCGATAGGGATCTCACTCTCACCAAGATGGGATTCTAATCTCTCTGTGTCCCTTCACAACGTTTCAGTCTAATCAAGATAAGCGATCGGTCCCACCGAAATTGCAATGCAAATTCTCTTTTTCCCTTTCGTAACGTTTCGGTCCAACCAAGATGAGCGAATCGGTCCCACCGAGTTTGCCTAACCAACTCTCTGTGTGTCTATTACCAAAATCGGTCTCACCGAGTTTGTGTAATCGGTCTCACCGAGATTACGTTATGCCCTAACCCTAACCATATCGGTCCCACCGAGTTGACATGTCGGTCCCACCAAAATTCCTAACGGTCACATTATGAACTAAATCGGTCCGACCGAGTTTCACGATTCGGTCCCACCAAGTTTGGTAAGTTGTGTGTAACGGTTAGATTTTGTGTGGAGGCTATATATACCCCTCCACCCACTCTTCATATGTGGAGAGAGCCATCAGAACATGCCTACACTTCCAACATACATTTTCTGAGAGAGAACCACCTACACTTGTGTTGAGGTCAAGATATTCCATTCCTGCCACATAAATCTTGATCTCTAGCCTTCCCCAAGTCGCTTTCCACTCAAATCTTCTTTCCACCAAATACAAATCCTGTGAGAGAGAGTTGAGTGTTGGGGAGACTATCATTTGAGGCACAAGAGCAAGGAGTTCCTCTGTTGGAAAAGGCAGTGCCTAGGAGGCGCTTACACACGCCTAGGTGCTAGGCAATGGCCAAACGCCATGCCTAGGGCATAAATGGAGGTATAGGCAGGGCAAGAAAGGAATTACCTACCCAAGCAAGAAAACATGCCACATACTGCACTGACATGCGATACTGGTTATATTCCAATAGCAAGTAGACGACAATTAACTTATTTATATGCCATAAACTAACATCAACACCCATATAATAATCACAAATACACTACGAGTAAAAACTATATTACCTCCTAGGCTACGCCTAGGGCGCTTAGGCACTGCCTAGGCACTAGGCGAAGGCCAACCGCCTCGCTTACGCCTACCGCTTTTTCCAACCTCAATTCATCATCAACACACCATTTGTTACTTCTTGGAGAGTGGTGTCTCCTAGATTGGCTAGGTGTCACTTGGGAGCCTCCGTCAAGATTGTGGAGTTGAACCAAGGAGTTTGTAAGGGCAAGGAGATCGCCTACTTTGTGAAGATCTACCCTAGTGAGGCAAGTCCTTCGTGGGCGACGGCCATGGTGGGATAGACAAGGTTGCTTCTTCGTGGACCCTTCGTGGGTGGAGCCCTCCGTGGACTCGCGCAACCGTTACCCTTCATGGGTTGAAGTCTTTGTCAACGTGGATGTATGATAGCACCACCTATCGGAACCACGGATAAAAAATCTCCGTGTCTCCAAATTGCGTTTGCACACTCCAATCCCATCCCTTTACATTCTTGCAATTTGCATGCTTTACTTTCTGCTACCCATATACTCTTGCCATGCTTGCTTGATATGTATTGTGAATGTTAAAACTTGTGCCAAACTCCACTTCAACTTAAATAGATTAAAAACTGCAACTTTTCTTACTTAGTGTCTATTCACCCCCTCTAGACACCTCTTCTCGATCCTTTCAGTCGCCCTTTGCGAATTATTTTTAGGCTGCGAGGCTCGTTTTAAACTATGGAAAAAGTTCTTCTGCCTCGTCCCCCACCACTAGGGCGGAGGCTACATATTTGAAGTGGGTGGCGCCGAAGTATGGCGCATAGCCGGATCTGGTTACCCAGTTGTGACTCCGAAGAGGGGGTCCGACGAATGGTCTTCGGAATGGTTCTATATTGTGGATGTTCCTCTTCCGGACCCTTTTCGGCGTGGGCTTCTTGATACGTCCATTTTGCATCATGCTTTTATATCAATATTTATTGCATTATGGGTTGTTATTACACATTATATCTCAATACTTATGGCTATTTTCTCTTTTTTACAAGGTTTGCCATAAAGAGGGGGAATGCCGGCAGCGGGAATTCTGGCTGAAAAAGGAGCAAATATTGGAAACCTATTCTGCACAGCTCCAAAAATCCTGAAACTCCACGGAAGTCTATTTTGGAATTAATAAGAATTATTGAGCAAAGAAAACACCAGAGGGGGCCCACACCCCGGCTAGGAGGGTGGGGGCGCGCCCACCCTACTGGGTGCGCCCCCCTGTCTCCTGGGCCCCCTGGCAGCCCTCCGGTGCCCATCTTCTGCTATATGAAGGCTTTTACCCTCGAAAAAAAATCAGAGGCAAGCTTACGGGACGAAACTCCGCCGCCACGAGGCGGAACCTTGGCGGAACCAATCTAGGGCTCCGACAGAGCTGTTCTGCCAGGGAAACTTCCCTCCAGGAGGGGTAAATCATCACCATCGTCATCACCAACGATCCTCTCATCGGGAGGGGGTCAATCTCCATCAACATCTTCACCAGCACCATCTCCTCTCAAAACCCTACTTCATCTCTTGTATCCAATCTTGTATCAAAACCACAAATTGGTACCCGTGGGTTGCTAGTAGTGTTGATTACTCCTTGTAGTTGATGCTAATTGGTTTACTTGGTGGAAGATCATATGTTCATATCCTTAATGCATATTAATACTCCTCTGATTATGAACATGAATATGCTTTGTGAGTAGTTACGTTTGTTCCTGAGGACATGGGTGAAGTCTTGCTATTAGTAGTCATGTGAATTTGGTATTCGTTCGATATTTTGATGAGATGTATGTTGTCTTTCCTCTAGTGGTGTTATGTGAATGTAGACTACATGACATCACCATTATTTGGACCTAGAGGAAGGCATTGGAAAGTAATAAGTAGATGATGGGTTGCTAGAGTGACAGAAGCTTAAACCCTAGTTTATGCGTTGCTTTGTAAGGGGCTGATTTGGATCCATATGTCTAATGCTGTGGTTAGGTTTACCTTAATACTTCTTTTGTAGTTGCGGATGCTTGCAATAGGGGTTAATCATAAGTGGGATGCTTGTCCAAGTAAGGGCAGTACCCAAGCACCGGTCCACCCACATATCAAATTACAAAAGTACCGAACGCGAATCATCTGAGCGTGATGAAAACTAGCTTGACGATAATTCCCATGTGTCCTCGGGAGCTCTTTTCTCATTATAAGAAATTGTCCAGGCTTGTCCTTTGCTACAAAAAGGATTGGGCCACCTTTCTGCACTTTATTTACTTTCACTGCTTGTTACTCGTTACAATTTATCTTATCACAAAACTATCTGTTACCTACAGTTTCAGTCCTTGCAGAGAAAACCTTACTGAAAACCGTTTGTCATTTCCTTCTGCTCCTCGTTGGGTTCGACACTCTTACTTATCGAAAGGACTATGATAGATCCCCTATACTTGTGGGTCATCAAGACTCTTTTCTGGCGTCGTTGCCGGGGAGTGAAGCGCCTTTGGTGAGTGGAACTTGGTAAGGAAACATTTATATAGTGTGCGGAAATTTTCTGTCACTTGTTACTATGGAAACTAATCCTTTGAGGGGCTTGTTCGGGGTATCTTCACCCCGACCAGAAGAGCAAAGAGTTTCTCCTCAACCGACTGAACCTACTGAAAATATTTACTTTGAGATTCCTTCGGGTATGATAGAGAAACTGCTAGCTAATCCCTTTGTAGTAGATGGAACATTGCATCCCGATTTACACCTTATCTTTGTGGATTATTTAAGCTTGCAGGTATTCACGATGATGTTGTCAAAAGGAAGGTATTCCCTTTATCTTTGAAGGGAGATGCATTGACATGGTATAGGCCATATGATGATACATGATCTTGGAATTATAAACGATTGAAGTTGGAATTTCACCAGAAGTTCTATCCTATGCATCTTGTTCATCGTGATCGTAATTACATATATAATTTCTGACCTCGCGAAGGAGAAAGAATCGCTCAAGCTTGGGGGAGGCTTAAGTCAATGTTATATTCATGCCCCAAGCATGAGCTCTCCAGAGAAATGATTATTCAAAATTTTTATGCTCGGCTTTCACCCAATGATCGCAACATGCTCGATACTTCCTGTGCTGGTTCTTATATGCTGAAGACTATTGAATTCAAATGGGATTTATTGGAAAGAATTAAATGCAACTCTGAAGATTGGGGTTTCGACGATGGTAAGGAGTCAGGTATGACACCTAAGTTTGATTGTGTTAAATCTTTTATGGATACCGATGCTTTTCGTGGATTTAACGCTAAGTATGGACTTGACTCTGAGATAGTAGCTGCTTTCTGTGAATCTTTTGCTACTCACGTTGATCTACCTAAGGAGAAGTGGATTAAATATAATCCTCCCATTGTAGTAAAAGTAGTTGCACCTATTACAGTTGAAGAAAAGACTGTCACTTATAGTGATCCTATTGTTCCTACTACTTATGTTGAGAAACCTCCTTTGTTCGTAAGAGTAATACTAGGACTTATACACCTCCTGAGCAAATCAAAGTTGAACCTAGTATTGCTATGGTTAAAGATCTCTTGGATGATAATTTAGATGGGCATGTTATTTATTTCTGTGGCGAGACTGCTAATATTGCTAGACCAGATGCTAAGATACATAGACCTATTGTAGGCATGCCTGTTATTTCTGTTAAAATAGGAGATCATTGTTATCATGGCTTATGTGATATGGGTGCTAGTGCTAGTGCAATACCCTATGACTTATATAAAGAAATTATGCATGATATTGCACCCGCTGAATTGGAAGATATAGATGTTACTATTAAGCTTGCCAATAGGGATACTATTAAGCCATTTGGGATTGTTAGAGATGCTGAAGTCTTGTGTGGGAAGGTTAAATATCCTGCTGATTTTCTTGTTCTTGGTTCCCCACAAGATGACTTTTTTCCCATTATTTTTGGTAGACCCTTCTTGAATACTTTTAATGCTAGGATTGATTGTGAAAAGGATACTGTTACAATTGGCTTAGAGGATATGTCTCATGAGTTTAATTTTGCTAAGTTTCGTAGACAACCCCGTGGTAAAGAATCCCCTAGTAAGGATGAGACTATTGGTCTTGCTTCTATTGCCATGCCTCCTACTGATCCGTCAGAACAATATTTGCTAGACCATGAAAATGATATGTTTATGAAGGAAAGAAGGGAAATAGATGAAGTTTTCCTTCAACATGAACCTATTCTGATACACAACCTACCCGTTGAAATTCTAGGGGATCCCCCTCCACCCAAAGGTGATCCCGTGTTTGAACTCAAACCATTACCTGATAATCTTAAGTATGCTTATCTTGATGAAAAGAAAATATATCCTGTTATTATTAGTGCTAACCTTTCAGAGCAAGAAGAAGAAAGATTATTGAAAACTCTGAAGAAGCACCGTGATGCTATTGGATATACTCTGGATGATCTCAAGGGCATTAGTCCCACGTTATGCCAACACAAAATTAATTTGGAGGACGATACCAAACCAGTTAGAGATCCTCAACGACGATTGAATCCTAAGATGAAAGAAGTGGTAAGAAAGGAGATACTAAAGCTCCTTGAGGCAGGTATAATTTATCCCGTTGCTGATAGTGATTGGGTAAGCCCTGTCCGTTGTGTTACTAAAAAGGGAGGTATTACTATCGTTCCTAATGATAAAGATGAATTGATCCCGCAAAGAATTATTACAGGTTATAGGATGGTAATTGATTTCTGTAAATTAAATAAAGCTACTAAGAAAGATCATTACCCTTTACCTTTTATCGATCAAATGCTAGAAAGACTATCCAAACACACACATTTCTGATTTCTAGATGGTTATTCTGGTTTCTCTCAAATACCTGTGTCAGCGAAGGATCAATCAAAAACTACTTTTACTTGCCCTTTCGGTACTTTTTCTTATAGACGTATGCCTTTTGGTTTATGTAATGCACCTGCTACCTTTCAAAGATGTATGATGGCTATATTCTCTGACTTTTGTGAAAAGATTTGTGAGGTATTCATGGATGATTTCTCCGTCTATGGATCCTCTTTTGATGATTGCTTGAGCAACCTTGATCGAGTTTTGCAGAGATGCGAAGACACTAGTCTCGTCTTGAGTTGGGAAAAGTGCCACTTTATGGTTAATCAAGGCATTTTCTTGGGGCATAAGATTTCTGAGAGATTGAAGTTGATAAAGCTAAAGTTGATGCTATTGAAAAGATGCCATGTCCCAAGGACATAAAAGGTATAAGAAGTTTCCTTGGTCATGCCGGTTTTTATAGGAGGTTCATTAAGGACTTTTCTAAAATCTCTAGGCCTCTGACTAATTTATTGCAAAAAGATATTCCTTTTGTCTTTGATGATTGTCGTGGAATTAACACGTCAGATGTCCTCAAGAAAGGACTTAGTCGTGGAGCCATCGCTACGGGTTAGCTTGAAGGGGTTAAACCGGACAAGGGACATGGGAGTTTATACTAGTTCGGCCCCTTCAACGAAGGTAAAAGCCTACGTCTAGTTGTGATGGGATTGATTGGGTTTTGATGACCAGGGAGAAAATACGCTTGCCTGAGTCTCGAGTTGTTGTTTGTTGTCCCTGAACCGCCGCCGGGTCGTCCCTTTATATACACAGGTTGACGCCCAGCCGTTCTACAGAACCCCGAAGCCGACTCATACAAAGTGTCCGGCTCGGTCTCTCCTTTCCTAACTTATATTACAAGTTACATAGTCATGGTGGTTTACCACTATGGGCCCTAATCCGCCTTTGGGCTTTGGGCCTCTAAGCTTTATTAGTAAAGCGCCATCTTCTGGGTCTTCATGGGCTTCTGCATAGTCGAGGGTGAACCGGGCCCTCCTGGCCGGTTTACACTCAGTAGCTATATCTCCAACATTAGGCCCCAGATTGATTTGAACCTGTTCATGTCAATCTTCAATACTTCAAAGATATCTTGTAAAACGTCCTCTTGTATTCTCGTAAACCGCCATATTGTCTTCTCCTGTAAAATTTGTTAAACCGCCGTGACGTCATCTTCTGGACACAGCAACGGTCCATTATGACATCATCTCTGTATAAAGAGATTAAAAAGATTCTCTTCATTAATGGTCGTCCCGAAAATTGAGGCGACAAGCGCACCCACTCTGCCGCTTCAGGCTCCTCGATTCTCGCGCATGCTATTTATCCTTTCCTCTATAAATAAAGCCTAAGGGCCCTTTTCTCTTTTTCCTCTTCTGTGCCTTCTTCTTCCTCGCGAGGCCCCAGCTCTAAAGCTCCATCGCCGTCTGTGACCCTTGAGAGCTTCATCAACATAGGCCGTTGCATCAACCTGAAACGGACCAGAGCTCGCCGCTTCCTTCCGCAGTAGATCTGCACCGGTGAGTTTTCCCCTTCCTGTATCGTTAGATCTATGCTAGGGTTCATGCATTCATCTGCACAGTTCTTCGTTCTTCCTCCTCAACTCTTTGCTTTTTCTTTAGTCGTGGTTATTTTGATCCAATATCTGTGTAGATCTTGTGCGGTAGTTACTCCGCATCCGTTTTTAATACTATTAGATCTTCCCTTTCTTCTGTAGAGCATACGACCTTCCTTATCCTGCTTAACGCCATTGTAGGGTTCAGGAAAATTTTCGTTTGTTATCCATGGTAGATCCAAAATTGTACTGTGATATTATGAAACCTGTTTTTGTAACACTTAACAGATTTTTTTGAATCCTGGCCCTTCTGCCTATGGGCGGTTTAACCTTTGATAACCAATCCGCCATATATCATTAGCCCTCTCTTAAACCGCCAACTAAACCTTTGCAAGACAATTTTCCAGTTTGACACTAAACTGTACACTTAAACCGTTAATTGTAAACCGGCTTTTATTTTTCCTTTCAGTTCCCCTTCCGAGATGACCAAACAATTCTCTGCTTGCAATTGGGTTTCGTCCCAGATCACGGAAACACAAATCAACGGATATGTCACCACTGGCACTTTAGCCTCAAAAAGGGTCCTTCATTGTCGAGTTCCGGGCTCTGAATGCCCACCTGAACCTCAAGATGGAGAAGTGATTGTATTTATGCAACACTTTCACTACTAGGAAAAGGGCTATAGATGGAATTGACACTAGTGGCGCACCAGATAAGTGGTGCGCCATTAGTATATACTAATGGCGCACCACCCTCTGATGCGCCATTAGTGTTGAAACTACTAATGGCGCACCCTGCCCACGGTGCGCCATTAGTACCAATTTTTTTTTGAACTAGTGCACCTGTCCAAACATACTAATGGCGCATCCGCTGGTGGTGCGCCATTACTAGTTGTAACTAGTAATGGCGCACCAGCCAGAGGGTGCGCCACTAATGTTATTTTTTTATTATTGTTTTTATTCCTTTTTTTGCAAAAGTACTAATGGCGCACCACCAGGGGGTGCGCCATTAGTAACCTGGATTACTAATGGCGCATTTGTTGCTGGTGCGCCATTAGTAAGTGGGCAGCAACAAGATATTTTGGACAGCCTCTCCTCCCACACTCACTTTCTCCCCACTTCATTCTCTCCACCGCCTCCTCCTTATCTCGGGTGCCTCCTCTTTTTCTCCTCATTTCCACCATAGATTCATTCAAATTAAGTGGTTAAGTTACCTTGTTTTGCTAGGTAAGTAAGGGGGGAAGCTATATTTATGTTGTTCTCCCTACAACAATGTGCACATGCACTTTTTATGCCCTAGCTAGATCTATGTATGTTCGTGGTGTTGCATATGTTTGTGGTGTTGTATATGTGTTTGTGTTTGGAGGTGTACCGGTATTTGAAATGCGATAGTTGCCAATATTTTGCCGGAATGTTGATTCATTTCCGTTTCGGCGAGAATTTTGGCATTAAGCATTCTTTTTGGTCCTATTTTTAGGGAAAGTCATGCCAAATTTTTTCTTGGTTCTAAAATATCGTTTTGCTCTACCCCGCAGGCGACCATGGTCCGCACGATGACCGAAGGCATCGTGAATAGGTTTTTGAGGTCCGCGAAGGCCGAGATGCTTCAAAAGAACGAGACAGAGATAAGATGTCCGTGTCGAAGATGCAAGCTGAATAGCCTTATTGCGGACCCGGATTCCGGGCAGGTGCAGGACCACCTGCTCTTGCGTGGTTTCATGGATGGCTATCGGTGGCAAGGTGATGAAGATGACTACGAAGTCGTCCATGGGGGCCGGGCAAGAAATGAGGAAGGGTAGCAAGACAACCACCGCGGCTCGGGGGGGCGAGAAGACGATGAATCCCCAGGAGATGATCACGACGGTGATGCTGTACACAGTCATCATGTAGAAGATGCAGGACATGATGATGATGCCGGCGGAGCAGACGACGCTGGACCATCGATGGGCTGGGTGCAGGACCCTCATATTCAAGAGCTGCTTCTCAAGCAGATGGATAACGCAAGAGCTGCCGCCCGAGAGAAAGCCAAGATGGATCAACTTGAGTTAGACGCGGTTACTCCATTGTATGAAGGATGCAGGCCCGAGGATACCCGCCTGAAAGTAACGCTCATGGCTCTGGAGATGAAGGTAAAACACAAAATGACCGACGCATGCTTTGACGAGAACATGTCATTCTGGCACGAACGTCTTCCCAAGGGGAACAAGTGCCCGACCAGTTTGGAGGAGGCGAAGAAAATCGTGTGTCCTCTGGATTTACCGCACGTGAAATACCATGTGTGCATGAACAATTGCATCATTTATCAGGACGAGCACGCGGAGTCTACCATATGTCCGGTGTGCGGTGTCACTCGATACAAGAAGAGGAAGAAAGCTCGTCGAAAAGTGGTGTGGTACTTTCCGATCACTCCTCGTCTGCAGCGGTATTTCGCGGATCCTAAGGTAGCAAAGCTCCTGCGTTGGCACGCGGATAGGGAGGAGAAGAAGCGAGAAGATGACGCAAATGATCCGGAGATAGATAAAAAAGACAAGATGCTGAGTCACCCTAAGGATGCGAGCCAGTGGCAAGCGTTGAACTTCGAATACCCAGAATTTGGGAACGATCCAAGGAACATCGTGCTGGGCGCGAGCACCGATGGAGTCAATCCGTTTGGCAGCCAGAGAAGCACACATAGCACCTGGCATGTGTTTGTGTGGATGTACAACCTTCCCCCCTGGTTGTGCATGAAGAGGAAGTACATTCACATGAGTATGCTAATTGAAGGGCCGAAACAACCAGGGAACGACATCAATCTGTATCTGGGGCTGCTGAAAGAGGAGCTTGACACGCTGTGGAAAACGCCAGCCAATACGTGGGACACCGCAGAGAAGGAATATTTCCCTATGAGAGCCGCACTGCTCACGACGGTGCACGACTATCTCGGTTACGGATATCTTGCGGGGCAGGTAGTCCACGGATTTTCTGGATGCGTAAGGTGCATGGATGACACAACGTATCGCCAGCTAGATAGAGATCCTGGGTCTTCGAAAACCGTGTTCATGGGACATCGAAGGTGGCTTCGCGATGATGACCCGTGGAGGAAACGCAAGGATCTGTTCGATGGTGAAACCGAACCCCGAAAACGCCCGTGTACGAGGAGCGGCGAGGAAATAGACAAGCTGTTGAAAAATTGGAAAGACTGCCCACTGCCGGGAAAGAAGCAAAAGGCGCCAGAGCCGGGAAAGAAGTGAAAGGCGCCAGAGCCGCTGCTGAAGGTATGGAAAACGAGGTCTGTTTTCTGGGACTTGCCGTACTGGAAGATCCACCGTGTGCCTCACAGCCTTGATGTCATGCATATCACGAAGAACGTGTGCGAGAGTCTGCTTGGTACCCTGCTCAACATGCCAGAGAGGACCAAAGATGGGCCGAAAGCAAGGGCAGACTTGAAATCAATGGGCATCAGGCAGGAGCTTTATGCTATATATGATGATGATGATGATGATGATGATGATGATGAGGCGAAGCAGGACACAGAAAGTCGTCGCAAAGGCAAAAAGGCCAAGAAGACCGGAAATGACTACCCTCCCGCGTGCTTCACTCTAAGTCAGGAGGAGATCGAGCAGTTTTTCACCTGCCTCCTAGGAGTAAAACTTCCTTACGGTTACGCGGGGAAGATAAGCAGATACCTAGACCCAGCGAAGCAGAAGTTCAGCGGGATGAAGTCTCACGACTGTCACGTGCTGATGACGCAGATACTTCCAGTTGCAATCCGTGGGATCATGGACGCGCACGTCCGTGAAACGCTATTTGGCCTATGCAACTTCTTCGACGTCATCTCTCGGAAGTCGATTGGCATGAGGCAACTCAGAAGGCTACAGGAAGAGATCGTGGTGATACTATGCGAGCTTGAGATGTACTTCTCGCCCGCATTCTTCGACGTTATGGTGCATCTGCTGGTCCATATAGTGGAGGATATCATCCAACTCGGGCCGACGTTCCTGCACAGCATGATGCCGTTCGAAAGGATGAATGGTGTCATCAAAGGATACGTTCGCAACATGTCACGTCCAGAAGGAAGCATAGCCAGGGGCTTTCTGACTGAAGAGTGCATCTCCTACTGCACGAATTATCTAGGCATCGAGAACCCCGTTGGTCTGCCCGTCAACAGGCACCTCGGCAGGCTCGCTGGATGGGGTCACCGTGAGGGTCGCCGCGAAATGCATGTCGACTTCGAGGGTCGACTCGCCGACTTTGAAAGAGCAAACCTAGTCGCGCTACAACACATAGACGTGGTCGATCCTTGGGTGGTAGAGCACAAAACCTTTATTAAGAAGACGTACAATGACCGAGGCCAACAGAGGACGGACGAAGATACACTCAAAGAGCACAACTCATATTTCACGCGTTGGTTCAAGCAGAAGCTTCTGTCGTACCCTTTACATGAGGATTCTTCCGCGGAAGAACAACTCATATTCGCCTTGTCACAGGGCGCCGAGCACAACCTGATGACCTATGAGGCGTACGATATCAACGGCTACACATTCTACACCGAGGCCAAGGACATGAAGAGCGATGGTTATCAGAACTCCGGGGTAACGATGGAATCCTACACCGGTAACGACAAGGACAGATACTACGGAAGGATCGAGGAGATCTGGGAGCTGAGCTATGCTGGAGAGAAGGTCCCGATGTTCCGTGTCAGATGGGCCAAGAACGTCATAAAAGAATACCGGTATTTCACCACCATGGTTATACCCGAAGCCAAATCCAAGACCGCGGGCGCAAACGTCACCGCGAAAAATGAGCCATGGGTACTGGCTTCCCAAGTGGACCAATGCTTCTTCATTACCGACCCGCCAAAGCCCAGTCGTGTTGTCGTGAGGAGAGGCAAAAGGAAGATCATCGGAATGGATGGAGTAGCCAATGAGCAAGACTTCGACAAGTACGGCGACCCGAGGATCGAACATGACGACGATGATGAAGTAGCAGCATACACCACAAGAAGAAGCAGGACCACCCTACCTAAAGGACGTCCGTTCCACAGAAGAACTCCATTTGCGAAAAAGAAGGGCAAGAAGATTGTGAACAGATAGCTAGCTAAGATCGATTGTATTTAAATCGTAGCCTTCATTTCTCGATT
>NC_041383.1:139845111-139845705 GCF_002162155.2 Triticum dicoccoides | reverse complement strand
CCCCGCACCCCGCGCACCGTCTTATAAAAATAATAATTATCAAACAGCTTTTTAAATGCTACTGTCTTATAAAAAATATTACTGTTATTATTTAAACAAGTTTGAACATATTTAAACACAAATAAGTATCAAACATCTTTTTAAATGCTAAAAAATTAATTTGTGGAGCCTGGGAGTCGAACCCAGGACCTCCTGGTGTGAGAACTGGCTGCTAACCAGTCGAGCTAGTAGAGGGGACTTGATGTGGATCAGTTCTGGTGGTACATAACCTATTGGCTCGAGTTGAAATAAAAAAAATACTAATGGCGCACCACGGTGAGGTGCGCCATTAGTATGGACATGCTAATGGCGCACCACGGTGAGGTGCGCCATTAGTATTGTGCCCGATCCCCCCTTCCCTCTCCCCCTTCGCCCGATCCCCCCTTCCCTCTCCCTCTCGATCCACCGCCGCCGCCGCCGCTGCCCTGACCCACTGCTCGCCCTCGCCCTCGCCCTCTCCCTCCCTAGCCCTCTCCTCGCCTTCCCTCTCCCTCGCCCTCTCCCTCGCCCTAGATCCCCTTCCCCTCTCCTCTCCCGATGCTGCTGCCCCGCCGC
>NC_041383.1:139750073-139844030 GCF_002162155.2 Triticum dicoccoides | reverse complement strand
CCCGACGCCGCCTCGACCCCGCCCCGACGCCGCTGCCCCGCCGGGTCGGTCAGCCAGCCTCGTCTCCACCGTCACCGGCGACAGTTTAGCCAGACTACAGACGTGGTACGCTCTTCCTCCTCTTCTGTTCTTCCCCTTTTCTCTGGGCACATGGTCATTGAGTAAAATCTGAGTAGATTAGGCCATAAATTGGATTACGAGCACAGTTTAGTCAAGAAAATGCTTCGGGGTTAATGTTCATTCAATTCTTCAGATAAACAGGGCATGTATTCAGTTTTTTCTGATAAGGAGAGCAGATTTTCATCACTTGCACTTACACAGAGTTAATGTAAACGTTTTGCACAATAACGTAGCATGTATCTTCAGTTTTTGCACTTAAAAAAGGCAATCTTCAGTTTGTCCACTTCAAAATATTATAAACTCTGTTTCTGCACTGAATATGATCAAATGTTTAGTTTCTTCAATTAAAAGAACGTAACGTTCGGACTTAAATATGGGCATATATTTAGTTTTTGCACTGTATAGGAATATATGTTCATTTTCTTCTAGTTTTGACAGAGTGCAAGGGTTTAGTTTTTGCACTGTGTTTGATGTGTTCTTCCACCTGTAGAGAAGATTTTCACACGTGTAAAAGTTTTTTTTTTCAAATATATTTTCAGTTAAAACAGAGTGAAGGTTCAGTTATTTGCTGCCATGGTGGTTTCTTCAATCAAATAATCTTTTCATTCCTGCTTGGCGATTTATTATTTCTAAGAAAAGAGAGAGCTAGGATCTTACTAACAGCTATTTCGCCGCACGAGCAAGGTTAGCACATGGTGGAGGTAGAAAAGGGTCAGCGAGCCAGTGCTGTGCTCGACAAGGAAAGACAATATTAATAAATCACAACTCTACTAGATTGTTAAGTTGGGTGGGATGTAAAAGCAAATCTTCTTCTAAGTGCAATATACTTAGTGCTGCTATGTGAGTGTATAAATATTTGTTGCTATATAAATGTGAACAAAATTCGTGCTTGTATATGATATTCTGCCATGAAGAAAGAATAGATAGTGTGGGTCTGACCTTTTTTAATTTATGCAATTCTTGTATATGATATTCTTTGGTGTGTATTGCATTCTCATCGTGGTTTTGATCACAGAACAAGAAGGGAAAGGGCGACTGAAGTACCTACTGCAGCAGACAGAAGTATTTGCCCACTTTGCAGAAGGAAGCCAGGCTAAAGAGAAGAAGCCACGTGGAAGGTGATTCTTGGTTTTTGTTTTTTTAAAGCAATCCTTGGTTATGTTAGTGCCACTATATAGTACTTTACTATGAACACCCATCTTGGATGACCAATAGAAATTGCAGCCACATGTGCACCGATCTAATTTGAAACATCAATGAAAATTGAAAAAAAATTACTCTCATAGCACTACTTCTATTTGCATTTCCCAAACATATGGTTCTGTCCATCCTCATTTCCTGTCTTCCCTAATAACCATCATTAAGTTATAGGTTTGCTGTGTGCCTGTGCTATTCCCTGTCAGTAATTGATTTCAGAAACTGGCAAGCTTTGATAATGTAAGGGTTACTTACTTGCTAATTAGCCAAGCAGGCATGTATTACTTACTTGCTAAGAACTTTGATACTATTTGGATCAAAGTTAAATGAGCACATAGATGACAAAAAAAAGTTCAGATTGTAAAATGTTCATTTTGCTGCTAGTGCCCATTTTGAGTAATTGCTTAGAGGGATGATCCTGTGTGAGCTGGTGGAGTGATTTGTTTTCTACATAAAGCTCTTTAGTCAGGCTGGTTTTCGTGAAATACACATGAAGCTTCACCAGCTCCTGTGGGTGTGGGATCCATGTGACATGTGACATTGCATCCATGTCCACCTGGGATAATGATTTTGCAGGTACCCTGAGAGGCCCTTGAGTTTGCCGGAATGTCGATTAACTTCCATTCCGGCAAATTCGGGTACTCCATATGTCCTATTTTCAGTAAAGGTCATGCTGAAATTTTCCGTGAATTTTAGCATGACTTTGCTAAAAATAGGACATATGGGGTACTTGTGACTAATGCATGGGCCGGGGTATCTTAGTAGTTATTAAGTAGGATCAAGTGCCCCGGCGTACTTGTGACTAATGCATGGCTTTTAGGGTGCCTCGGTGTCGATAAAAACCGAAATGATGAAAGGTTAGGCTTTTAGGGTGCCTTGGCGTCGAAAAACCCTCAATGATAAAAGCTTAGATTTTAGGATGCCTCGGTGTCGACAAACCCTAAATGATGAGACCATGATCTTGTTCCTTGACTATAACCAACTTTTTGACCAAACTTTGTTTCTATTTAGAGAGAAACATGGCCCACAACGATGAGGCCGGGGGTTCGGGCGGCAAGGCATTCTGGGAGCTGTCCCAGGAGATGGAGGAACAACCTCACTTGTATGAGGCCGCCGCCTTCCCCACCGATCCTGAGACCACGGATGGTGCCGCCGAGGATGACCACACTGATGCCACCACTGATGGTGCCGCCGAGGATGCCACCACTGATGATGGCGGCGCACGCACAGATGGCAGCCAACCGAAGAGGCAACGGAAGGACCGGCGCCCGATCGTGCTCAAAACCCTCAAGGAGGAAGTTACTGAAGTGGACTCCAACGGGAATCCAACGGCGCCCGAACGAATAGTCAAGGGGTACTCGCTTCAGCTCGGGTGCATTGTCCGGAGCACCGTCTCGATCAACACCGAGAACCTGAGGCATCCTGACCGAGGGAATTTGCGCAACCTCCTCTTCACGAAGCTGCACGAACGATACAAGTTCCCCGCTGAATTTGAAAACACAAGCCTCAAAGGGAATAAAGCGAACAATGCTGCCCTCACGAAGATGAGCAAGGCCCTGTCTACTTGGAATAGCAATGTGAAGAGAATGATCGAGAAAGGTGAGAGTTATCAGAAGATCAAGGAGAAAAATCCTTCGATCACTGAAGATGACTACAACGACTTCAAGATCAATTGCTCGAGCACCGCAAGCTCCCAATCAAGTGAGTGGGGGAAACAAATGCGGGAGCTGAACATAGGGGAACACACACTCGGTCCCGGCGGTTACAGAGTGGCAGAGCCTATATGGGACAAGGAGGAGGCGGACCGTGCCGAGCAAGGCCTACCGCCCCTCTTCGATACATACGGTGACAAGCAGACCAGGAACTTTGTTAGGGCCCGGTACAAGAAGGACCCGAAAACAAAGGAGCTTACCATGGATCCGAAGACCAGGCAGCTTGAGCTTGTTCTGGTAAGGAATACACCCCCGCGTAATTAGCTCCATATGGTTGCATTCTAATTAATGAAGCCAAATTTCTAAATGGTTCACATTCCTTCCGCAGGCGACTGAAAGCAGTAGCACGGGGTCGACTAAGAGCAACCCTTGGGACACCACTCTAAATAGGGGGTTGAATGTAATGAAGAACAAGGATAAGCTCAGTAAGCCGACGTCAGCTGGTCGTGTGGCCGGCAAAGGCTTGTCGACAAAATGGGGGTCATACTATACCGCTGGTGTGCGGAAGGAGAAAAAGACCAGCTCGGAAAGCCAGGAGCGAGAGGTTCAAGAACTCAAGGCACAGGTGGCGCGGATTCCGGAGATTGTCCAAGAGCAAGTGGAACAACGACTCGGAGCGACGATCACCGCCCTTGTGCCTACCTTGATCTCGGGGTTGAGTGCGTGGATTGCGGGCGGCCAACAGGGGCCGCCCCCGATTCCTAGCTTCACGGCCAGCAACTCGCATAATGCGATGGCGGGGCCATTGGTGCCTCCGGCGGAGGCGGCATTGGTGTCTCCGACACCGGCACGGGAGCTTAATGCACCCGGGTGTACGCCGGCCGGCACCTCTTCAGCAAGCGGCCCCTCCGTCAACTACACGCCCGCCATTGGTGGTGCCTCGACATTAGCCGAGCTCGACGCCATCATCACGGTAACTAATTAAGCCTCTCTCGGCCGAGGACTTCATATCCTTGCCTTTGACTGGGCATCCCTGACGCCCTACATGTTTTTGCAGGGCGCCGTCGACGTTCCGTGCACTCTCCTCCACTTCGTGAACAACGAGTTGGTCGATGTCGCCAAGGGCAAAATCGTTCAACCGGGCAACCCCTTGTTCCACGGTACCCAGATGCCACCCAACTTGTTTAGGGTTCAACTGGTTCGGGTGCTGCCAGGCTGCGACGACTTGTTACCTCCAATTCGACCCGTCGGGGCCGACGATGAAGACGTGATGACCCTCAGCGCCTGCCTGAGCTGGCCCCTGCTTTGGCCGAAGAGCCAAATTCGTTTGGGGGCGGGGGACACCACCCCAAAGACAACACCGCCAGTCCTGCCGGCGCCAAGTCGGCCCCATGGCAAGACCGCCGTAACGGTGCCGGACATCCCTATGCCACTGGATCCAAACATGCATATGGCACAGGATCAGAACGACGACGACGACGATGATGATACATTTGGCAATGTCGATCAGTACTTTGCCGAGCATGGGTACGATGGCGACTTCATGGGACCTCCTTCTCAAGAACCAAACCCAACAAAAGATGTGTGCGATCTAGCTCGTACCGCGGAGAAGCCAAGTTGCAACAGGCGCCGTCTGGCGTTCAGCTCTCAGGAGACGCCTCCAGCTGCCGACTTCACCGAGCCTCAGATAGGCGAGGTGCGAAATATTATCAGGCCCAACACACTCAAGAAGGCGGTCTGTGAGCAGAACTCGGTCCCATTATAGGAGAAGAAGAAGGCACGCAAAAGAAAGACTAAGAAGGGTGCGAGCCAGCCGACACCGAGTACGATCCGTGCTCAGGACGGGCCACCTTCATCGCAGGATATCTCGAGGAGGGTGCATGTGGCGGGTAGGGCGATGCTACCGATAAATATGCTCAATGCTGCAACCGGTGCTATGCGGAGTCTGCATGACAGTGTTCTTGCTTTGGAGAAGCGGCGTCTCAGAGAGAAGGATGTGGCATACCCGGTTTTTGCGGCCAAGGTGCCAGAGGGCAAGGGCTTTGTGGATAACTCCATCGGGCGTACGATCGTCCTGCGTTTTGATGACATCCATGCTATGTTGAACCTTCATCCGCTGCACTACACCTTCGTTCGGCTATTTTCGCTGAGTATGGAGATGCGGATCATTCGCGACAAGACCCCGGACATCGTGATAGTCGACCCCTTCTACATGCGTGCCAAGATCTTGGGCAGCGCTGGGGACCGGCAAGTCGCGAGTTCTTACCTCGAAGGCGTCATTCTGGCAAACCAAGATAAGGATAACTTCCTCGTGCCTTACTTTCCCGAGTAAGTCCTCCCCTCAACCGGCCCGTAACATATGAATTCTTACATTTCGATCGTTTTTCTTTTAACATTCCGTGTTTTCTGCAGTGACACGCGTTGCACGCTCATCCTCCTAAGCCCCAAATATTCCATGGCCACGTATTTCGACCCGGACCGTCAGTCGAACGTAGACTACACAAATGTCAAGAAGGTTCTTGATGATGTTCTCCCCGGCTACGCCCAATCTGGAGGCACCTTCACCAGGCCTATTCGTAAGTACGGCAAGCACGTGTTCTCCCACAATACGATGTTCTGCTGCGTCAAGCAGCCGCCTGGCGGTCAGAAGGGTGCCTACTACGCCATCCATCACATGCGGGCGATCGTACGGGACCATCATCAACTTGTGCTACCGAGTAAACTCAAAGATTGGGCCGCGAGCGTGTCGGCAATCCAGGACGCGGACCTCCGACAAGAATTCTTTCGCATCCAGTCGGAGTTTGCGGAAATCATCCATCAAGATGTCCTTCATACCTCGGGGCAGTTCTACCTCAGAAATCAACCGTCCAACAGTGACATCGACACAATGCTACAAATGCAGGATGACAACGCCCGTTCTTTCATGACTCCCACGATAGACGGCGGCTTCATCCACGCTCCGGTCCCTTGAGTCGAGTTGTCTAGTTCTGAAACATCGATTGGCTCATGTTGTAATTAAACTTTAATGAACTTGTAGTATGTCTCTTTGGTTTCGAGAGTCGTTCAACTTAGATGTAATCGATGCTATTAATGTCTTGCTTTTCTCTTCCGATCGTTCTGTTGCATACTTATATATTGCTTATGTATTGTCTGTGAATTGGTACTAACGTTTCGTTTGGCTAGTGCATAGCGATGCTGACGTATGTCGTGTACAAGGGTAAGGTTCCCGGAGTCTACGATGACTGGGAGGAGTGTCGGAGACAGGTTCACCGATTCAGCGATAACGGTTACAAAGGGTACACCACTAGGGCCGAGGCTGAATCTAGATATGCCCGCTATCTAGCGGGAGAGGGGAGGGAGCGTTGGAGGAACCGGATGAAGACGAGTTTCATCGTGATGATGCTCATCGTGATGACCGCAACTCTCTTCTATGTGATGGTAGTTTAGATGATCGATATCGACTTGTAATGTGAAGACAGACTCGCTACTCGCGGTCTCGAGACTTGTAATATAATGTTCTATCTTTGTTCGGTCTTTTCAATTCGGAGACTAATATGATGAATTGTATTCGGAGACTAATATGATGAATTGTATTCAAAGACTAATCTTCTATTGTATTTGATGAATCTGTTGTTGATGTGTGCTGTCTATATTTTGTCAAATTATACATTTTGTAACCTGTGCAAAAAACAAAAAATAAAAAAATAAAAAAAACCTAATATTCATACTAATGGCGCATCACATGACAGTGCGCCATTAGTATTACAGTGCATACTAATGGCGCATCACTGGGCAGTGCGCCATTAGTATGCCACGGTTACTAATGGCGCATCCAGAGGTGGTGCGCCATTAGTATGCCAAAGCACCTGGGTATACATGGCGCACCAGGTGGTGCGCCATTAGTAAAAATTACTAATGGCGTGCTATTAATGGCGCACCACAGATGCGCCATTAATAGCCATACTAGGTGCGCCATTAGTAGGGGTTTTTCTAGTAGTGTTTGACCGGGAATTCAGCCCGCCCGGATCAAATTTTTTCTGGGATGTCCTCGCAAGCTTCCAACTCCATCCACAAGATATTGGATCGAACTCCGTGTCCAATATATGCAACTTTCAAGTATTCTATGAAGTCTACCTTCAAGAAGAACCATCTGTGGAGTTGTTCCGGGATTTTTTTCATTTGTACCGCCGTACGGAATTCTCGGATGGTCCCAACAGAGAGCTTGGTGGCGTTTCAATTCAGAAAAGGAAAGAAGTTGATTTCCCCCATGCAAAACATCATATCCATCCTAAAGATTGGAACCAGACTTGGTTTTATTGCCGGAACACTACCCCTGACGGAGAAAATCCTTTGCCGGGTTATCGCCCTCACAGGCTTAGCAATGGTCACCCATTACCTTTATGCTTATCCGCCACGGAACGGAAAAGCTTTGCACCTCAACTCGCCAAGCTCCGGGCTCTCATGGTCAACAGTTTGACTAGCATTGATCTTGTCCGCTGCTGGGTTTCTTGGGGCATTTTTCATTTAAGCCGCCGCCCCGGATTGATGCAATACTGGCAACGTCAAAGACCCTCAACGATATCATGAAGTAGTAATGACCGATCTTGAAGTTACTGAATCTGTGAAGAAAATGCTTGATGAGACGATCTCTGCATGCAGCCAAACCGGGTTGCCACCTTTTTGCGTCTCCAATAAACCGCCAGCGGTAAAGTTCTTCTTAATACTTACTGACTTGCCTCCGCATTAACTATGTACTAACCTTTTCTTGCTTTACTTTTAGGCTAACAGCTCCTTCTGGAAGCGGACTAAACCGGCCAGGGCTCCTCATGCAAAGAGCAAGGTCACCAAGAAAATTGCCAAGAAGAAAACCACCGAGTCTTCTGATCCGCCAGAAGATCAGGAATCAGACGCAGAGGTAGAACTTGACTCACTTGGTTCCTTTTTCATACATCTTATTGACAATGATTATTCCCAGGATGATGTTGAGGCCAGCCATGCAGACCATGTTGAGGTAATTACTCTTTCTTTCGATTCAGATCTTGTACCGGTTCAAAGAGTTCGCCGTATAGTCCGGAAAGTAAAAAAATCTCACCCCCTTGCTCATTTGGATACAAAATTTTCTTTGAAGACACAGCAAGCTGCAGAGCGTCGCACAACCCGGCATAGTGGTCAGCAAATCACTTCATCTGGTTTAGCAGATACACCAACCCTGAAACATCGTCCAGAGGTGACTTGTTCTCCTGAAAAACTTTATCCTTTGAACGGTTTCTTCCGATGCCCACTCAATCTGTCTGACCCGAATTATTAGGCATCTTCCAACTCGTCCGGCGGTTCATCAACCACTCAGCTGCCTCCTCTCAAGACCGTCGCTGGGTAAGTACATTGTTCCTTAACTTGTTTCTTCATGTGTCGGTTTATCATATTCTAACTTTTGATGTTGTAGTGCCAAGGCCTGATTAAGTAAGAAAGCCAAGACCAGCGACCCTACTGATGATGTTGATCCGGAGAAGACCCCAGAGAATGATGGCGAAAATCCTGAGATTGCCATAGACAGCTCTGCTCCTCAAAACCCAGGCGATGATGCTAATCCGCCAGAAGTTGAACCTGATGTACATGTTGATACATCACATCCTCATGCCCCTCCCAGTCCAATTGCTGCGCAGCGGGATTCAACTGCTGATCCGCCAAGCCCAGTTAATAGACCGCCGAGCCCTGCTGCCAAAGCACCAAGCCCTGTTAAGAATGACAATCCATCAAGCCCGGCCAAAGATGATGATGTTGTTGTTACTGGCACTGCATATACCGCCCCAGGTAATCCGGTTGCTCTATGAAAGCACACTGCCAAGGATGAATTCGCTGCTATGAGCAAGGGTGTCGGTGTCAAAACCGGCGGATCTCGGGTAGGGGGTCCCGAACTGTGCGTCTAGGCGGATGGTAACAGGAGACAAGGGACACGATGTTTTACCCAGGTTCGGGCCCTCTCGATGGCGGTAAAACCCTACGTCCTGCTTGATTAATATTGATGATATGGGTAGTACAAGAGTGGATCTACCACGAGATCAAGGAGGCTAAACCCTAAAGCTAGCCTATGGTATGATTGTTGTAATGTATGTTGTGTCCTACAGACTAAAGCCCTCCGGTTTATATAGACACCGGAGAAGGCTAGGGTTACACAGAGTCGGTTACAATGGTAGGAGATCTACATATCCGTATCGCCAAGCTTGCCTTCCATGCCAAGGAAAGTCCCATCCGGACACGGGACGGAGTCTTTAATCTTGTATCTTCGTAGTCTTGGAGTCCGGCGGACGATGATAGTTCGGCTGTCCGGACACCCCCTAGTCCAGGACTCCCTCAGTAGCCCCTGAACCAGGCTTCAATGACGATAAGTCCGGCGCGCATAATGTTCGGCATTGCAAGGCGGGTTCCTCCTTTGAATAATCCAGAGAAGATCATGAACACCAGGATAGTGTCCGGCTCTGCAAAATAAATTCCACATTCCACTGTAGAGAGAATAAAAGGTCCACAAGTCCAATCTGTTGACGTATTTTGCGGCATGTCGTCACGCCACTACCAAGCCTTTACTTGAATCGTTTTTTATTATACCACCTCGTCACGTTTAGCAAAGCGGTTTCCTTGGCACGTCTTGTCAAAGCAGAGATCGTGTTCCCCTTATTCCGGGATTTTCATCAATACGGACGTGGGTAACCCAACCGCGCCCGTCGCCATGCCTCCTCTATCGAAGGTGAATTCCGAACGGTCACGAAGACGGCTCTTGGTATTTTCCCCCTTTATAAGAGGACCAAGGCTCATTTCTTTTCTTCAACCTTCCATCGAATCCTCTCCTTGGTCCAAGTTCCAACACCCAGAGCCCCAGATTCGAGTGCTTCGGACCTTCAACAATGTCCGGCTCCGACCTTCAAGGTCGGTGGATGCCCTCCTCCGTCACGGAGGAGGACGTGCTAAAGCTGCGTGAGGCCAAGTACCTGTCTTACGAGATTTCGCACAGGTTGCCCGCCCAAGGGCAGGCCGTACCCACTCCCGAGCCCGGTGAGTACGTCGTCTTCACATCCCACCTCCGTCGGGGTTTAGGATTCTTGACGGACCCCTTCGTGAGAGGGCTCATGTTCTACTACGGGCTGGATTTTCACGACTTGGCTCCGGAGTCCATCCTCCATATCTCCGCATTCATTATCGTCTGCGAAGCCTTCCTCCGCGTCACCACCCACTTCGGCCTGTGGCTGAAGACCTTCAATGTGGAGCCGAAGATGATCGGGGGGCGTCAAGCGGAGTGCGGCGGGGCGGCCATAAGCAGGAGGGCCGATGCCCCGTGGCCCGAGGGCTCCTTCCAAGAGGAGCTCGGCTTGTGGCAGCAGGAGTGGTTCTATATCTCCGCTCCGAAGGGCAGCAAGCAAAAGCCGCCGCCTTCATTCCGCCCGGGACCTCCACGCCGGTTGATGTCGTGGGTCAACCAAGGGCTCAATTGGGGGCCGTCCGAAGACGTGCCCTTATTGCAGGGCCGGATTCGAGACCTCCAGGCGAGGGAGATCAATCTGGTTGTGGTGATGCAGGTCATGCTAATCAGGCGTCTTCTGCCCTGCAAACGCCGTCCTCTCCGCTTATGGGAGTTCAATTCGGAGGGACCACGAATTCTCCAACACTTCATGGGTATGACACCCGTGGAGATGTACAAGTTATTCTTCGGACCGCAGGTGGCGTGTCCGGAATTGACCGAGGACGCTGGCCTAAGCTGCAATCGCCCGGATACTCAGGTAAGTAGCTCAGAGTCCGGACATTCTGTTTATTTGCTTTTCTAAAATTCGCCTCCTAACCCATTATTCTTCATCAGGAGTGGGTAGCGTGATCAAAGCTGATAAGGTGTCCGGATCCCCTCCCAGAGACCGCACCGGAGCCCGTGCTGGTCAGAATGTTGGAGGTCGCGCCCGTAGAAGGGGGCGATGGGGAAAATAGAAGAGCTATTACCTCACCCAAGGGGGTGCCCGAAGAGGGGGGATAAAAAATCCCTCCTTCCAGGGGGAGAAGAGGACCGCCTCCGAAGACCCGGAGGCCAAAGCCCCTAAGCGGGGGAAGAAATCTTCACCGGAGGGTCCTGCATCCGGGGAGAACCCGGACATACAATCATCTTTAAAGAATCAGCCCTCCAGCGAGCCGTGAGTAGGAAAAGGGGAGTTCATTAATAAGAAAATACCCCTATTTGTGTTTCTGTGGATAACCAAAAATTTTGCTTTACAGTTCGGATATGCAGACTTCTCAGATGAGTTCGTCTTCGGGGGATCTTCGTCCGAAGATGATGGAGAGCGAAACGCCTCCGTCTGCTGCGCCGTCGGATAGGGCAGACGAGCCTGAAGTATCGTCACGGAGGGTATCCCAGAGCCCGGTGGAGCCGGAGAGTTCAGCGCCGACTAGTGTCCGGCCGGGGGAGCTAAAGAATCTGCTTGAGAGGGCGTCCATCTCAGAAGATCACCGTGCTTTGATGAGTATGGTGATTGGAAGGATTTCGTCCGCCGAAAGCGGATTGCATAATGCCGTCAGGAGTTTGCTGGCGGGATTTGAGGTACGCAAGAACGACGCACCTTTTTGACAGTTTTGCACATAGAAGTGCGCCCTGTATAGATAGTAGCCCTTGAGACTCGGTAGGTTGTCGAAAGCGACAGCGTGCCAAGGATCAAAATCGCAGGTATTGAATGTCGCCCTTCCTATGCAGGTGGCGGATAGTCCGGGGGCTAGCCGGACTAGTGGAGTTGTCGAGTTAATGTGGCAACTTGATGTGGCGGATGCGGACATCGCGCTTGTCAACCGGCGACTTGACGAGTCGCAAGGTAAATGAATTCTCCGCAGTCACTTATTTAAGGGAGCCAAAGCCCACCTCTGACAATATATATGTTGTGATAGAGACGGTGCTGCTGCTGTGGAGAGCCTTCGGGCCGAGCTTGCTCAAGCTAAGGAGCAAGCCCGAAGGAGTGATGCGGCTGCCTCGAGGGCGGCCGAGGAGTTGAAAGCCGAAAAGGCTGCACACTGCCTAAGCAGGGAAAAGATGGCCGAATTGGCCGTGAAATTGAAGGATGCTACTGACCGCAATGAGGCTCTTGAAAAGGAGCGCCTGCCGGAGCGAGAAGACCTGGGGAAGGCCACCGCCGAGGCCAAGGATGCCCGTTCTGCAATGCGGGCTATCAAGGAGGAGCTGCGCCAAGCCGGAGATATTTTGGCTGGCAGGCCTTTTCTGCTGCCTCATCGGTTTACGGATCCAAAGTATGCCCAACTTGGCCAGCCGTGGGGTCCGCAGGATCCATATATGGACTTAGCGGCAAGTGCGGCGGATGCCGTTGTGCACTTCCGGAGTCAGGAGGATCACAAGACGGAAGAGCTATTTTGGTCTCAATTCCATAGTTCGGATCATTCACTTCCGTTGACCGATCGGTTGGCCGAATGGGCTGAGCTGAACAGGTTGTCCGGACTTGCCATGACTGATATCGTGGCTCATGTCTGGCCAGAGAGGCCCAAGGCGACGAGCTATTTTGGCTTATTGCAGCAATTTCTTGGAGCGGTGCCGCATATCAAGGAGATGAAGCGGTCGGCCTGCATAGAAGGCGCGTGGATGGCCCTTGCCCGTGTGAAGACACATTGGACAGAGATGGATGCCACCGCTATTGCAGCCCAGGGTTCGGACGAAAGCCGGTTACCCGCCGAGCACTATTTTGGGGAAGTTATGCGTGGCGCTCGTGTAATAGAGTCGCAGTGCTCGAAAAATATCACGTTCAAATGAACATTTTATCTTGTAAAACAATGATTATGATGTAACCGCTTTTTATACTTGTGCGTTCCAAGTATTAAAATATCTCCTATGCGGCCGTTTATGTATACATTTGTATAACCTGAAAGATGGCAGTCTTCGGCTTCAGCCCCCACGCACAAGGTGCGGGGGTGTTTGCAAAAAATAGCGTGTTTTCACACTTAATACGACGTCTCGGTCCTGTTAAGGAGGTGGTAGCGTAGCAAACGAGGCAATCCGGACTATGATGCTTTATCACTTTCACTTAGCCATTGGAGTTCGAGGGTGGGGCTACGATATAGCCCCTGGGGCACCGCGCTTCTCCGGATTCGGGGCGCGTGTGTGCCTGACCGGGAAACGGTCCTTCGTCAAAGCGGGGAATTCTAAACATTCCGGTAGTCGATCGAGTGGTTGACTAGTCTCTCGCTGTATCATGACAGTTAGTTTTCGGCTTTCTCTACTGAGGTGCTCGCCCAGCCGAACTGGGGCACAATCGTAGTAGTTCTCCTGGTGCCGCGTTACACGATCATACGGAACGTAAGGCAGCAAAACACAGGAGCCGGGCAAACCCAACATTTGACCAAAGACATGATTTGGAGCTGATGCATATAAGGCCTAACTCGAGACGCCGAACACTCCCTAAGGTGTTTGGTCTTTATGATAATGGGCAGAACAGTGCCCTAAGCCCTTAGTGTCCAGGTACGGGCATGGTCCTCTGACGCGGCCGATGCCAAAACGTCAGGCTCCACTTTGGTTATAATAAGAAACCAAGTGATTATGACAACAAGAGACAGTAAAAAAGGTTTACGCAGGGTCTTAATCTGAAAAGAATCCTTGCGACGGGTCCCTACTGCACGTCTGCGCCTGTATCTCCATTGTGCCGTTATCCTGGACGGGTGTGCGTGTTGTTCATCTGTAAAAAGAGAGGAACTTAGTTTGTAAGGAAATTGTGCGAAAAATATATACGAAGGAAGAAATATAAATAAGTAAAGCGGAGTCTGTATGAGCTCGCTGTTGCTTGTGCGCGCAGCCCCTTGTGAAGGGATGTGCGGCTAGGGAGCCCCTAGCTTATTTATGCCGGACTCGTCTGACCATGTCCGGGGTCTTTAAATGACCCTCGCACTGAAATGATGCCACGTGGACCGGGCATCTTAAGTGTAAGAGACGCGTAATGTGGTATGGCGTTGAAGCGGACAAAAGCTTCTCGTCCCAAGAGTGCTTGATAGCTACTTTTAAATGGGACGATATGAAAGATTAGTTTTTCGTGTCGGGAGTTGTTCGGTGATCCGAACACAACTTCTAGTAATAAGGAGCCTGTGCACTTGGCGTAAGGGCCTGGCGTCACTCCTTTAAAGGAAGTGCGGCTGTGTCGAATTTTAGTAAGGTCTATCCCCAACTTGCGGATTGTGTTTGGATACAGCAGGTTTAAGTCACTGCCTCCGTCCATCAGGACTTGTGTAAATTGCAGTCCGTCAATTATAGGATCCAATATCAGGGCAGTCCATCCTGCATTTCGAACGCTTCTGGAATAATCCAGGTGGTCAAAAGTGATTGGTTTTGATGTCCAATCTCTATGTTCCGCTGGGTTGGACCGTGCGAGACCCATTTTAACGGGTGCCGCACTGTTTTTCCGTATTGTCACATGAAGTGAATTTACTGCTTTGACCTCTTGTGGGAAGGTCTTTTGTTTTCCGGTGCTCTGCTGGTGGGGTTTATCATCATCTTCGCTTGATGCGTCGAGCCCCTTGTGTTTGGCGTTTAATCGGCCGGACTGTTTGAAAACCCAACAATCTCGATGGGTGTGGTTTGCAGGCCTTCCGGGGGTACTGTGGATTTGACATATCCGACCCAAAATATTGTTTAAGTTGGATAGCTCATCGCTGTTATCCTTAAGAGGCGGTGTGTTGTTGTTTGGCCGCGAGCTTTTGAATCCGGTGTTGACCACCGTGCTCTTTGGGCTTTTCTCTTTATTCCGGCGCTGGTCTTTTCTGCGCCGTGATTTTCCATTTCCATCTCTGATCTCGGATGTACTTGGGTCGCTGGTGCTACATTTTGCTAGCCAGCTATCCTCTCCCGCACAAAAGCGGGTCATGAGGCTTGTTAGCGCGGACATTATCCTCGGCTTCTCTTGGCCGAGGTGTCTGGCGAGCCATTCGTCTCGGACGTTGTGTTTAAAAGCTGCTAAGGCTTCGGCGTCCGGACAGTCGACTATTTCGTTCTTTTTGGTGAGGAACCTATTCCAGAATTTGCGCGCTGACTCTCCGGGCTGTTGAGTTATATGACTTAGATCATCTGCATCCGGAGGACAGACATAAGTTCCTTGAAAGTTTGCTCTAAACGCGTCCTCGAGCTCTTCCCAACTTCCAACAGTGTTTTCTGGGAGGCTTTTGAGCCAATGACGGGCTGGCCCTTTGAGCTTGAGGGGGAGGTATTTTATGGCGTGGAGATCATCTCCTCTAGCCATGTGTATGTGTAGTATGTAATCTTCTATCCAGACTCCAGGGTCTGTTGTTCCGTCGTAGGCCTCTATGTTTATGGGTTTAAATCCTGCTGGGAATTCATGATCCAGCACCTCGTTGGTGAAACATAGTGGGTGTGCGGCGCCCCTGTATTTGGGTGTACCGCTGTCTTCGAACACTTGGCGTGTTGCATTGCTTCCTAGGGCCCTCTTCGTTGGCCCGTAAATGGACCTGGCTGGGCCATTTGTCTTTCCAGGGTCATTAGTCGGTTTATGTGCGGCGCCGCTTTCAGATTTTGGCCTATCATCTGGCCGTCTATCCAACCAGGCAGCCTCTTTGTTTTTTGACTATGGGGGCTCTATGGCCTCCTCGTTAAATTCTGGCAGCAGCTTGCGCTTCGGGTAGCTCTTTGATTGATGGCCATTGCCGTATTTGTCTGCGGTTTTGAGCACTTTGCTCCACCTCATTCTGAGTGTATCTTCCGCTGTTTTGAGCTTCCGTTTATCCTTTTTCAAACTTCTTGCGGTGGAGACGAGTCTTTTCCGAAGGTTTTTATTCTCCGGCGGAGTGTCCGGCGTGAGGTCGTCTGGACTGTTGTTTTTGCTGGGCCTGGACTGATTATCTGACTCGTCCTGTTCGGACGGTTGCTTGTCGGCGTGTTCGTCGTCCACTGGTTTGCCCTGCTGTATTGCTGGGTCATTAGGAGCACTGTTGTTGTCGAGGCGGGATTTAGGGCGGCGTCTGCGTCGCCATTTTGGTTGTTTGTCGGCGGGATTATCTTCTGCCGTGCCCCGTTGGTCCTCGTTATTGCTTCCTTTTGGGGTATCCACCATGTATACGCCGTATGACGAGGTGGTCTTCCCGTGCCCTGTAGGCGCTGTTTCTTGTTCATCTCCGGCATCGTCGTCCATACCGTCGAGTCTTCGGAGTCATAGTTTAGCATGTCGGTTAAATCGTTGACAGTGGCTACAAAGTGGGTGGTGGGTGGGCTTTGAATTTCTTCATCGTCCGAATCCCAACCGTCCTGGCCGTAGTCCGGCCAGGTCTCTCCGGATAGCGAGAGGTGTTTTAACGAATTTAGGATGTCGCCCAAGGGCGAGTGTTGGAAGATGTCCGCGGCGGTGAATTCCATACCGGCGTCCGATCAGATTTGATTGGCAGGGGCGCGGGCGGTCCGGAGTCCGGCAGGGAGTCCGGCACCTCGGAAGCATGAGCTTCGCGAGGGACAAGGTTAGTGTTCGGCTCCATCGCCGTGGAAGTTGGAGCCCCCGAGGCGGTGTCCAACCACCGGTCCTCGATCTGGGCGATCGGCTCCGGTCTAAGGACCGGAGCGGATTCTTGTGCGGCCACCAAGGCGCTGTTCGGCGGCAGAGCTAGATCATGCCCATCGTAACAGTGCGGCACGCTTGGCTGTGGCTCGAGCCCGTCGAAGATCAAGTCCCCGCGGATGTCGGCCGTGAAGTTTAGGCTTCCGAACCTGACCTGACGGCCAGGGGCATAGCTTTCGATCTGCTCCAGATGGCCAAGTTAATTAGCCCGTAGTGCGAAGCCGCCGAATATGAAGATCTGTCCAGGGAGAAAAGTCTCACCCTGGACAGCGTTGTTGATTGAAGAAGCCATCGAGCCTATCGGTGACGACACAGAGGAACTCTCAATGAAAGCACCAATGTCGGTGTCAAAACCGGCGGATCTCGGGTAGGGGGTCCCGAACTGTGCGTCTAGGCGGATGGTAACAGGAGACAAGGTACACGATGTTTTACCCAGGTTCGGGCCCTCTCTATGGAGGTAAAACCCTACGTCCTGCTTGATTAATATTGATGATATGGGTAGTACAAGAGTGGATCTACCACGAGATCAAGGAGGCTAAACCCTAAAGCTAGCCTATGGTATGATTGTTGTAATGTATGTTGTGTCCTACGGACTAAAGCCCTCCTGTTTATATAGACACCGGAGAAGGCTAGGGTTACACAGAGTCGGTTACAATGGTAGGAGATCTACATATCCGTATCTCCAAGCTTGCCTTCCACGCCAAGGAAAGTCCCATCCGGACACGGGACGGAGTCTTCAATCTTGTATCTTCGTAGTCTTGGAGTCCGGCGGACGATGATAGTCTGGCTGTCCGGACACCCCCTAGTCCAGGACTCCCTCAAAGGGGAAGGGGAAAACTGATTTGTCAGCCTATGTTGATCTTTCTGCTCAAGACCTTCACTCCGGATTCTTGAACCGGCTTTACACCAGCCGGGATTATGAAGCCGGTTTGGTAAATCTGATGAAGGAGCGCTATGAGGTAAATAGTTTGATCTTTTGCTCTGTACCTTCATTGCATTATAGCCCCCAAGGGCCGGTTTGTGTTTAGAAAGTCGAACTGGGACTTTTATATTCCGTACTGTACTTTGTTGATTTTCCTTGTGTATTGTTTGATCAAACAGACATTAGCCCCCCAAGTGCCATGATTAAAACTTGTATTAATCTGTGGGACTTCAACAATTAGTAGGAAAAAATGATCCACATTAGCCCCCAAGTGCCAAGTGTATAACTAGTTATATGCTTGGGACTTTCAAAGATATTGACACACTCTCCTGACTGTAGCAGACTGAGATAAATCAACAAGTCTCTCAAATTGCGGATCTTCAAGAGAATCTTAAATCCCAACAAGCAAAAACCACCAAGGCAAAAGATGAATTAAAAACCGCCTTAACCACCATGGAGTAGCTCAAAGGGTGGTTCAAGTCTGAAAGGGCCAACTGGGACACTGAAAAGGCTGGATTGTTGAAGCGGGCGGAAGATGCTGAATCAGCTCTTAAACCGGTGGCGGAAGAACTTAGTGGACTGAAGCGCCAAGTTAGTGCCATGACTTCTGCAATATTTGGTAAGTATCTTTTGCCAAGGCTTTGTAACTGTCTAGCTTTGAAATTTCTCCGGTTTAACATGAAATTCTTAAACCGTTGTAGGTAGTCGGATTGCTCATCTGGGCTCTGATATGCAGAAGAAACTAAAGGCCGCCTATACACTGATCGAACAGTTGTATACCGGTGCCCAGCGGGTTATCTGCGCATCTTCCTACAACAATGCGGCCCCAACACTGATCAAGGACACGCTGGCCAGGTTATCTATGACACCAGCACAGATAGAAGAGTTGAAGCGATCCGCTGCCAGGGCTGGCACTTTGTTAGGACTTACTCGAGCCAAGGCATGGATAGCCTGGTTCAGCCCCTTCGACGAAGGTAAAAGCCTACGTCTAGTTGTGATGGGATTGATTGGGTTTTGATGACCAGTGAGCAAATATGCTTGCCTGAGTCTCGAGTTGTTGTTTGTTGTCCCTGAACCGCCGCCGGGTTGTCCCTTTATGGAATGGCTGCCAGGCGCGATGCTGCGGCAATCATGTTATCCAGAAGACTCGAGAAGTGACCCGGCGGTGTAGACATGTATTGTGGCGGGTTATCTGTTCGCCGTGGTGGTTATGTTATCCGTAGTTGATCTGGAGCTGTCCTAAGCACATCAGTCCGGTTTGCAGCTGCCGGATTGCTCGGCCCAGCGCCTGGTGTTTGAAAGAGATTCAATCCTTCGTAGACCAGCGATAGACAAGACCGGTACTTCCTTCGTATTACATCCTCTGACGCAGTCTGATCCAGCATGAGTCGATAATTCTGCGCCTGTATCTGCTGTGACTGGGCATCCAAAGCGGCCCGTTCTTCAGCCATCCTAGCATCCTCAGTTGCCAGGTCCTCCTTAGCCTGTGTTATCTGGTCCTTCAGCTTTGCAATGTCCGCATTGTGCTGATCCCGCGTCTCCGGGGTGACTGCCATGGTTAACAAAGTCGCCGAGGCATCCATCAAACCGGAGAGGACTTGAGCCGGTCGGCGCGCCGGGACTCCTGCCGCGGCTGTTGATCCGGTATTCATTGCCGCTGTTGATGAAGACTGGAAAGTGGGCTGTGTTTCGGCCATGTAAACAGCAACCCGACTTGGCGGTTCAAGGAGGTCCTGAATACTGTTGCCATCGGAATATCCTTCAAACACACCGTTATGAATCTGGTACAAGGACTCGGTTTCGCCAGTGGATGACTCACCGTTGGAATATACGCCCGTCTCTCCTTCAGACACCGGTTCAGATCCTATCCCATGGACATATCCTACGAACGCACACTTCATGGCGGGCTTAACCCGGGCTAGTCTCGCACACTGAGCTGTCTCGACGAGGTCGGGGCAGATGTCCAGCTTAGGGCCCGGTTCGCCGATCTTGCTGATGAAGACATGAATTCCGCCAAAGGGGACCTGGTACCCATACTCGACTGAGCCGGCCTCGGGGCCCCATCCTTCGTCGTCAATGTAGAGCTTGCCGTGACGACTCTTGGTCATCCGGCCGACCACGTACCCCTTGAGTCCTTCAAAGCTACCCTTCAAGAACTCAAAACCATCATGCGATAGCCCCACGGTGGGCGCCAACTGTCGTGGAATTAACACGTCAGATGTCCTCAAGAAAGGACTTAGTCGTGGAGCCATCGCTCCGGGTTAGCTTGAAGGGGTTAAACCGGACAAGGGACACGGGAGTTTATACTAGTTCGGCCCCTTAGACGAAGGTAAAAGCCTACGTCTAGTTGTGATGGGATTGATTGGGTTTTGATGACCAGGGAGCAAATACGCTTGGCTGAGTCTCGAGTTGTTGTTTGTTGTCCCTGAACCGCTGCCGGGTCGTCCCTTTATATACACAGGTTGACGCCCGGCCAGTCTACAGAACCCCGAAGCTGACTCATTCAAAGTGTCCGGCTCGGTCTCTCCTTTCCTAACTTATATTACAAGTTACATAGTCATGGCGGTTTACCACTATGGGCCCTAATCCACCTTTGGGCTTCGGGCCTCTAAGCTTTATTAGTAAAGTGCCATCTTCTGGGTCTTCACGGGCTTCTGCATAGTCGAGGGTGAACCAGGCCCTCCTGGCCAGTTTACACTCAATAGCTATATCTCCAACAATGATGATTGTGTAGAAGCATTTGAAATACTTAAGAAAGCTTTGATCACTACACCTATTGTTCAGCCACCTGATTGGAATTTACCCTTTGAAATTATGTGTGATGCTAGTGATTATGTTGTAGGTGCTGTTCTAGGGCAAAGAGTTGATAAGAAATTGAATGTTATCCAGTATGCTAGTAAGACTCTTGATACTGCCCAGAGAAATTATGCTACTCCTGAAAAAGAGTTCTTAGCAGTTGTGTTTGCATGTGATAAGTTTAGACCTTATATTGTTGATTCCGAAGTTACTATTCACACTGATCATGCTGCTATTAAATATCTTATGGAAAATAAAGATGCTAAGCCTAGACTCATTAGATGGGTTCTCTTGCTCCAAGAATTTGATTTGCATATTATTGATAGAAAGGGAGCTGAGAACCCCGTTGCAGAAAACTTGTCTAGGTTAGAGAATGTTCTTGATAACCCACTGCCTATTGATGATAGCTTTCCTGATGAACAATTAGCAGTCATTAATGCTTCTCGTACTGCTCCTTGGTATGCTGATTATGATAATTACATTGTTGCTAAATTTATACCACCTAGTTTCACATACCAGCAAAAGAAAAAGTTCTTTTATGATTTAAGACATTACTTCTGGGATGACCCACACCTTTATAAAGGAGTAGATGGTGTTATTAGACGTTGTGTACCTGAGCATGACCCGAACAGATCCTATGCAAGTGTCACTCTGAATCCTATGGAGGACACCACGCTGGAGATAGAACTGCACATAAGGTATTGCAATCTGGTTTTTGTTGGCCTACTGTCTTCAAAGATGCTCGTAAGTTTGTCTTATCTTGTGATGAATGTCAAAGAATTGGTAATATTAGTAGACATCAAGAAATGCCTATGAATTATTCTCTTGTTATTGAATCGTTTGATGTTTGGGGCTTTGATTATATGGGACCTTTTCCTGCCTCTAATGGTTACACACATATTTTAGTTGCTGTTGATTACGTTAGTAAGTGGGTAGAAGCTATTCCAACTAGTAGTGCTGATCATAACACTTCTATTAAAATTCTTAAAGAAGTTATTTTTCCGAGGTTTGGAGTCCCCAATATCTTATGACTGATGGTGGTTCACATTTTATTCATGGTGCTTTCCGTAAGATGCTTGCTAAGTATGATGTTAATCATAGAATCGCATCTCCTTATCACCCGCAGTCTAGTGGTCAAGTAGAGTTGAGCAATAGAGAACTCAAACTAATTCTGCAAAAGACTGTCAATAGATCTAGAAAGAATTGGTCCAAAAAACTTGATGATGCATTATGGGCCTATAGAACTACATATAAAAATCCTATGGGTATGTCTCCGTATAAGATGGTTTATGGAAAAGCATGTCACTTACCTCTTAAACTTGAACATAAAGCATATTGGGCTATTAAAGAGCTCAACTAGGACTTCAAACTTTCTGGTGAGAAGAGGTTATTTGATATTAGCTCACTTGATGAATGGAGAACCCAAGCCTATGAGAATGCCAAGCTATTCAAAGAAAAAGTTAAACGCTGGCATGACAAAAGGATACAAAACCGTGAGTTTAACGTAGGTGATTATGTGTTATTATTCAATGCTCGTTTAAGATTTTTTGCATGAAAACTTCTCTCTAAATGGGAAGGTCCTTACGTTATCGAGGAGGTCTATCATTCCGGTGCCATAAAAATCAACAACTTCGAAGGCACAAGTCCGAGGGTGGTGAACGGTCAAAGAATTAAACATTATATCTCAGGTAATCCTATCAATGTTGAAACTAATATTGTTGAGACCGTAACCCCGGAGGAATACATAAGGGACACTTTCCAGAATGTTCCAGACTCCGAAAAGGAATAGGTATGTGGTACGACAAGTAAACCGACTCCAAAACAATTCTAATGGCAATTTTTATCCATTTTGGAATATTTAAGAATTTTGGAAATAAAGTAGTCCGGGAAGGACACGAGGCCTCCACGAGGGTGGAGGGCGCGCAAATATAATCTCCCGAAGGCTTTGACCACCGTATCACGCAAATATCCTCTGTTTTCGTTTCGAGCTGTTTCCGTTGCATATTTAGAGCAATATGTCGTCTCAGGATTCGGAAGGGGAGAGCTATGTCGCTGATTAACTTGTAGACCCTAAGGTCTATGGGGACATGGAGCATTGTGGCTGGACCACTGAAGAAGAGGAAGACTATGAGCCTAAGGGAAAGGAGGAGACGAGTTCGGACGAAGACGAAGCCCCATTACCTCAACCTAGGGACATGCATGTGGAGTTTAAAAAGTCAAGCCCCCCTGATAGAGCAAAGAAGCCAAAGATCGAGTTTATCCATTTTCGTCTTTTGCAGGAAAATAAACAGGAATTATGCAAAAGAGTATTAAGTCTTGAGCAGGAGATCGATGACCTAAAGGAGCAAAATACTATACTCAAGCGTAAATTGAGTAAGAAGCCTACATCATCAAGAACTCCTACTTCACCACCTCCGAGGACATAATCACATGGGTATGGGCACTCCCCTTGGCAACTGCCAAGCTTGGGGGAGGTGCCCCTGTATCGTATCACCATCACACTCCTATCTTTACCGTTTTATTTAGTTCGATCCTTTTAGTAGTATCTTGATCTAGTAGATTGAAGTTTTAGTATCAAATAGTTTTGAGTTTTGCTTTGTGATCTCTTTATGTAATCGAGTCCGTGAGCTATCTATAATAAAGATTAGTGTTGAGTCAAGGGCTTTGCTATCTTGCCATGATCTTGAGAAAGAAGAAAGAATAAAAAGAAAAAAAGGGCTCATATTGATCTTATGGATAGTAATGACTTCACACATAGAAAGTATGAGGCATAAAAGTTGTTGAGCGTTGACAAACGTAGTTTTGGTCATCGTTACAATTAATAGGAAGTAATAAGGAAGGAGAGGTTTTCACATACAAATATATTATCTTGGACATCTTTTATGATTGGGAGCACTCATTAAGTATGACATGCTAAAAGAGTTGATATTGGACAAGGAAGACAACGTAATGGTTTATGTTTTCTCACATCTCAGTTAAAGTATATTGTCATTGATCTTCCCAACATGTTGAGCTTGCCTTTCCCCCTGATCCTAGCCAAATTCCTTGCACCAAGTAGAGATACTACTTGTGCTTCCAAATATCCTTAAACCAGTTTTGCCATGAGAGTCCACCATACCTACCTATGGATTGAGTAAGATCCTTCAAGTAAGTTGTCATGTTGCAGGCAATAAAAATTGCTCTCTAAATATGTATGACTTATTAGTGCAGAGAAAATAAGCTTTATACGATCTTGTTATGGAAGCAATAAAAGCGAAGGACTGCATAATAAAGGTCCATATACAAGTGGCAATATAAAGTGATGTTCTTTTGCATTAAGATTTTATGCATCCTACCCTAAAAGCACATGACAACCTCTGCTTCCCTCTGCGAAGGGCCTATCTTTTACTTTATGTTTTTACTTTATGCTTGAGTCAAGGTGATCTTCACCTTTCCCTTTTTCATTTTATCCTTTGGCAAGCTCCTCGTGTTTGAAAGATCTTGATATATATATCCAATTGGATGTAAGTTAGCATGAATTATTATTGTTGACATCACCCAAAGGTGAATACGTTGGGAGGCAACACAATAAGCCCCTATCTTTCTCAGTGTTCGGTTGAAACTCCATAACCACAAGTACTGCGTGAGTGTTAGCAATTGTAGAAGACTATATGATAGTTGAGTATGTGGACTTGCTGAAAGGCTCTATTTTTGAATCTTTTTGATGTTATGATAAATTGCAATTGCTTCTGTCGGAGTAATGGGCCACGGGTAGGCTGACCCGGGACCCTAGATCTTTCAAGACATCGGGGCGGGCCGCGCCCCTCCGGCCGAGTCCCAGCTGGCGATCTCCAAAGAAGTCGAGTCCTAGCTGGCGACCTCTAGAGAGGCCGAGTCCCAGCTGGTGATCTCCAGAGAAGCCGAGTCCCAGATGGCGACTCCAAGGCAAGCCGACTCCAAGCTGGCGACCTCTAGGGAAGCCGACTATGGGAGTCGGCCCATGACACTTCACGAAGCCCGATGCGGGGTACGGTCACGACGTGGCCGTCCCTCCCTGCCTGCAAGGGACATGCATGGCTACAGTGAGCCGTATCGCTGGAAGATCTCCGGCGAGGCGCGGCACTGTTGCCATGCCTGCCCTGACCTCAGCCACAGTGCGCAACGCACTGTACCCACGACGCCGGCCTGTACGGCCCGAAGACCATGGGGCCGCCTGTCAGTGGGTGGACCGAAGGCGGCCTGAGCGCCCCGAAGACGGCCCTGAGGGAGTCGGCCTCCCTGGAGTCGGCCGCCTCCTCTTCAGGGCCCCACAAGCCATTAACCAGATTGGATGGGGAGTGGCGACAGTGATCGCCCGATAGACAGCGGCACTGTTGCCACGACCCGATGACCAAGCCAGCGTCATCAGGAGTGCCGCACAGTGTCGGGCCTGTCCGAGGGGCCCACCAGTCGGCGGGCCCCAGAAGCCGGCAGGGAGAACGGCGGTGTGAGAGACAGACGGCTGGGGCCCGCACCCAGCCGGATTACCATTGTACCCCCAGGGGGTAGGCCTATATAAACCCCCCGGGGTACCCATGCAAAGGGTTCGGACCTTGATAGAGTTAGACCAGATAGCCCAGGGAGGAGAGAACTAGCCTTGCACTCTCCTGCCTCCCGATACAGCTCCAGGAGCACCATTGTAGTCACCTTGATTTAGTGACCATGCGGAGACCCCGCAGAGTAGCAGTAGGGGTGTTATCTCCCCGGAGAGCCCCGAAGCTGGGTAAGATTCGCCGGTGTGCATGTCTACGCCTTATCCTGTTTCCAGGCACCGGCGACGTTCTACTCGCCCCCACCATGATAAGCCATCCTTTGGCATATGTCGCACCCAACCCCCGACAGCTTCAATGACTGATATTATAGTTTGTTAGTTCCCAATGAAGTTTCTGAACCATACTTGACCTTGTGAACTGATTGTTACTTGAGCATAAGAAATCATATGATAAAATCTATATATGTTGTTGTTATAAGAATGATCATGATGCCCTCATGTCTGTATTTTATTTTTATCGACACCTCTATCTCTAAACATGTGGACATATTTTTTGATTTCGGCTTCCGCTTGAGGACAAGCGAGGTCTAAGCTTGGGGGAGTTGATACGTCCATTTTGCATCATGATATCAATATTTATTGCATTATGGGCTGTTATTACACATTATATCTCAATACTTGTGGCTATTCTCTCTTATTTTACAAGGTTTACCATGAAGAGGGGGAATGCCGGCAGCTGGAATTCTGGCTGGAAAAGGAGCAAATATTGGAAACCTATTATGCATAGCTCAAAAAATCCTAAAACTCCACGTAAGTCAGTTTTAGAATTAATAAGAATTATTGAGAGAAGAAAACACCAGAGGGGGCCCTGAAGGAAATATGCCCTAGAGGCAATAATAAAGTTATTATTTATTTCCTCATATCATGATAAATGTTTATTATTCATGCTAGAATTGTATTAACCGGAAACATGATACATGTGTGAATACATAGACAAACATATAGTCACTAGTATGCCTCTACTTGACTAGCTCATTAATCAAAGATGGTTATGTTTCCTAACCATAGACATGTGTTGTCATTTGATTAGTGGGATCACATCATTAGAAGAATGATGTGATTGACATGACCCATTCCGTTAGCCTAGCACTTGATCGTTTAGTATACTGCTATTGCTTTCTTCATGACTTATACATGTTCCTGTAACTATGAGAATTATGCAACTCCCGTTTACCGGAGGAACACTTTGGGTACTACCAAACATCACAACGTAACTGGGTAATTATAAAGGAGTACTACAGGTGTCTCCGAAGGTACATGTTGAGTTGGCGTATTTCGAGATTAGGTTTTGTCACTCCGATCGTCAGAGAGGTATCTCTGGGCCCTCTCGGTAATGCACATCATTATAAGCCTTGCAAGCAATGTGACCAATGAGTTGGTTACGGGATGATGCATTACAGAACGAGTAAAGAGACTTGCCGGTAACGAGATTGAACTAGGTATTGGATACCGACGATCAAATCTCGGGCAAGTAACATACCGATGACAAAGGGAACAACGTATGTTGTTATGCGGTTTGACCGATAAAGATCTTCGTAGAATATGTAGGAACCAATATGGGCATCCAGGTTCCGCTATTGGTTATTGACCGAGAATAGTTCTAGGTCATGTCTACATAGTTCTCGAACCCGTAGGGTCCGCACGCTTAACGTTACGATGACAGTTTTATTATAAGTTTATAAGTTTTGATGTACCGAAGTTTGTTCGGAGTCCCGGATGTGATCACGGACATGACGAGGAGTCTCGAAATGGTCGAGACATAAAGATCGATATATTGGAAGCCTATATTTGGACATCGGAATCGTTCCGGGTGAAATCGGCATTTTACCGGAGTACCGGGAGGTTACCGGAACCCCCCGGGGGGTTATTGGGCCTACATGGGCCTCGAGGGAGAAGAGGGAAGGAGGCAGGAGGGGGCCGTGCGTCCCTCCCCTTCCTAGTCCGAATAGGACAAGGGAAGGGGGCGGCGCCCCCCTTTCCTTCCCCTCTTCCTCCTCCTTCCCCCTTCTCCTACTCCAACTTGGAAAAAAGGGAGTCCTACTCCCGATGGGAGTAAGACTCCCCCCTTGGCGCGCCCTCCTTGGCCGGCCGCCTCCTCCCCCCTGGCTCCTTTATATACGGGGGGGGGGGGCACCCCATAGACACACAAGTTGATCTACGGATCGTTCCTTAGCGGTGTGCAGTGGCCCCCTCCACCATATTCCACCTCGGTCAAATCGTCGCGGAGTTTAGGCGAAGCCCTGTGCCGGTAGAACATCATCATCGTCACCACGCCGTCGTGCTGACAGAACTCATCTCCGGAGCTTTGCTGGATCGGAGACCAGAGATCGTCATCGAGCTGAACGTGTGCTGAACTCGGAGGTGCCGTATGTTCGGTGCTTGGATCGGTCAGATCATGAAGACGTACGACTACATCAACCGCTTACGGTCTACGAGGGTACGTGGATAACACTCTCCCCTCTCGTTGCTATGCCATCACCATGATCTTGCGTGTGCGTAGGATTTTTTTTGAAATTACTACGTTCCCCAACAGTGGTATCAGAGCCTAGGTTTTATGCGTTGATGTTATATGCACGAGTAGGACACAAGTGAGTTGTGGGCGATACAAGTCATACTGCTTACCAGCATGGCATACTTTGGTTCAGAGGTATTGTGAGATGAAGCGGCCCGGACCGACATTACGCGTACGCTTACGCGAGACTGGTTTCACCGTTACGAGCACCCGTGCTTAAAGGTGGCTGGCGGGTGTCTCTCTCTCACTTTAGCTGAATCGAGTGTGGCTACGCCTGGTCCTTGCGAAGGTTAAAACATCACTAACTTGACGAACTATCATTGTGGTTTTGATGCGCAGGTAAGAACGGTTCTTGCTAAGCCCATAGCAGCCACGTAAAATTTGCAACAACAAAGTAGAGGACGTCTAACTTGTTTTTGCAGGGCATGTTGTGATGTGATATGGTCAAGACGTGATGCTATATTTTATTGTATGAGATGATCATGTTTTGTAACCGAAGTTATCGGCAACTGGCAGGAGCCATATGGTTGTCGCTTTATTGTATGAAATGCAAACGCCCTGTAATTGCTTTACTTTATCACTAAGCGGTAGCGATAGTCGTAGAAGCAATAAACGGCGTAACGACAACGATGCTACGATGGAGATCAAGGTGTCGCGCCGGTGACGATTGTGATCAAGACGGTGCTTCGGAGATGGAGATCACAAGCACAAGATGATGATGGCCATATCATATCACTTATATTGATTGTGTGTGATGTTTATCCTTTATGCACCTTATCTTGCTTTGGTTGACGGTAGCATTTTAAGACAATCTCTCACTAAATTATCAAGAAGTGTTCTCCCTGAGTATGCACTGTTGCGAAAGTTCTTCGTGCTGAGACACCACGTGATGATCGGGTGTGATTGGCTCTACGTTCAAATACAACGGGTACAAAATAGTTGCACACGCGGAATACTTAGGTTAAACTTGACGAGCCTAGCATATACAGATATGGCCTCGGAACACGGAGACCAAAAGGTCGAGCGTGAATCATATAGTAGATATGATCAACATAGTGATGTTCACCATTGAAAACTACTCCATCTCACATGATGATCGGACATGGTTTAGTTGATTTGGATCATGTGATCACTTAGATGACTAGAGAGTTATCTGTCTAAGTGGGAGTTCTTAAGTAATATGATTAATTAAACTTAAATTTATCATGAACTTAGTCCTGGTAGTATTTTGTAAATTATGTTGTAGATCAATATCTCGCGTTGTTGCTTTCATGTGTTTATATGTTCCTAGAGAAAACGGTGTTGAAAAATGTTAGTAGCAATGATGCGGATTGGATCCGTGATCGGAGGTTTATCCTCATTGCTGCACAGAAGAATTATGTCCTTAATGCACCGCTAGGTGACAGACCTATTGCAGGAGCAGATGCAGACGTTATGAACGTTTGGCTAGCTCAATATGATGACTACTTGATAGTTTAGTGCATCATGCTTAATGGCTTAGAATCGGGACTTCAAAGACGTTTTGAACGTCATGGACCATATGAGATGTTCCAGGAGTTGAAGTTAATATTTCCAGCAAATACCCGAGTTAAGAGATATGAAGTCTCCAACAAGTTCTATAGCTAAAAGATGGAGGAGAATCGCTCAACTAGTGAGCATGTGCTCAGATTGTCAGGGTACTTCAATCGCTTGAATCAAGTGGGAGTTAATTTTCCAGATAAGATAGTGATTGACAGAATTCTCCAGTCAGCATCACTAAGTTACTAGAACTTCGTGATGAACTATAGTATGCAAGGGATGACGAAAACGATTCCCGAGCTCTTCTGATGTTGAAATCGACGAAGGTAGAAATCAAGAAAGAGCATCAAGTGTTGATGATTGACAAGATCACTAGTTTCAAGAAAAGGGTAAAGGGAAAGAAAGGGAACTTCAAGTAGAATGGCAAGCAAGTTGTCACTCCCGTGAAGAAGCCCAAAGCTGGACCAAAACCTAAAACTGAGTGATTACACTGCAAAGGAAATGGTCACTGGAAACGGAAATACCCTGAATATTTGGTGGATAAGAAGGATGGCAAACTGAACAAGGGTATATTTGATATACAGGTTATTGATGTCTACCTTACTAGTGTTTATAATAACCCCTGAGTATTTGATACTTGTTCGGTTACTAAGATTAGTAACTCGAAACAGGAGTTACAGAATAAACAGAAACTAGTTGAGGGTGAAGTGATGATGTGTGTTGGAAGTGGTTCCAAGATTGATATGACCATCATCGCACACTCCCTATACTTTCGGGATTAGTGTTGAACCTAAATAAATGTTATTTGGCGTTTGCGTTGAGCATGAATATGATTTGATCATGTTTATTGCAATACGGTTATTCATTTAAAATCAGAGAATAATTGTTGTTCTGTTTAAATGAATAAAACCTTTGATGGTCATACACCCAATGAAAATAGTTTGTTGGATCTCTATCGTAGTGATACACATATACATAATATTGATGCCAAAAGATGCAAAGTTGATAATGATAGTGCAACTTATTTGTGGCACTGCCGTTTGGGTCATATCGGTGTAAAGCACATGAAGAAACTCCATAAAGATGGATTTTCGGAATCACTTGGTTATGAATCATTTTGATGCTTGCGAACCGTGCCTTTTGGGCAAGATGACTAAAATTCCGTTCTCCGGAACAATGGAACAAGCTACTGACTTATTGGAAATAATACATACCGATGTATGCGATCCAATGAGTGTTGATGCTCGTGGCAAGTATCGTTATTTTCTGACCTTCAGAAGATGATTTGAGCAGATATAGGTATATCTACTTGATGAAACATAAGTCTGAAATAGTTGAAAGGTTCAAAGAATTTTAGAGTGAAGTGGAAAATCATGGTAACAAGAAAAATAAAGTTTCTGCGATCTGATCATGGAGACGAATATTTGAGTTACGAGTTTGGTCTTCAGTTAGAACAATGTGGAATAGTTTCACAGTTCATGCCACCTGGAACACCACAACATTATGGTGTGTCTGAACGTCATAACCGCACTTTATTAGATATGGTGCGATCTATGATGTCTCTTACTGATTCACAACTATTTTTTTGGGTTATGCATTAGAGACAGCTGCATTCACGTTAAAAGGGCACCATCTAAATCCGTTGAGATGACACCATATGAACTGTGGTTTAGTAAGAAACCCAAGTTGTCGTTTCTTAAATTTTTGGGGCTGCGATGCTTATGTGAAAAAGTTTCAACCTGATAAGCTCGAACCCAAATCGAAGAAGTGCGTCTTCATAGAATACCCAAAGGTAACTACTGGGTACACCTTCTATCATAGATCCGAAGGCAAGTTATTCGTTGCTAAGATGGATCCTTTCTAGAGAAGAAGTTTCTCTCGAAAGAAGTGAGTGGGAGGAAAATAGAACTTGATGAGGTAATTGTACCTTCTCCCTTATTGGAAAGTAGTTCATCACAGAAATCAGTTCCAGTGATTCCTACACCAATTAGTGAGGAAGTTAATGATGATGATCATGAAACTTCAGATCAAGTTGCTACCAAACCTCGTAGGTCTTCCAGAGTAAGATCCACACCAGAGTGGTATGGTAATCATGTTCTGGAAGTCATGTTACTAGACCATGATGAACCTACGAACTATGAGGAAGCGATGATGAGCCCAGATTCCACAAAATGGCTTGAGGCCATAAAATCTGAGATATGATCCATGTATGAGAACAAAGTATGGACTTTGATTGACTTGCTCGATGATCAGCAAGCCATATTAAATAAATGGATCTTCAAGAGGAAGACGGACACAGATAGTAGTGTTACTATCCACTAAGCTCGACTTGTTGCAAAAGGTTTTCAACAAGTTCAAGGTATTGACTACAATGAGATTTTCTCAACTGTAGCGGTGCTTAAGTCTGTCCGAATCATGTTAGCAATTGCCAAATTTTATGAAATCTGGCAAATGGATGTCAAAACTGCATTCCTTAATGATTTTTTTAAGAAGAGTTGTATATGATGCAACCAGAAGGTTTTGTCAATCCTAAAGGTGCTAACAAAATGTGCAAGCTCCAGCGATCCATCTATGGACTGGTGCAAGCATCTCAGAGTTGGAATATAAGCTTTGATAAGTTGATCAAAGCGTATAGTTTTATACAGACTTACGGTAAAGCCTGTATTTACAAGAAAGTGAGTGGGAGCACTACAACATTTCTGATAAGTATATGTGAATGACATATTGTTGATCGGAAATAATGTAGAATTATTCTGCAAAGCATAAAGGAGTGTTTGAAAGAAGTTCTTTAAAAGAAAGACTTCAGTAAAGCTACTTACATATTGAGCATCAAGATCTATTGAGATAGATCAAGACGCTTGGTAAGGTTTTCAAATAAGTACATACCTTGTCAAGATTTTGAAATAGTTCAAAATGGAACAGTCAAAGAAAGAGTTCTTGCCTGTGTTGCAAAGGTGTGAAATTGAGTAAGACTCAAATCCCGACCAAGGCAGAAAATAGAAAAGAGAATGAAAGTCATTCCCTATGCCTCAGTCATAGGTTCTATAAAGTATGCTATGCTATGTACCAGACCTATTGTATACCTTGCTCTTTATTTAGCAAGGGAGTACAATAGTGATCTAGGAATAGATCACTAGACATTGGTCAAGAATATCCTTAGTGAGGACTAAGGAAATATTTCTCGATTATGGAGGTGATAAAAGAGCCCATCGTAAAGAGTTACATCGGTGCAAGTTTTTACACCAATCCAGATGACTCTAAGTCTTAATCTGGATACATATTGAAAGTGGGAGCAATTAGCTAGAATAGCTTTGTGCAGAGCATTGTAGACATAGAATATTTGCAAGATACATACGAATCTGAATGTTGCAGACCCGTTGACTAAGCCTCTCTCATGAGCAAAACATGATCAACACCAAGACTCCATGGGTGTTAGAATCATTACTATGTAATCTAGATTATTGACTCTAGTGCAAGTGGGAGACTGAAGGAAATATGCCCTAGAGGCAATAATAAAGTTATTATTTATTTCCTCATATCATGATAAATGTTTATTATTCATGCTAGAATTGTATTAACCGGAAACATGATACATGTGTGAATACATAGACAAACATATAGTCACTAGTATGCCTCTACTTGACTAGCTCATTAATCAAAGATGGTTATGTTTCCTAACCATAGACATGTGTTATCATTTGATTAGTGGGATCACATCATTAGAAGAATGATGTGATTGACATGACCCATTCCGTTAGCCTAGCACTTGATCGTTTAGTATACTGCTATTGCTTTCTTCATGACTTATACATGTTCCTGTAACTATGAGAATTATGCAACTCCCGTTTACCGGAGGAACACTTTGGGTACTACCAAACGTCACAACGTAACTGGGTGATTATAAAGGAGTACTACAGGTGTCTCCGAAGGTACATGTTGAGTTGGCGTATTTCGAGATTAGGTTTTGTCACTCCGATCGTCAGAGAGGTATCTCTGGGCCCTCTCAGTAATGCACATCATTATAAGCCTTGCAAGCAATGTGACCAATGAGTTGGTTACGGGATGATGCATTACAGAACGAGTAAAGAGACTTGCCGGTAACGAGATTGAACTAGGTATTGGATACCGACGATCAAATCTCGGGCAAGTAACATACCGATGACAAAGGGAACAACGTATGTTGTTATGCGGTTTGACCGATAAAGATCTTCGTAGAATATGTAGGAACCAATATGGGCACGATGACAGTTTTATTATAAGTTTATAAGTTTTGATGTACCGAAGTTTGTTCGGAGTCCCGGATGTAATCACGGACATGACGAGGAGTCTCGAAATGGTCGAGACATAAAGATCGATATATTGGAAGCCTATATTTGGACATCGGAATCGTTCCGGGTGAAATCGGCATTTTACCGGAGTACCGGGAGGTTACCGGAACCCCCCGGGGGGTTATTGGGCCTACATGAGCCTCGAGGGAGAAGAGGGAAGGAGACAGGAGGGGGCCGTGCGCCCCTCCCCTTCCTAGTCCGAATAGGACAAGGGAAGGGGGCGGCGCCCCCCTTTCCTTCCCCTCTTCCTCCTCCTTCCCCCTTCTCCTACTCCAACTTGGAACAAAGGGAGTCCTACTCCCGGTGGGAGTAAGACTCCCCCCTTGGCGCGCCCTCCTTGGCCGGCCGCCTCCTCCCCCCTGGCTCCTTTATATACGGGGGGGGCACCCCATAGACACACAAGTTGATCTACGGATCGTTCCTTAGCGGTGTGCGGTGGCCCCCTCCACCATATTCCACCTCGGTCAAATCGTCGCGGAGTTTAGGCGAAGCCCTGTGCCGGTAGAACATCATCATCGTCACCACGCCGTCGTGCTGACAGAACTCATCTCCGGAGCTTTGCTGGATCGGAGACCAGAGATCGTCATCGAGCTGAACGTGTGCTGAACTCGGAGGTGCCGTATGTTCGGTGCTTGGATCGGTCGGATCGTGAAGACGTACGACTACATCAACCGCGTTGTGCTAACGCTTCCGCTTACGGTCTACGAGGGTACGTGGACAACACTCTCCCCTCTCGTTGCTATGTCATCACCATGATCTTGCGTGTGCATAGGATTTTTTTTGAAATTACTACGTTCCCCAATAGGCCCACACCCTGGCCAGGAGAGTGGGGGGGGGGGGGCGCCCACCCCTACTGGGCGCGCCCCCTGTCTCCTGGGCCCCTTGGTGGCCCTCCGGTGCCCATCTTCTGCTATATGAAGGATTTTACCCTGGAAAAAATCAGAGGCAAGCTTACGGGGTGAAACTCCGCCGCCACGAGGCGAAACCTTGGCGGAACCTATCTAGGGCTCCGGCAGAGCTGTTCTGTTGGGGAAACTTCCCTTCGGGAGGGGGAAATCATCACCATCGTCATCACCAACGATCCTTTCATCGGGAGGGGGTCAATCTCCATCAACATCTTCACCAGCACCATCTCCTCTCAAAACCCTAGTTCATCTCTTGTATCCAATCTTGTATCAAAACCACAAATTGGTACCTGTGGGTTGCTAGTAGTGTTGATTACTCCTTGTAGTTGATGCTAATTGGTTTACTTGGTGGAAGATCATATTTTCAGATCCTTAATGCATATTAATACTCCTCTGATTATGAACATGAATATGCTTTGTGAGTAGTTACGTTTGTTCCTGAGGACATGGGTGAAGTCTTGCTATTAGTAGTCATGTGAATTTGGTATTCGTTCGATATTTTGATGAGATGTATGTTGTCTTTCCTCTAGTGGTGTTATGTGAACGTCGACTACATGACACTTCACCATTATTTGGGCCTAGAGGAAGGCATTGGGAGGTAATAAGTAGATGATGGGTTGCCAGAGTGATAGAAGCTTAAACCCTAGTTTATGCGTTGCTTCGTAAGGGGCTGATTTGGATCCATATGTCTAATGCTGTGGTTAGGTTTACCTTAATACTTCTTTTGTAGTTGTGGATGCTTGCAATAGGGGTTAATCATAAGTGGGATGCTTGTCCAAGTAAGGGAAGTACCCAAGCACCGGTCCACCCACATATCAAATTACTAAAGTACCGAACGCGAATCATATGAGCGTGATGAAAACTAGCTTGGCGATAATTCCCATCTGTCCTCGGGAGCTCTTTTCTCATTATAAGAAATTGTCCAGGCTTGTCCTTTGCTACAAAAAGGATTGGGCCACCTTGCTGCACTTTATTTACTTTCATTGCTTGTTACTCGTTACAATTTATCTTATCACAAAACTATCTGTTACCTACAGTTTCAGTGCTTGCAGAGAAAACCTTACTGAAAACCGCTTGTCATTTCCTTCTACTCCTCGTTGGGTTCGACACTCTTACTTATCGAAAGGACTACGATAGATCCCCTATATTTGTGGGTCATCACTTCTCGAATTCTCCAGCGCTCCTTTAAAGACGCTATTCAGCTAGCGCCCCAAGTCCTCTAGACAAGAGGATGGTGCGGAAGTGACGAGATTGGTCAGCAAGGTCAGATTGTTAACCCATTTCGGACTCTCCATCATTGAAGTCATGGCAATTGCGATAAAGTGATGTATCCAGCCTCTTCAGTCCAGAGTGGGTCCTTCATGGAACTACAACGGGGAGGACAACGCATCTCGCTACATGCGAAAGGGTCCAGATAACCAAGCCGCATTGGCCGCCATGCTTATGGACCTTTATAAGGGAGAGGAAGAAGACTTCGCCCGTCTACAATGCCGGGATGGTTTCTCCATGTACAACCCCATTGACTGGGTAAGTTTTAGTCAAGAAGTACCTTTTTATCATCGGGGTGCATTAACTGAATATTCTGGTTGTTTCCAAAATAGCTGTGGCGGAAGGTAGTCGAGAACATCCATTGCCCTCCTCCCCAACCAGGAGACCACGCACGTCACGAAGACCCTGGATTCCATGAAGATCTGGATATATTTGTGAAATTTGAAGACGGAGTCTATTACCAGGCGAGCCTTGACGGCTCGGGAGTAGCCATCATGGCCGATTACCCTGATCTCTATCCCTTTGTGAAGGTAGGTGTTCGGAAATCAAAAAGGAGTGACATTTCCGCTCATAACCTACTCTCCGCACTGGACCATACTTCACAGGATCGGCGCTCAGTGAACCGTACCCAAGGACGGGCAACAAGAAGAAGGACGGCACCCTCAAGGGGTGGTCGTGCGAAGCGAAAGGAGGCCGGGAGCGCCACTGAGCCTGCTCCATCACCAAAAAGGTATGTGCCTTATTTCATATTTAGTCGTGAAGCCGAATTGTCATTTTTCATCCTCCTTCCATTATCTCGGGAGGGGTACCCGGTGGACCATAAACAAGATCCCGGCCAGCCGAGCTGCAGCCAATCCGGCACCGGAGACGTCAACTAGGACCGGGGCACATGTTGGCGCGGCGCAGACTCATCTGCCTCATCAAGAGCCGGATGAGGTGTCCATCACGAACTTCGAAGTTGAAAGTGCGATTAATCATCAACACTTGAAAGAAGCCCTGCACACCCCTGCTTTAACAGACCAGGAATTTACCGCCCTTAGCACCGTGGGTGCATACATCCGAGCTGCTCGGGATAGACTTACAGGAGTTGCTCACCTCTTCTCAAAAGATATACAGGTATAAATTTATGTAGACTTAATAGATAGATAGCAGTAGCCCCTGAGACTTAAAGCGGTATGAACCAACCGATTTGAGGATCGTTTATGACCGCAGGTTCTCAAGGAGAAGAACCGCGCATTGTCCCAGGAGATCGAGGCAAGCCGGACACAACTAAATGCCGCTGTCACCGAGCTTGAAGAAATGAGTGCCCCAATGTACTTTAGCAAAGATAAAAAACTAGAAGAAGAAGTGAAGAAGTAGGCCGAAGAGATAAAGAGCTCAAAGGCTCAACTCTTGGAGGCACAGCAGGAAAACCAAAAGCTGAAGGGCAGCATATTCGGTATGACTTTAGAACCGTTCGAAGTATTGACAATTATATAATATGGAATGTTATAATTTGGTTCATACAGGTATGCTGACCGGCCGCCACGAGGAGGAAGTGTCTGTCCTGCAAAGCGACATTCTAAAGGAACTGTCAAAATTGCACGAGCGTGCCCGAAAGGCCATGAAGAATATGGCCAAAGCCTTATGGCCATCCGATGCCCCTCCATAAAGTATGGAGGGGCTGGCAGATCTGTTCAAGGGTGCTCGGTGTCGCTTCGAGCTGTGGAAGACGTCAACATGCTGTGAAGGTGCACGAGAGGCATGGGCCATGGTGAAGACGTGTTACACCGGACTCGATCTGAATCATATGGCCCGAGTTGGACCTCAAGGACCCGATGGGAAGGAAATTCCTGTAAGCTTAGTATATGACCAAGTAATGATAGCGGCAAAATATTCGCAACAAGATTGTAAGCTAGACAGCCTATTAGATGCCATAGAAAGAGAGTAGGCGTTCAATTCGATATATCAATGTACTTAATGACCGAACTTATCTCCTGCCAAACTTATAAATTTTTTGTCATTGCAGACCTTCGGCTTCTACCTTCGAACCAAGAAGTTGGAGTGTTTCCATGTACTGTGTTTAAACAAGAAACATTTAGTATTTTCAAAAACCAGACAATCCGGTCATATTGCTCGAACAGACAAAATATGTTCGGGGAGTTATGTTATATTAATATTTAACATAAGAAACATCTTCCAAGAAAAATAGTTTCGTTAAGGGTTCCTTTCCTTGGGCTAGCATGCTTAATGATGCATGCCTAGGCTCGTATCCAAAGTACATGCAGCCAATTCCATAGTTTTTTCCAAAAAGAGTCTGTTGTACACGTGCTGACCAATTATTCCCTTAAGAACGCTAGCTTTGGGCTTCACCCGTCTGAGGTACAAGTCCGGATAACCCTGTTGTAACAATCACAGAGGTACTCCCTTTACACCCTAGTCGAAGAATCAGGAACGCAGGGTATAAACACAGGAGCAAGGCAACCCAGCTTGGCAAAAACTTAAGTCATAGAGGTGCATAAAATGGCAGAAGCAACAACCAATATGGACGAAAGAAGCTTATAAGCTTTTCAATAAAATGCTTCTTTAAAAGAATCCCCCATGTATGGTGGGGTGTATACATTTAAAGATGTATACCACGAACAATGCGGTTGATCCGAACATACATTTGGGAAGAAAAGGAAAAAAATTAAAAAGGGAGAGAAAAAGAAAACAACTAATTTAAAATGAAACCTAAAGAGGCCGAACTATGCGTAGGATCTTCGGAGCCGGGCAGCGTTCCTGTTGGGGAACATAGCATGCAATTTCAAAAAATTTCCTATGATCACGCAAGATCTATCTAGGAGATGCATAGCAACGAGAGGGGGAGAGTGTGTCCATGCACCCTCGTAGACCGAAAGCGGAAGCGTTAGTTAACGTGGTTAATGTAGTCAAACGTCTTCACGATCCAACCGATCCAAGTACCGGACGTACGGCACCTCCATGTTCAGCACACGTTCAGCTTGATGACGTCCCTTGAACTCTTGATCCAGTAGAGAGTCGAGGGAGAGTTTCGTCAGCATGACGGCGTGGTGATGGTGTTGATGATGTCATCCACGCAGGGCTTCATCTAAGCACTATGATGCTATGACCGGAGGAGTAAACTGTGGAGGGGGGCACCGCACACGGCAAAGAGAACAATTGATGTGCCTTTGGGGTGTCCCCTGCCCACGTATATGAAGGAGGAGGGAGAGGGGCTGGCGGCCAGGAGGGGCGCGCCATGGGGGGAGTCCTACTTGGACTCCTAGTCCAAGTAGGATTCGCCCCCGTTTACCTTTATGGCATATGGCGCAGAGCCCCCCCCCCTTTACTCCTAGTCATCGGTATGTTACTTGCCCGAGATTTGATCGTTGGTATCATCATACCTAGTTCAATCTTGTTACCAACAAGTCTCTTTACTCGTTTCGTAATGCTTCACCCCACAACTAACTCATTAGTCACATTGCTTGCAAGGCTTATAGTGATGAGCATTACCGAGAGGGCCCAGAGATACCTCTCTGATACACAGAGTGACAAATCCTATTCTCGATCTATGCCAACCCAACAAACACCTTCGGAGACACTTGTAGAGCACCTTTATAATCACCCAGTTATGTTGTGACGTTTGATAACACACAAGGTGTTCCTCCGGTATTCAGGAGTTGCATAATCTCATAGTCAGAGGAACATGTATAAGTCATGAAGAAAGCAATAGCAATAAAACTTAATGATCATTATGCTAAGCTAACGGATGGGTCTTGTCCATCACATCATTCTCTAATGATGTGATTCCGTTCATCAAATGACAACACATGTCTATGGTTAGGAAATATAACCATGTTTGATTAATGAGCTAGTCAAGTAGAGTTATACTAGGGACACTTTGTTTTGTCTATGTATTCACACATGTACTAAGTTTCCGGTTAATACAATTCTAGCATGAACAATAAACATTTATCATGATATAAGGAAATATAAATAACAACTTTATTATTGCCTCTAGGGCATATTTCCTTCAGTTGCATGGGTTCGGCTCAAGGCGATTATCCTCGGCATTGCGAAGGCGATAGGCTCCTCCAGTAATTACTTCATCTATGAAGAAGGGGCCTTCCCATTTAGGTTTGAGCTTGTCCTTTTTCTTTTCGGGAGGCGTAAAATAAGTTCTCTGACATTGTATGTCTTAGCCCGCACTTTCTTATGTAACGCCTGGCCTATTGTTGATAGAATGCGGAACGGGCCTTAGCAACATCGCACTCCTCTGCGAGTCCGTCTAGGTCATCCTGTCGATCTAGTTCGGCTTCTCTCTCTTCATACATGCGCACTCTAGGTGAGTCATGAATAATGTCGCAGGGCAATACGACATCTGCACCATAAAGAAGGGTGTGTATCCGGTCATTCGAATGGGCGTGGTCCAGAGTCCCCAAAGTACGGAATCGAGTTCCCCAACCTAGTGATTGTCTGATTCTCGTAAAGAGCGCACTAGTTTGGGCTTAATACTACTCATGATTAGACCATTGGCCCTTTCTACTTGGCCGTTTGTTTGAGGGTGGTATACGAATGCGTAGTCGAGTTTAATGCCCAACTTAGCGCACCAAGTTTTTACCTCATCAGCTGTGAAGTTGGAGCCGTTATTGGTGATGGTACTGTGCGGGACACCATAAGGATGGACTATGCCGGATATAAAGTCAATCACTGGTCCGGCCTCAGCGGTTTTTACTGGTTTGGCCTTTATCCATTTAGTGAATTTATCTACCATTACCAGCAAGTATTTCTTTTTGTGGATTCCTCCTTTAAGGGGTCCAACCATATCAAGCCCCTAGACCGCAAAGGTCCAAGTAATGGGCATAGTTCTTAATGCGGTGGGAGGCATGTGGCTTTGATTGGCGAAAAGCTGACAACCCATGCAACGTTGGACAAGGGCTTGAGCGTCTGCTCGAGCCGTGGGCCAGAAAAACCCTGTCCAGAATGCTTTGCTTATGAGGGCTCGAGCTGCAGCGTGATGGCCGCAAAGACCGGCATGTATTTGTGCCAAGAGTTTCCTTCCCTCCTCTTCGGAGATACACCTTTGAAGGGCTTCGACAGTACTTCTTTTGTACAGTTCATCCTCATGCACTTCAAAGGCTTTAGAGGGCCGAACTATGCACCGAACTTCGTTTTGATCGTCTGGAAGCTCCTGCCTATTAAGGTAGGGAATGGTTTGGTCCAGGGAGTAATAACCGCCATGATCTCATGAGCAGAGGGTGTTACCTCGATATCCGGACCCCCGACAGTGTGTGCATTGTGTTCGGCAGCTGGGGGTGTGATCAGGCATATTGCCTTCTCCGCTCTCACCCTGCCACACTACGGATGGCTTAAAGAGCCTTTCCACAAAGGTGTTGGGTGGCACGGGGTCGCGCTTAGCTCCCATACAAGCGAGGATGTCGGCAGCCTGATTACTCTCTCGAGCAACATGTTGAAACTCAAGTCCTTTGAACCGAGCTGATATTTGTAATATGGCGTTTTGTCGGATATCGGGTTCCGGCAAAACCCTTAAGGTTCAAACACTCGGGTGCGCACGAAGATTTCCTCTTACCGAAACACGCCCTCAACCTCGCCCGCGATCTCTAAGCTAGCACGATGAACTCACAACACAAGAGACACAAGATTTATACAAGTTCGGGCCACCGTTGTGGTGTAATACCCTACTCCTATGTGTGGTGGTGGATTGCCTCTTGGGCTAATGATGAACAGTACAAGGGAATAACAGCCTCGTGAGGAGGGGTGTTCTTGAGCTGGTGAGGTGTTCTCCTTGGGAAGGATTCGATCCCTTCCTACTGTGTGGCTAGCCCTATTTATAGAGGCACTGGTCCTCTTCCCAAATATTGAGCGGGAAGGGATCCAACAACGACTATTTTGAAAGGGGACACCTAGTACAAGCTATCCTGACTAAAGGTGGTCTTCGCCTGTCAAAGGCGCTGGTGGTGACGCCGTCTTGGGCTCCATGGTGACCTCCATCCTGTCATCCTGCTGGTCTTGGTCTTGTTGCACCGATATGGAAACCTTTGCCTGATGCCTTGGTACTTCGCGTCTGCGCTTTCCCCCTTAGCACCAAAGGGGAAATGAGGACACTGCACAGGCTGGCGCCCGCCTGGCATTGGTCGTCATGGCTTGCATCACAGGAACCTCACGAGGTATCCCTTGCCTTGATCTCTCCGCCTCATCACGAGACCGCCTAGTGAGGCCGCCCCTGAGGAGGCCTTGTGTCGTCCGCCCCGCGAGGCTTGGTCCTTCGCGAGGGTCTTGAGTGTTGGGTTGACGAAGATGGGCCATACTGGGCCACTGGTTGAGCCACGCCGTGGGCCACAGGCAGGCAAGTATGGGGACCCTCGTTCCCAGAACGCCAACACGTTTCGATATGCCACCATTTTTGGGTCCTTTGCATCGAATTCTCCATTGACCTGGGAAAATTAGAGGTTGGAATCACCGCGCACCTCCAGGCATTGTATACCCATGGAGCCAGCCATGCGAAGATCATGTAGTAGTGCCTCGTATTCGGCTGCACTGTTGGAGTCTGTATACATAATTTGTAGTACATAGTGGACTGTGTCCCCAGTAGGGGATGTTAAGATGACGCCAGCCGGCCAGCATTTTAGAGCTGTCAAAGTACATAATCCAATTGGAGTATGAGCTATACTCTTTAGGGAGTTCGACTTCCGTACATTCAACAACAAAGTCGGCCAACACCTGGGATTTAATAGCCCGGCGTGGCTTGTATACGATTTCAAACGGTAAAAGGTCAATGGCCCATTTGGCTATGCGGCCAGTGACGTCCCTGTTATTGATAATGTCATTGAGTGGTACTTCAAATGCCACTATGATTGAACACTCTTGAAAGTAGTGTCACAGTTTACGAGTTGCCATAAAGACTGTGTAGGCTATCTTCTAATAGTGGGGGTATCGGGATTTGTAAGGTGTGAGGACCTCCGATACATAATAGACTGGATTTTGGGTGGGGAATTTATGTCCCTCTTCCCCTTGTTAGACGACGAGCACAACACTAACCACTTGGTTAGTTGCCGAAATATATAATAACATGGGCTCTCCAACACCTGGTGCAGCTAGGATTGGGTTGCTGGCAAGGAGGGTTTTAATTTCTTCGTATCCGGCTGTGGCAGCGTCCGTTAAAGTTGTTTGTGCATCGTAATAGCTTGTAGAGTGGTAGCATTTATTCTCCCAATTTGGAGATAAAGCGGCTGAAGGCCGCGACGCACCCAACTAGTTTTTGGACTTGCTTTAGGTCTGTTGGTATGGCCAATTGTGACAATGCTCAGATCTTAGCCGGGTTTGCTTCAATTCCTCTATGGGAAACAATGAACCCGAGCAATTTTCCGGCTGGAACTCCGAAGACACATTTTCCGGATTAATCCATATGTCATATGTTAGGAGGTTGTCAAAGGTGAGGCGAAGATCGTCCACCAGTGTCTCGAGGTGTTTTGTCTTGATGACCACGTCGTCCATGTATGCTTCAACCGTTTTGCCTATTTGTTTTTTCAGCCAAGTTTGAATCATACACTGGTAGGTAGCCCCAACATTCTTGAGTCCGAAGGGTATAGTGTTGAAGCAGAAGGGACCATAAGGGGTGATGAACATGGTTGTAGCCTGGTCCGATTCCTTCATCTTACTGATGGTATCCAGAATAGGCGTCGAGGAAACACAAAGAGTCGTGCCCTGCTGTTGCATCAATAATTTGGTCGATGCGAGGCAATGGGAAGGGGTCTTTAGGAAAGCCTTGTTGAGGTCCTTGAAATTGACACACAGGTGGCAGGATTTGTCCTTCTTTGGTACCATGACAAAGTTGGCTAACCCATCTGGATGTTTAATTTCCCTAATAAACCCAGCCTCTAACAACTTGGCTAACTCTTCTCCCATGGCTTGACGCTTGGGTTCAGAGAATCCTCGTAGTGTCTGCTTCACGGGTTTGAATCCCTTGATTACATTGAGACTATGTTCGACCAGTCTTCGTGGGATGCCGGGCATGTCTGAAGAGTGCCAGGCAAAGATATCCTAATTCTCTCGCAGGAAATTGCGTAGGGAGGCGTCCACTACCGGATCCAGCTGTGCTTCGATAGATGCTGTTTTGGTAGGGTCCGTCAGGTGCACTTGGAATTTGACTATTTCCTCGGCTGCCTTGAAATAGGTGGATTTGGATATCTTATCGAGAATCACGTCGTCCCTATCCACCGTGGACCATAGGGTGGTTAATTCCTTCTCCGCTAGGGCTTCGGATAGTGCCTCGAGGGCCAAGGACGCAATTTTGTTTTCAGCACGAAGGGCTTTGTCCGGGTCACTCGAAAGTGTGATGATTCCATTAGGTCCGGGCATTTTGAGTTTCATATACCCGTAATTGGGTATAGCTTGAAAGTGTGAGAAAGCGTCTTGGCCGAGGATGGAGTGATACCCACTATTGAAGGGGACCACATGAAAGAGCAACTCTTCGGATCTATAGTTTTCAGGCGTGCTGAATACCACATCCAGTTTAATTTTTCCTGAGCAGTGTGCTTCTCGACTGGGGATAATACCTCGAAAGGTGGTATTGCTCTGCTTGATGCGTGATCTATCCATCTGCATTTCATCGAGCGTGTCCTTATAGATGAGGTTAAGCCCCTTGCCGTCGTCGATGAGCACTTTAGTAAGCCAAAAACCATCAATGATGGGGCTTAGTACTAAGGCGGCGGGTGCTCGGACTGACCGAGCCTTTGGTTCGTCTTTGGCCGTAAAGGTTATTGCCGTGTCGTTCCATGGGCTCAGTGCGGCCTTGGTGCACTTTGGCGAGGTTACGGATGCACGGCCATGCTGATTATTCGAAGAGAAGGTCTCGTAGACTGTTAGGACATTAAAGTTGTCCTTCTCCGACGAGTATTTCTCCGGAGTTGTGGTGAGGATGGCCTCTCCACTTTTTGCTACTTGTCAGAGTACCCAACATGCTCGGAGGCTATGGGTTGGGACTGTGCGCAGAGTGGCGTGAATTGGGCAGGGCTTGTCCAGCAGTTCCTCAAGAACGGACCTGTGTCCCGTGAAGGGTTTATTTCTCCTACCCATAGACTGATGGTCAGGTGACACGCCAGGATGTATCCGTTTAGCCTGGGCCGCACACTGCTTCAAGGCAGCGGGATCCAGTTGAGTTTTCTGGGCCCTCCATGTGCTTTCCATCGCATAATACTTTTGCACTACTTGTGATAATTCCATGAAGCTTGTATGCGGCGACGGTCGAGGGCATTCAATATTCCCTCGTCGGTGTAGTTGTGATGGAAAACCGAAACTATGTCATCATCCAGGCAGTCTTTGATCTTGTTTTTAACAAGCAGGAATCTGGCCCAAAAGTGGTGGACCGTTTCCTAAGGCTGTTGCCACACATACATCAGGTCATATATATTTGGAGGACCTGAGTTGCTTGGAGAATATAGATTGGGGTGGGTGGGTGGCTTAAATTTTACATCCTGTCCCACATCTGTGTTCGGAGTTTGAAAGGTCTCCGAGGCGACCGGTTCTGGTCTGGGGAGGCACAAGGGCTCCTGCAATACTATGTTTGAGCCAGAGTCCAGAGGACGTGAGGTCCCGTCCGAAGGGGAAGTATCCGGCTCAGGGGATTCTGAGACCCGAACATACTTGGTCTTTAATATAGGGAGGGAAGTGTCTTTGGCCAGTTCCACAACGACCGCTACAAGGTGGGTGATCGGCGGGTGATTAATTTCCCTTTGGTCGGGCTTGAGCCCGATCCGATCATAGTCCATGGAGAACCCCAGGACGGTGATGCGGTCCAGCAGTTCGTTTAAAGGCGAGACGTCCGCCAGATCCAACTTTTCAGAGTACTTAGGGTCGATGCGGAGACGATGTCCGGTGGCCGTGGGGGGAATTGTAGGCTCGACGGTCGTGCAAGCCCTTATGGTGAAACCGCTGAACTGGAGGATCTGCCCAGATGCTAGGCACCCTCTAGAAGTGATATTGCCGTTGATGACTAGGTGAGCCATATATCGCTTTTTGTAGGCAACACAACAGAGCTCTCAATGAAAGCACCAATGTTGGTGTCAAAACCGGCAGATCTCGGGTAGGGGGGCAAGCTATGCGTCTAGGGATCAATGGTAACAGGAGACCAGGGGACACAGTGTTTACCCAGGTTCGGGCCCTCATAAGGGAGGTAAAACCCTACTCCTGCTTGATTATATTCGATGAGTATGAAGATTACAAGAGTTGATCTACCTCAAGATCGTAATGGCTAAGCCCTAGATGTCTAGCCTATGAGTATTCCAATGACAGTAAAGAATATAGGCTCTATGGACCGACCCTTCTAGTTTATATACACACCGGAAGGGCCTAGGGTTTGTACAAGGTCGGTTCATCGGGGAAGGAAACTTCCGGACTCTAATATTGTTGTCTACGTATGGAGAAGTCCTATCCGAACAGGGATGATAATCTTCAGCTTGATCCTATACGGCCCATCCAACCCGGCCCGTACTCCTAGGCCGGCCATCCGAGGACCACCGAATCCAGGACTCCATCACCTGCGCACAATCGCAAAATGTAAATTAGTAGTACTCATGTATTAATTATGAGGATTCATAACATGTGTAGTGTAAGAGGATAGTTGAACAAGAAAAAGTGTCGCATGGGTTGGTTTGTGTCAACGCAACCCAAAGTGGTAGGTTCAAATCCCCTTGCGCAGTGAACCCATCCAATTAAGATAGAAGGCCCGCTGCCAGGCTGACAGAAGACTGGGATACACACATGCAACCTTAGCCGAGGACCGATGCAACAAGTTTTAGGACCATATTAAAGACCTATTTGCAAGTATAAGGAACATGTTGAAGATATATTCACAAGTATGAGAACCATATTGGATCACTCCCTGAGTTTAGGGCTTGTTCTGAACATTGCCACCAGGTTTAGGGCACAAAATATGCATTTTACTTTGTACACACAAGGATGCCACCCTATGTAATTGCGCATTTTTCCAAATATTTTGGATTTTTGGGCTTTTCTTCTTTCAAAACTTCTGACCTACCAAGCATCATCCACTCCTAACAGTTACTCTATTCAATTTTATAAAGCCTCCTCGAATTTCGAGCCTAAGAGCATTTCCAATAGCAATCCTCTCATATTTTAGGTCTAACCGCTTTTAAAGCTTTTGGACAAAAGTGCACCTTTCAAAAGTGCACAAATGCGTGTAGTTTGTGATGGAGATTTTTGTATTGTAGATAAGGTCAATTGATTCATCCTCTCCATGGGGTGATTCCTCATCGAACGAGAAATTTAACATGAATGAGGAGGAGAAAAACATGTTGATCTTAACGATGCACGCAAAAAAGAGGGTGAAGCATGGTGGTTCTGTTTTCGACCGTGAGTACTTGTAGAGGGTCCGACAAGAGGCTCATGATAGATTTATACACAACTATTTTGTTTTAAAAACGGTGTATCCAGAGTGATTCCCTCGATGCTAGTTTACGGTGTCTACAGAATTATTTCTTCGCATTGCCAACTATGTGAAGCAACATGACTGTTACTCTTCATGCAGAGGAGGAATTGCACTGGAAGGCTTGGGCATAGCACTAAGCAGAAGGTGACTGCTGCATTATGCATGATGACTTATGGTGCCTCAATAGATTATATTGATGATAATTTGGCAATGGGAGAGAGAAATTCAATCTTTTATGTCAAGTGAGTTGCAAAGACGATGCTTGAAGTGTTCGGTCCAGGGTATCTGAGAGCACCCAATGCATAGGACACGCCCAGGTGAAAGCACAAGTGCTCCCTGGGTGATTTTGGTAATTAATTTCAACATATCTCTTGTTGGACTAATACTTCTATCAAGTATATTTCAGATGAGTTCAACATTTGAATGGCAGGACAAGAGGATGTGGAACCCCTTCAAGATGCTAAGGACAAACATTGGCAAAAGCTCAAGACTCTACATTTTCATTTTAGTGATCCAAGATCACATTGAGTGCGTAGGAAAGCCAATACTATTAAAAGGGGATGAGGTGTTGCTTAATGGCTTGCTTGCTATATAGTCAAAAAATGGCTTGCTTGCTCAAAGTGCTTAGTGATATGCTCCAAAGCCCTCAACCACTTTCTCATTTTGACATATGTCCTAAACCTAAAGTCAAACTCGGCCTCACCGATTTGATCTATCTGGTGCCACCGAGTTCACTTGACATAGCCAATGCTAGAAACCCTAATTAGTTCATTCTCACCGATGGGATCTCGGTTCACCGAGATGTCCTTGCAAACTCCCTATTACCTATTGCAGTTATTTTGGTGTCACTGAGATATGCAGTCGGTCCCACCGAGTTTTCTTGACCAAGTCTCTGTTTGCTTATTGCTGAAATCGGTCTCACCGAGTTCATGTAATCGGTCTCACCGAGATGAGGTTTTGCCCTAACCCTAGCACATCGGTCTCACCGAGTTGACCTTGTCGGTCCCACCAAAAACTCTAACGTTCACATTTTGAACCAGATCGGTCTGACCGAGTTTCACTATTCGGTCCCATCGAGTTTGGTAAATTGTGTGTAGCAGCTAGATTTTGTGTGGAGGCTATATATACCCCTCCACCCCATTCTCCATTCAAGAGAGAGCCATCAGAACATGCCTACACTTCCACTACTCATTTTCTGAGAGAGAACCACCTACTCATGTGTTGAGACCAAGACATTCCAATCCAACCACAAGAATCTTGATCTCTAGCCTTCCCCAATTTGCTTTCCACTCAAATAATCTTCCCACCATATCCAAATCTGTGAGAGAGAGTTGAGTGTTGGGGAGACTATCAATTGAAGCACAAGAGCAAGGAGTTCATTATCAACACACCATCTATTACCTTTTGGAGAGTGGTGTCTCCTAGATTGGTTAGGTGTCACTTGGGAGCCTCTGTCAAGATTGTGGAGTTGAACCAAGGAGTTTGTACGGGGAAGGAGATGACCTACTTCGTGAAGATCTACCCAATTGAGGCAAGTCCTTCGTGGGTAATGGCCATGGTGGGATAGACAAGGTTGCTTCTTCGTGGAAACTTCATGGGTGGAGCCCTCCATGGACACCGTTACCCTTCGTGGGTTGAAGTCTCCACTAACATGGATGTACGATAGCACCACCTACCAGAACCACGCCAAAAATCTCCGTGTCTTCAATTGCATTTGCACACTCCAATCCCATCCCTTTACTTTCTTGCAAGTTGCTACCTTTACTTATTGAGGGTCTAATCCCGCCCCCCTCTAGACACCTTTTCTCAATCCTTTCAATTGATATCAGAGCTTTGGTCTCCACTGCTTTGGTTTAAACACCATTGGAGAAAGATGGATGAGTCTATGATTGGGAGTATGTAGAGTGCCTATGCTTGATGGAGAGTTCTGTAATACTTGGAAAATGAGATGCTTGAGATTTTCTGAATATCACTTGAACAAGTACATTGCTACCACTTGTGTGCCCCTTGTTGACCCCTTGCATCCTACCTGATGAGTCTCTTGACATGATTCGTAATCTTAGAACTGCCAATCTTATCACTAAAGGGTTACCTAGAAATTTGATTGCTTGCTTGCCAACTCTTGAATGTGCTTACACTATATGGAGATTTCTTGAGGAACGATTTCCAAACCATTCCTTGAAAAACTTAGATGAGATTCTTCACAAGTCTATTGCTTTGAATAAGATGAGTCCTAATGATCCTAAGTTTGGTGGTTGTCTATTTGAGCTTCGTGACCTTATGCGTGCCAAAGGAGATGTTGGAATCATTAGCAACATCATTTCCGAAGTCATTACAATTCATAGAGATGCACATTGTCATGATCACAAAGCTAAGAATCACTCTCTCTAGGAAATGATCAACCACAAGATGATGTTGAACATGGATACTATGATGAGGATGATGATAGTGACTATGATCTCGATGTGTCTATGAGACACTTTGGTCTTATGGCAAACCTTCGCGGCTAAATGGCTGGAGGAAAGGAATGGGTTCTTGATAGTGGATGTACCGATCACATGACCAGAGACAAGGATATGTTTCGTGACCTTGCTAAAAACGACAACCCTCGAAAGTATGTCACCTTTGGTGATAACTCAATGTCACTTTTGGTGATAACTCAAAGGGTAAGCACTACAAAAAAGACACATCCGTGACATATTGGGCCGAACAAAAAATAATCTGTCATACTTATGACACTTCTATGACGACAATTGTGACAAAACCCGGTATCATCATAGATGTGGTGGGCTCCTACTTCTATGGCAAAAAATCATGACAGAAAATGGGCTTTTCGTCTTGGGCGGGCCAGAGACGCAGTTGCATGACATTCTTTCGGCTGTCCATGATGGAAAAACCGTGGTAGAAGCGCGGGCGAGGAAAATTTCGGGGAGTTCCCAATTACGATGGGTGGTTGGGGGACGAGCGATGCGTGTTTCTCTTGTACCGTACGCGCGTGGGCGCGAGGCGTTGGGTTCTAACTGAACCCGAGCGAGGCGTCCCCTAACTGAACCCGAGCGATTGTACTACAGGCTATGCGTTATTGAACCCGAGCAATCGAGCAATTCCTTCACTATTGCTGCTAACTGAAGTCGATCGATGCTGCCTTTGGATGAACAGTGAGTGTTGCTAGGGGGTTTGGATGAACAGTTTCCGGTGGGGGTGTATGAACAGGACCCCGTGGTGTTTCCTCTGGATGAACAGGACCCTGATCGAGTCGGTTGGGGCTGGATGAACAGGACCCCGTGGAGGGCTGAATGAATAGGACGAACCCGCGGAGGGCTGGTTGAACAGTAGTCGGTGGAGGGCTGGATGAACAGTAGCCCGTGGAGGGGTGGTTGAACAGTAGCCCGTGGAGAGGGCCGGTTGAACAGTAGCCGGTGGAGTAGCTCTAGGTGGAGGCTTGATGAACAGGAGCCCATGGATGAACAGTCGTAGGTGGAGGCTGGAGGAGGTCAACGGTGGATGAACAGTAGCCCATTGAGGCTGGAGGAGGTCGACGGTGGAGATGAACATTATCCCGTGGAGTCCCGTTTTGTGGTACGCCACACCCCTCCCGATGAACAGGACCCCTGTTTCTACCGTAGCGGTCCAACACAAGTCCGTTTCCTCCGTTTTGCGGTATGCCACACCCCTCCCGATCAACAGGACCTCGTTCGACCATAAGAGGTCCAACAGAAGTTCGTTTCCTCTGTTTTGTGGTACGCCAGACCCCTCCCGATGAACAAGATCCTGTTTTGACCGTGGTCGGTCGAACACAAGGCCGTTTCCTCCGTTATGTGGTACGCCAGGCCTCGTTTCCATCGGCTGTTCCGTCCAAGCCCTCCCGATGAACACGATGATGCATTCCGTTCCGACTCAGCCGGTTGGCTCCCCATGAACACGACGATGACGTAGTTTCTTCGTTCCGACCCAGCCATGTACACGAGCCCTGGCCATACGTATGCACGAGTAGGCGTTCGAGACCCCGCCCATATGTACGTACATGGCCGTATTTTCTTTCTTGCACCCTGCATGATGTATGTACGTGTATATGCTACATGCGCGCCTCTACTACGACACGTGCGCGCCTATACATCGACCAGTATGTATGTACACGTTTGCGACCAGAATGACAATGCTACGTACGCTTCGACCAGGTGGGTCCCGACTGTCAGGCACTTCCTTGCATGCGAAGATGTAGCTGGTGGGTCCCAGCAGTCAGGGGGCGAATCGTTTTTTTCCCATAATATGGACGTACTTCCTTGCGTGCGAAGATGTAGCTGGTGGGTCGCAACAGTCAGGAGGAGAAAACATTATTTTGCAGGGTAAAAAGGATGCAGTTGCATGCATGCGTCCATGGGCGTGGTGCGTCCCCACTGTCAGCCTCTCACGTATAGTCATCTTCCGATGACTCTCGTTTGTCGACCAGGTTGACCACACCGTGTCGAGCGCACCAAGGTCGTTGGACGATGGTGAGGCCCCAGACTGGAACGACCCGGAGATGAGGAAGACGTGGCAGTGGAGTCGCAGATGGAGAGGAGTGGGAAACTTGACTGGTTCAGGTGCACGGCAGCATTGCTACCCATGGGTGACAGGAGCAAGAACAGAGGTTGAAGAAGGAGCACGGCTGTTGGATTAACATCCAATGGTTCAGCTGCCAGAATCATTTGTTGATTAAGTTGACAAAACCCTGCGTACACGTCTTCTTGGTAGGCCGACAAGTCGGCCACCAAATCTGCCGGGTCCCAACTGTCATCGGGAGGAATAGTTTTTTCGCATAACAAGGAGGCACTTACTTCTGTGCGAAGATACAACCGGTGGGTCCCAGCTATCAGGGGGAGGAAACAACTAAATAAGGAGGAACTTTCCTTGCGTGCGACCATGGACCTCATGGGTCCCAGCCGTCAGGCTCTCACATACAGTCCTCTTCCGATGACTCTTGTTTGTTGATCACGCCGCGCCGACCACAACGAGGCGGTGGACGGCGGCGAGGCCCCAGACTAGAATGACCCAGAGATGGGGAAGACACGGCAGTGGAGTCGCAGATGGAGAGGAGTGGGAAACTTGACTGGTTCAGGTATAGGGTGGGCCTACACTTGGTAGAGAATAACAGGAGGTGCGGAGTGGAGGGATGGCCTGGCCGTCGGTGGGGTAGCATTTCGCTGTGAGGCGCGCAAAACAACACCGCTGGACGCCGGAGGCTGGAGTAGGTGGTCCCGACAGCGCTGGGGGAAGAAGATGAGAGATTGAAGAAGAATGCCGGCTGTTGGATGTAAATCCAACGCCTTGCTTAGGCTTCGACCTACTGGCCCACATGTCAGCCAGTCCATTTGGTTTTTTAGTCCATTTGGTGGGTTGGCTTAAACAATGATGTAGCATCTATGCAGCTCGTTTATATATATGGTAGAATTTAAAGCCCATTTGCATTTTTTCTCAAAATCCACGGACTTGCTGGGCTGGGTGAAAATATCATGTCGGGTTGGATGGAGAAATGTTATAAAAACATAAACAAATGATTGCACGTCTATTACCGCATTGGTTAGTAAAATCTTTGCAAGCTTATGTACGCAATCACTAGGAGATAACTTGCCAAGTTATATATAAACAATTATTATTATAATTTTGTAAGAACTTTGAATTTACGAAATAAAATATCATTTTAATTTGATGAGTTAATAGGATGTGGGGTATTATTATTTTTTAGGCTAGACGTGGGACAGTTGAGTTGGTTATAGGGAAAAGTACTGGGAGAAAACTTAGTTTACATCAAAAAAGAAAGTGGAAGAAAATTCAGATATAGGATTAATGAAAACAAAAAATAAAGGAAGTGGGAAGGTCTATAAAATGGTTGGACGAACGACATGTTCAACAGAACCTCTTGTTTTGCTGACCATGTTGGGAATGACAGACGGCGGCATCGTGGGGAGAGCACCAAGGCGGAGGACGACGTTGAGACCGTGGACCAAACGAACCGGAGCGGGGGAAGACGCAGACGGAGGGGAGTACAAGGGTTGACTTGTTCGGATGCAGGGTGGCCGGTGGAGCTCCTTGGTATCATTGTCTTCTTTCATTTTAGCATAGCAGGGGTTGATGATGGTCTCGGCGAGGTCAACCACGGAGTCCTTCTCCTACCCGTTGCCGATGATCTTGTATTGCTTCTGGATGTCGACAAGCTTGTTGCACTAGATGGCCGAATCATCGCGTTCTTCCTTCTCTCCACCGTAGCCAAGGTGCAGTTGGCTCTGCCGATGAAATGGGTGAATGCTCCAGAACCTCTGATGGCCCTACATCAGTGGTAGACAAAGAACCTCATCCCGCACGCATACCTGGGCGACCGCGATCCGCTGGTCCCTGTCAGGAGATGAATGGATGGGACAAGGTCTAGTCCTGCGACCTTGTGCTTTCTCGTCCTGTAGGTACTGCTTGAACTTGGCGAGGCGGAGCTTCACCGAGTCCGGATCATTGGTGTACATCACATTCAACTTGGTGCCGCCATGGGATTGAACGAAGAACTCAAAGGCGAACTCCTTGCTGAAGTCCATATCCAGCAGGCTCACCCCTCGGACCACCATTGGAGTCTCTCCAAGTGAACGAGTGAGTAGGCGGCAGCAGCAGTTCATTTTTTAGCTCTTGGGGAACTGGATTCAACAGTAAACTGAGTGTGTATAGGCGACAACAGTTACTACCCCTCCCTCGCCCACTGCACGCCCGGCAGAATATGCACCCTTGCCGCATCCAAACGCCTCCATTAAGAAACCTATTCCGGCCACACACGGTGGTTCATGAGTGGGGCCTGTATTGGTACTGTAATAACAAGTGTTAGTGGCCACTTTACTTAAATTTAATTAGCCTTAATTAAAATGTATTCTTAAAAAAGCAATGCATTGGCTCGTTCTATTAGTGCCACAAGTTCAACATGCACAACAATTAGAATTATTATTCTAAGGACGCACATGATCAGCACATTTGCCGCACTTTCACACAGAAAATACTACCAAGTTTGAACAGTTTGTTATGGTTGCTGTCCTCTGCATCATCATGTCGTGTTTCCTAGCTTGCAAGATTCAGAACCAATAAATAAGATTCAAATAGTAAGTACGACAAAGATGCCTACACATCCCATTGATTCCCAGCTTCCAAGATTCAGAACCAACAAATAAGATTCAAATAATAAGTACAACAAAGATACCTACACATCTCATTGATTCCCATCTTGCAAGATTCAGAACCAACCCATTAGATCCTTTTGATAAAGTGAATATCGGGATTAAATCCATCTTGGCTAGCCGTGTCATACAAACCAAGAACTTGGCGAATGCTCCTGACCATCACAACATCTGTAGTAGAGTATTCCTGTTTGCACAGATAAGAAAGAGCATGATTACTATAATAGTGGCACTAGTTGAAGCAACCGGTGTGAGGGGCCCTATACCGCCACGACTCGATGTGGTGAACCCACAACTCCACTCGGATGAGGCCAGCCTGGAGTTCCATGATTCAATTCATGCGCCTTTTTCTGCAGTTCACCTAAAATGAAGCAAAGATTGCATCATTTAGCTAGCAAGAAGTACTTGCTCTCGTGAGCTGACAGGTTCTTCTTTAGTAGTTATACTAAAATTCAGCAACATTGAGGTTGGTTGTCCTGCTCATGTAAGGTGCAACTATAATTTGCTTATCCTTTTGTGAAGTTCCACTAAAATAAAGTGCCATTGTGGTGACAGTGACGGCTCATCATGCAAAAGCTAATAAAATGATGCACGAGATTACCAGCAGAATTTGATGGAGATTTTGGAAACTCCAATCACCATTTTGTGTAGTTCCACCAAAATTGAGAGATGTTGCCCACGTGACATTTTAGTTGAACTGCACAAGACACTCATTCCAAAAAAAGTGGTTTGTGCAGTTCACCAAAAGGTCACAATAGCAACAGGTGAAATGGATATCCCTATCTGCACAAAAAGATAGAAAGTAAATAGTTGCTGGTCGATAAGAATATACGAAACATACACGAAATGAAAAGAAGCATATTAATTATGTTCATGGCAATCACGCAAGGACAGTAGAAAGTTTAAAACTTCAGCAATGCTTCATGTTACCGGAAGCATTACGATCAACTATGACATTCTTCAAATATGGAATTACTTTGATGGTGGCATTGCTTGTTTACCCGATACAGTAAATCAACAACAGCTAAAGAGTTGGTTTAAGGGCATGGACCGTGGGGACACCAGGTTACTCAGTAGCGTAACAAAGCAACTTACTTACCATACCGGGGAAAACAGCAGGAGTACCATTTGTTAACACAGTTTACTTGCATCAGATCACTAGAGGCATTAGATTAACAATAACACTGGTTAGACATGTCCTTAAGGTAACAGTGTGATCGCTTCATTTTACATGCGCCCTTACATTAACAACAGCAAAAGGTTGGTATAAGGACATGCGACAGTGAACGCATCAGCACAATGTGCCTACAAGGAGGCATAAAGTGGTGATGCTGAGTTTGTTCATGCTCTGTGAGGGCAGCAAATCTAATACTGGAGAACTTTTACTATGTGAGGGCAGCAAATCTAATCCTAGAGACCTTTTACTATGTGAGGGCATCAAATCTAATCCTGGAGACCTTTTACTATGTGAGGGCAGCAAATCTAATCCTAGACATACTCTGTTGACTTGTCCACCAGCCGCCACTTTCTATCCTTTTTTCAACCAATAATAGATTTGTTCCTTATCCAGTTTGTACTGAGTTTTCCCATTATTTCCCTTTTCAACCAAGAGACCGGTTGGGTATCCAGTCTCTACTACTTTCCCCCTGTTATTTCCTCTTTGAATCAAGTCCTAGATTCATGCTATGATTCCCCCCTTTCTTTATTATTTAAACCAAGTCCTAGATTCGAATACATGAAGTAGCTTTACCTCTAATAATACTAAAAATTTAGGTGGATTTGGAAGAGCTGATGAAAGTAGAAAAAGATGCACATCAGACACGTTGGGAGCTGGGGCAGTAGAGCAAGGCCGTTTTCGAAGAACTTGTACCTGAGGTTCGTCGGGATGTCGGCGGCGGCAGGTCTGATTTGCGCACAATACGGCAGGGAGGAAGAAGGGTCGAAGGACCTCCCGAGCCGGCGCTGTGTTGGAGAGAACATCACGGGCAGAGGATCAGGCCCCGCCAGCAGCTGTGGGTTTCCTCCCTCGGCGGCGATGACCGCGTGAATGATGCACCTTTTAGTCGTCTACACACACCGACCGAAGGGATCCGGCTGAATCTGTGACCAGCGGTGAGCAGAGAGAAAATGTCGCTACCGCTGTCTTGTTTAGATCTAGAGAGGACAAGAGAATGAAGACAACAACCCTAGTGAAGCAAGCGCTCAGGCCCCTGCGTACATATATAGTGGAGTGATTATCTTTTTCTCTCCACAACAAGCGTTTCAATTTGTGTACGTGGCATTAAAGAAAAGAAACACTCTATTTAAGGTGACTAACTATACGACTCCTACTTACTACTAGTAGTAGTAGTATTGTTCACTTGTGCTCCCCGGCCCTCCATTCATTGAACAACCCCACGGGTGAATAAACATACAATACTAATATTTATATAGAACGAACAAGCTCAAACTATTTTCGCGTAGTTAAAAGTTGAGGGCGGGGCTTTTCCTAGGCAGTACGCGGCAGTTTTTGGGTAGGCGGTTTGACAGAGAGGCGAGGAGGGTGAGGGAGTGGCAGATTCAAACTTACTGCTGGAAAGGTCAGGCTGTGCGATTTGACGTCGCGTTACTGCTGGAAAGACTTGTGATATGACTACTCACTATAGTCATGAATTACTGGCACTACGACCGGGGTGATGCCCCCCTCCCGTTCCGCACTCTAATCTGGTGCATGACACATCGACCCGGATGCTAGCTCTCCCACATGTCGGCGAAGTACGTAGTAAGAAGGAGTAAACATGGATGCGGTATATACTACTACTACTACTACTACTACTACTACTACTACTACTACTACTACTACTACTACTACTACTACTACTACTACTACTACTACTACTACTACTACTACTCACGTCGGAGGAGTGCGAACCACGGCAGCCCAGTGAACCAGCAGTGCCAACCACGGCAGCCCAGGGAACCAGCAGTAGAAAACAATGTTGTGATATGGCCATAAAAACAATGTGCTACAGTCTAGACTGTAGCATGTACAGTACTACCCCTCTTTGTTTAGATCACTGAGTTAGAGCTAGTTTGGGTTGAAATAGCCTCAAATTATCGAAACAGGAGGGGTTAGTTTGAGCTAGTTTGCTCTAACCCAGCTAAAAAAACTAGCCCGGTGGAGAGGTTCTAATTGGGTTAGATATCCTCAGGCCCACTAAAAGAGAACTAAACAAATCCCCCTCCCCGCACCAGATCGATCCCTCCGCCCCCCTCGCACGATACCGCTCTGTTCCCCATCGGGCCGCCCGCCCAAGCGCCGCTCTGCCGCTCGCCCTCTCTCTCCTTCGGCCGCCCTCTCCCTTCGGCCTCCGCCGCCCTACTCCGGCCATCCTCTCCCTCCGGCCTTTGAAGGTCGCCCCGCTCCCCCTTCACCGGTCGTTTATCTCCCTCTGTCATGCGCGGCGGCAGCGCATCTACCAGGGAGGTCACGAGCGGGGTGTGTTTGTTTGTTCCTTCTCTGTCTCACAGCCATATCATTGATCTTGTTCGCTCTAGCGCTAATTCTGATTTGGAAAAGTAGATCCTAATCAAACTTGGTATAGATTTGTGGTGCACGCACGGAATTGTTTGATGTTACTTGAGGAGGTAATAAATCTTTCTAGAGGCCCAAAGATTCAGTTCACCTTTCTAGGTATGTCAGTTTCAGGCTTGCATTATTTCTAGAGGCCCAAAGATTCAGTTCACCTTTCTAGGTATTTCAGTTTCGGGCTTGCATTATTTCTAGAGGCCCAAAGATTCAGTTCGCCTTTCTAGGTATTTCAGTTTTAGGCTTGCATTATTTCTAGAGGCCCAAAGATTAAGTTCGCAGTCGACGGCAGGCGGCCCTGCTACCCATGCCATTGTTTACCTCAACTCGCAAGTGCGGCGTCGGAGGGGAGCCCGGGCTTGGGTTCTACAGATTCTTCCTCCAGAGTGACGATGACGAGCTCCTCCCTGGGTGTGTGAGGGGCTCCGGGCTCCCTCCCTATCGTGAATGACTTCCGTGATGAGTTAGCTCATGCTTTGTTTCATGGAGTATATTTTTTTGTGAAGCTTGATTGACGACTTGTATGTTTAAGTGGGCTATCTCATTTGTATGGACAAAGTAAAATTTATCATGTTTTGCATGCTTGATTTGTAAATATGGTTCGTTTATGTCAATTGTGAGCGGGAGGAGGCCACACAAGAGCCAGCCACACCAAATCCAGCAGGAAATAGGGTCCAAAGTAGTCAAATGATTGAGAAAGAGCATTTATTGCCAATATAACCCTGCTATCCATACACCTCTTTGGTTTAGAGTTAGTTCAGTGTTAGAATCTAACTCTAACCTCTAACTGAGTTAGAGTTCTCCTCGTCTCGGTTCATCGCCATCATACTTTCCCCATTCCTGTGTTTTCAGTATCCTGCGAATCAAAGGGGCATTTTTTGCGGGGAAATCAAAGAGGCCCTTATACTGGTGTAGGTCTGGTCATTTTTTATAAAAGTGTTATGTCCAAAATTTAATAAACGTGCTCCGGTTTCTATGAAAATAATCCGGTTTCATGTAGTAATTCATTTATTTTATTTATTCTTCTGCGGGGGGTTTGCATGTAATTCATGAGGTCTGAAATGTAAAGTACCCCGACATATGCTCCGAGTCGTGCATGCACTATGACCCAGATGCTCTATGTCCCACATGTTGACGAAAGGGAGCACGTGGAAATAGCCTAGGAGTACATATAGGAGGATAAATGCATGAAAAAATATGTACTGTGAAGCGTAGCTGCGGTTCAAAAAGGAGACCTAAAGTGATGACAGCTATAGGTCACACTCACCCAACTAGTGGTACTAGACATACGACTATTTTTTCCCTAAAAAAAGAGGTACGAGTGCTCAGTACTCCTATTCTATCAACATGAGTCCCATCTGACAACAGCATCCATGCTACAGCTAGCTCTCCTCCCTTGTTTCCCTCTTCTAATTCTAAACTCAGCCGACGCCCGGTGGGTGGGGTGGGTTTGCTCAACTGCGGCCCCACCTCACAGTGAAAATGTTACGACTAGAATAAAAATGCCATATACTCCCTCCGTTCCTAAATATAAGTCTTTTTAGATACTATTTCAAATGGAATACAACATACGGATGTATGTAGACATATTTTGGAGTGTAGATTCACTCATTTTGCTCCGTATGTAGTCACTTGCTGGAATCTTTAGAAAGAGTTATATTTGGGAACAGAGGGAGTACTATACTAATAAAACATTAAGGCCATGAGGCGATGCAGTGATAGTTACAAGAGGCAAGAAAAAGAGAAGCATCCATCGACGACGTCCACCTCCTCGACTCAGGGCGTCGGCCCACCGAACGGCGGCTAAGTAGCAGCGGCTTTCGTGGCCAGGTCAACGTGCTTCTGAACAATGGCGTCCAAAGATTCCAGTCGCTGGAAGAAGACCAATGTCTTTCTGTCTTCGCTTGCTTTGTAGTGTCCTATTTGGACAATTTCCTCGTAGACGTGGATGTGCAGGTCGATGGTTTCTTGCATGGCGAGGCGCTGCGCGGCGAGCGCGGCCTCGAGGTGCACATTCTTCGTCGTGACCTCCGGCACCTGCAGGGCCACAAGGGCTTGAAAGAGTTTGTCACCATGGAGGACGATGAGGGTGGCGGGCAATGAGGAGCTTGAGCGCGTGGGCTGGAGTAGTACGGCAAGGTCATCCGTCTGCTTCTTGACAGTGGCGAACTTGCGGATGGAGTTGACCATCATGTCGTACATGCGAGAGGCGAAGCCGGCGTCAGGGAGGGCTACGATGCCGACGGTCGCCAACACCATCTGGAAACGCTACGCGGTATGGGGCCACAGGCCAGCGCCTTGGATGATTTGGCACAGCTGACTTCCGCTCGCGTCCATCGCCTCCATAGGTGTTTGTGGCTTCTGGTCACTTGGTGTTGGATTGGAGTGAGCAGTGTTGCGCAGAGACTAGGAGTAGATGGATTGGAGTGGTGGGGCGCCTTTATATGAGAGTCCAAACTCTGTTGCATACATATCATGCTGGCTCTATTATGCTTCTCCAATTAATTCCCTATGCATGTAATTGAGGATGCATCATTGACCGTTCAACATCTCGGGAACCGCTACCCTCTCCCTCCTTGGCATTCACAAGCCCCTATGGGGGAAATTGCCGCTCGCGTCTATCACGTGTCAGGAGACGTTCCCGTCGACGACGAGGTGCCTATGGTGACTTTGTAAATTTCAAGATGATAGTGTCGGCTCAGTCTTTCGGAGGTGCTCATAGGGGTAGGGTGTGCGCGTGTGCGTTCATAGGGCTGAGTGTATGCACGTGTATATGAGCGCTTGCGTCTGTACTGTGTTAAAAAAACGTAAATGCGTGTAAAAAAGAGACTAGTCAATATACTCAATATTGTGCACCGCGGAGAGGAAAACGAGAGAACTACGTATTTATTTATGATGCAGATTCACTCATTTTGCTCCATATGTACTCCGTCTCGGTGTAGTCTAGTCACTTGTTGAAATCTCTAGAAAGGCAAATACTCCTTTCTAGTTTACATGGCTATACTAGCAAGTACGTACTACAATAGTGGGCTCACATAGCATTTTTGTCTCATGCAAGAGCCTGGCTATATGCGTGCTCCAAGGTTCGCAACTGCCATGTTCGGGTTGCGCTTGGCTCTTCGCCTCTTCGAGAAGACGAACAATGATGTTACTACTACTGCTTCTACAGTATCGAATCCACTGCTGCATGTCCATCCACTGCGGGCGGGAGGGATAGCTTGTTGTAGTACTATAAGCAAAAGCCTGTCCTCGTCTACGAGCCACCGCGCGCATGGGCGAGGGAGAAGGCGTGTAGTAGTAAAATCAAGCTTCTCCTCATTGTACGAGTTGATGCGAAACATCATAACACTGGCCCCACATGCTTGCCTCTAAACTTGGCTGAAAGAACCGTAATGTACAATATATTTGCTGCAACCTCTAACATTTACCCACCACAAATTAAAATATATATTCCTGTCTTGACTAGATGAGCATGCAAACTATAATCACCAGGATGACAGGTAGGGCCAAAAGATTATTTCAATTTAAAAAAACATCGAGACGGCCACATAACATGGAGTCGACCCCCAAGATTTTAAGCTTACATGCACGGTACAAGCTATCCTAGACTACTCTACACATGAAACTGCCACATGAGCATCCGGGCTGCGCTTGGTTCTTCGCCTCTTCGAGAAGTCGAACAATGATGGAGTACTACTGCACTGAAGGAGTACTACAATACGCTTCTGGCCATCTGACACCGATTGAACTATTGCATGTCCACCGCGTGCGGGAGAGAGAGCGTGTAGCGAAAGCTTCTCCTAGTCCTGCCAGTCACCACGCTCATGGGCAAGGGAGGCACGCAGCTTCATTGATATAGTGCTCCTACCTTTGCGTGTATGACAGGTGCACCCAAAAGGTGGGTGGCCAACCTGTCATACAACCAAAGGCAAGTGTAGTTAAGGCACCGGAGCTCAGTTTGCGAGGGAGAGGATAATCAAATTTCCCATTTTTGTATGAGTTGACGCGACACATCAAAGCACTGCACTCATTATATATCAATAATTTGCGTTTATCGATGCATTAATTACAATGCATGCATGCATGCCGTGACTCTGCTTTTGATACTTGCATGTGTTTACCGATGGACCTCACCTTGCTCCATTTCCCCTTGTGCCTCCGCCCCTTGAAGCCTCCAGTGTATGAGGTTCGAATACACCTCATCCGTTCGGCTGATCGAGCAAGGTGCAGGTTTCTTGATTAATGTTTTGTTCGATTGATTTGTGCAGTGCAAGGGAGGGTACCTGGCCTGTGCGGACTGCCGCTTCGAGCGCCCAGGGAACCACCGGCAGTGCCAGAAGTGCGAGCGTGGTGGTGGCTTTGATGTGCGGAACACGCGGTGGATGCCGTCGTTTTGTCGGTGAGGGTTGAGTGCCCGCATGAATGTTGTGGGCTCTACGTCACTTACCACAAGCTCGGCGATCACCAGAGCATGTGTCCGCTCGCGCCCTGCAAATGCCCCGTGCCCGTGTGCGGCTACGAAGGCCTGCCGCCGGCGCTCTACCACCACATCAGCACCGCGCATCCCATGCCCGTGCACAGGATCCCGTACGGCAAGGTGCTCCAGCTGCAAGTGCCACTATCGGAGCCACGACTCTTGTTGTTCGTAGAGGAGGACAGCCATGCATTTTTCTTGGTCGGTGGCGTGCTCGACATCGGCGCGCCTATCGCCATGTCGATCGTCTACATTAGAGTGGGGGCATCCCCACTGCTGCACTACGTGGCCAAGCTGTGGGCGAACGGCCCGCCGGGGGAGCCCAAAGGCACGACCGACGCTGTCAAGGTGGAAATGGAGGTGACAAGCAGCAAGGATCACAACACCGCCGTGCAGGAGCTGACCTTCTTCACAATTTTGCCCAAGCTGCTGGTCGGGGCTAAGCTGGTGTCCCTCCACATTAAGATTGACAAGCTCACGTCCTAAATGTTTCTACAGTGCCTTCTGTTTATCTTAGTAATATGCTGATATAGGGATTAGCTCGATCTACTTTAGCTTAAGAGATGTTGGGTTTTGGTGGCGATGCAACAATTACTTCGACATCAGATCAGTAATTTCCAACAGTCGAACAGATATTTTGTGTCTGTTAGATATAAAGTTCCTTTGGGTAAGAAGTACTACTTTTCATCAAAATGGAAAAAAGGAGATGTATGTAGACGTATTTTAGTTCTAGATACGTCCCTTTTTATCCATTTTGATGACAAGTATTTTCGGACGGAGGGAGCTTATATGCTTGTTTGTTCACGAAGTGTTTCATACTTGTGCAAGTTGACGCAACACATCAAAGTAGTAGTACTACTAGTAGTACTCCCTCCGACCCTGATTTCTCTGTGCATAAGTTGAGGCGCAGATACCAAGCAGGGCCTGGTTGTGTCGGACAACTCACCGGACTGCGTACCAGGCAGAAGAAGCTCGTGTCGTGTTGGTGCCGTGTGTGGCCCGCACATTAACCAAAACCTCGCGCCTCCAGCTTAGCCTCCATGTATTAAACTTCTCAATATCAAGGCCAAGGAGCAATGTGAAACCTATGATAGAGCCAAACGGATGGTTGAGAACACTACAATTTGTAGCTACAGATGTGTGTATGAGAGAGGACGTGTGCGTGCGTGAACCTCTTCTCTTCCTGTATAACGTACTAGACTCAGAGTACAAGTGTATGTGGGTGGCATCGACCTAGGGAGCTAGAGATGGTGCGTGCGAGAAGTCCCAAGACATAGGTGTAATGCGTCTGAAAAAAAGACTAGTCTATAGCTCGCCACGCGGCTATTCCTGTCGAATGCCCCAATAACCGTAAGATATGTATCCGACGGTGCCAGTTATTGCACGTACATAGTAGTAGAAAAAGAACTACCATGGCATATGCTACACCACGACCGAGAACATGTGCCCACGTTACGCTATCTTTGAATAGTGTCGCACTTCTAAACTAGAACCGTCAATAAATTTTGAGCTTGCGTATCGTCACATTCTAAACTACTGCTACTACGACGCTATATTTAATTGCAAACCTGTTCACACTGATCACAACCTAAACGGTTTCCCACTTAGGAGCATATTAGTACTCGGTTATAAATACTACTATGCCAAGATGACTGCACATTCCTCCTCAACTCCTCATCCACAAAAACAAACAAGTCATTCAACATCCTTCCCTTGCGTCTGCCATGGCCAGCGTGAGTTCTGGGTCGAGAGATTACCACCAGGGAGAGGCGAGCATGGAAGAGGAAGCACGAGAGATGTCCCGCCTCGCCATGAAAGCCGCCGACATGTCCCGCCGCACGGAAGTAGCAGCACAGAGTCCTACCGCGCCGCCGAAGCAGCATGGAGGTCCTGCCATGCCGTCGATGCGGCAAACTGGTCCGGCCGTGCCGCGAAAGCAGCAGAGATGTCCTGCCGCACCGCGAATGCAGCAGAGATGTCCCGCCGTGCCGTGGGTGTCCTGGGAAAATGTCTCGTGGGCAGGCGACGCTCTTATAGGCGCATGCATGCGATCGTCCATAGCCAGATGGATCAGAACTCCGACTGGGCGAGGTTGCAGGACGACATGAAAGCCTCGTTTGAACAGGCTACCGGCATCATTCGACAACTAAGGGAGGGAAATGAGAGGCTCCGGGCCGAGCACGACCTGCTGAGGGCGAAGATCGTCCGAAGTGCAGACCAGCAGGAGGAGACCAGTGCCTTGTTGAAGAGGACCGACGTCATTGTCAAGAAACTTATGGACGAGAATGACATGCTCCGCATCGAGCACAAAACGCTGGTAGAGGAATCCGTGGATGCTCTCAAGCAGCGTCTTGAGGACACGAAAGAGCTCATCGCCGCTCACCGCGGAGACTAGTTCCCGCGGCCTGCAGCAACGCATCAAGAAAGTAGAGATCAGTGAGCCAAATCATTGTCTTCCTTCTTCTTTTTCCCTTGTGTATTTCGGGCGTAACCGCATATGGCTTTTTAATTATCTTCCTAATTATGTAAGACAATTATTATCCACTGTTGTCGTCCTTATATATTCACCAGTCTTGCTATAAGTCGCAGTAGATTCTATATAGGTCCGTCGGATCTGACATCAAGATCCGTGCTTTCAGATTTTCTTTTTTCACTCTTAAATCTCAGTCGAGTGAGACATAGCCACGCCTTTAAACAGAGGCTCGGGCACCATTAATGGAGACCTTGGGAGAGAGGTGGACAGCAGATGGAGGTCAAAGGGCTCTCCTCCCAATAAGCACGCGCAGGGGTCTGATCGCAGGCCTCTGACCCCTGCGCGGTGCCTACTAGCTAATAAAAAAGGGGACTCGTGGCGGCACGTAAATGGTAAATAGAACGTCCATGGTTTCAATAATACTTGTGTTTCCGATTGTAATGTGACAACACTTGTTCCAAAATGACTTTGTTGATTGTTAATGTGTGCGCCTTCGCAAATCGGACAACAAAATTACCACAGCATGTTGGTGCCATGTCATGGCACCAAGCCAAGTTTCATTATTTTCATGCGTGTTTTGGATTTACAGAAACTAAAAAACTAAGTTTCTCAATGTTTCTAGCCCAGGCATGACGCCCAGAATTTTGAATTTCATTCCCATTTCTTGAATGGGACCTAGAAATTTGCCCCGAGGACACACATGTGATTTTTTAACCAACTTTGGTGCACTGGAGCATGTGCTTGTATTTCAAATTGAATTATGCACACAAAGGTGACACGTTCCCTCTCAGAACCACGAGCCTTCTTGAGAGAAGCTCCGATTTGCAAGAAGCTTATACCAAAATTTGTTCCTATTCACCCAATTTTTTTTACCACAGCATGGTAGTACCATGACATGACACCATGCCAAGTTTCATGATTTTCAGGCGTGTTTTGGATTTACAAGAATTTTAAAACCAAGTTTCTCAATGTTTTCGACCGAGCCACGATGCCCATATGTTTGAATTTTATTCCCATTTCTTGCATGGAACCTAGAAATTCACCCGAGGACACAGATGTGATTTTTCAACCAACTTTGGTGCACGGGAGCAAGTTCTTGTAGTTCAAATTTGAATTATGCACATTAAATGACCAGAAACTCAATTAATGTATAAAAAAGGCCAAACGAACCCGGAATAATTCCAAAATTTAACATGGCACTCATGTAGTTCTATGTTGCCTTTGTAAAGAAACTCAAGGGGGCAGCGTATATCGTTCCGCACTCAAAGGTGGCACATTCCCTCTCAGAACCACGAGCCTTATTGAGAGAAGCTTCGGTTTGCAAGAAGCTTATGGGCTGCTTGGATAGTAGCCCCAAGCTGACCTTCCAAAATTTTGGTTATTCCACAGGTTGGGCCAGTGTTTGGATCACAGCCAAGTTTTTGGCTCACAGCTAACTTTTTGGCCAGCCGTTGTGATTCCGCACTAGCGTGTGGGCGAGTTCCCGACGGCTATTTCCTTCCCCAAAATTTTGGCATGCCGTCGTTTTGGTCGGGCTGGTGTGGGCATAATCCAAACGCCCCCTATACCAAAACTTGTTCTAAATCGGCCCAATTTTTTACCACAACATGTTAGTGCCATGACATGACACCATGCCAAGTTTCATGATTTTCACGCGAGTTTTGGATTTACATGAATTTAAAATCCAAGTTTCTCGATGTTCTCGGTCGAGTCACGACGCCCAGATGTTTGAATTTCATTCTCATTTCTTGCATGGGACCTAGAAATTCAACCAAGGACACACATGTGATTTTTCAACCAACTTTGGTGCACCGGAGTATGTGCCTACAGTTCAAATTTGGATTATGCACAATAAATGCCCAGAAGCTCAATTAATTTATAAAAATACCAAATGAACACAGGATAATTCCAAAATTTAACAGGGCACTCATATAGTTCTATGTTGCCTCTGTAAAGAAAATCAGGGGGGAGGCAGCGTATATCATTTCGCACACAAAGGTGACATGTTCCCTCTCGGAACCACGAGGCTTGTTGAGAGAATCTCCGGTTTTGCAAGAAGCTTATACCAAAACTTGTCCCAATTCAACCAAAAATTATACATATGAAAACAGAGTTTAGATTATCCCGAACATCTCGCTACCTAGACCAGTGTACTATGATTTGAATTCAACATAAAATGGATACAAATATTTGAATTAGAGATCGTATGGTACATGCAGTTCATAGTGAAATATGATTACTTCTATATGCATGTTTTTCGTTATCAAGATAATATTTAAATGATTGTATAACTTGACAACAATCGTATTCAAATAAGGAAAATTGATTCAAATTTAGTCCATATGGTAGACGACAATATATATGTTCACAAGGTGGAGTAAAATGTTCATATATGATGGAAGATCAAAATGTATGACTACATCAATTATAAACCGCAAGGTCACCTAACAATATATTCGAATTCAACATAACGTGGATTCAAAAATTGAAATTCAAGATCCAGGCATTTGTAATCATATAAAAAGGGATATTACTCTTTCTTTTGGTGGGAATTGATTTGTTTCTTGTTGTTGTTGCGGGAAGTGCGAATTGATTTGGTACTGTACAGGGTAATCTTGTTCTCCCAATTTTTTTTACATTTTCCTTGTAGTTTTTTCAATGTCATTTATAGAAATATAGTAAAAGGGGACATGACTCCCTTGTGTCTTGTATGAATTGTTTTTTTGTACACGTTAAGTTTGTTTTGCCGAACAAGGAATCTGCACCTTGTTATCCCGAAATTTTCAAGATCGAGTATCTTTTGTCTCACCTGCTTTGAAACTCCCGCCTCTTCAACCCGCGCCGTGCCTTGTTATCCCGAAATTTCGACGCGCACAAAAACTCCCTCCTCATCCGAAATCGGTCCCGCAGACCAGACATGTGAAATCCCCCTTCTACCCTCAGCCGAAAAAGAAGCTCGACGTCGCGGTGTCAAAACCGGTGGGGGTACGCTCGTAACTTACCTTACATTTCGGACAAGCGCGTCCCTAAGCCATGGCCCCCCTCCCTTCCCCTTCGTTCCCCCCATTCGTACACCGAGGCCGCCAAATCCCGCGAAACCCCATGCTCCTCCGTCGGCCTCCCCACCGCCACCCAGCCGGAGACTCTTCCCCGACTACGTCGTCCACCGTAACAGCTCGCCCTCCCTCATCAACCGCACCGGATGAGGACCCGTCGTCAAGATCGTCGTCCCGCCGGATCAGCCGCCCCGTCCTCCACCTCCAAGGAGCTGCCCCGACATTTGCCTCGTCTATCACGCCACCTCCATCCCCACAGCACCGTCTTGACCTGCCCCACCGGAACCGCAGCACCCTCACCAATTCCTCAGATGAAGCTGAGGCCAACTCGGCACCACGAAGGAGGTTCTGCACTCACTGCTGCATTTTATCTTTTATTCGATCTCACGGGACTGCTAGTGCTCAATACCAAGAAGCCATGGCGGGTCTCCATCGATGGCACCGTCGCCGGCCACCTCATCCATGACGTCTCTCCCCCATGTCGTTGCTTCCTCAGTGGAGACTTCCACACCGGCACTAGCTGCAGCTGCTCCGGCTCTCGCTCGTGCTGCTACTGCTGCTGCTGCTGCTCCGGCTCTCGCTCGTGCTGCGGCTCTGTTCTTACTGTCGGTCGCACTGTTGCACTGCTCTTGCTTTCATTCATGCTGCTGCTCTGCTCTGCTATTGCTGTCGGTTGCGCTGCTGCTCCGCTCTTGCTCTCGTTCGTGTTGCTGCTCTGCTCTTGCTCTCGCTCACGCTGCTGTTGTTGCACAACCTTCGGCAGCTACAGGAGTTGCTGCTTTAGCACTCGCTCGCGGTGCTACTACACGACTTGCTCTCTTCTAGTGCGTTCCCTGCTCGAGCGTTTGCTGATTTAGATCACTGCTTCTCTGCTACTAGTGCTCAAATGCCCTAAACATCTATTGCAATGCTCTGCTACTAGTTCAATCAGTTTCGACAGTAAAATTTAGTTTCGATTGTAAAGTTCAGTTTCTTCAGTTAAGTTCAGACTGAACAGTACTTACAGCATCTGTCGGAGCGGTCGTGGCGCGGCTGATGCATTTTACATCTAGCACTTTTTGGTGATGTATTTTATATCATCTATTACAGATGATATTAGAGTCCCACTTCAGATTAACGTCTGTCTTGTCTTGCTTCATCCTCGCCGCCGTACACCTCACCGGAGCTGCTCCAACGACGGAACCGTCCATCACAGTGGAGCAGTACCCTCGGTGCCGTTTCTAGAGGCCTTAGATCTTCTTCCCCGTCTCCGACAGTCACACCAGCATCACCATCCTCCACGTCCAACCCAATGATACTGAGTTCCACAAGGCTATGCCAAAGAGGTTGTACACTTGTCTCATCACTTTGTTACTCTGCATTCATGTCGATCCCTCAGGGATCCTTTGCTATGGAACTACTATGGTACTGCTATTCGTGCATTTGGTTAGAAGGAGTGGAGCAAAGCAAAACTGGAGGATTTTTTTTCCTTTGGTGTCTCTTCCAAAGAAAAAACGTAGGAATTTTAATATTCACTTGGACGTCCTTTTCAATTTAATATGCATGAAGAACAGAACTAATTGCATTACTGGCATAATAAGATTCTTATTTTTTTTCATTTTCACGTGGTTTGACTTTAATTTGACCATGTTTCTCCAATCCTGTGTTCTTCCAATTCATGTGAACCAAACACCCAGGTTGACTGAAATCCTATGTTTCAAAATGCTCTGTTTTGCACGTGCATTCCTGTCCTATTCCTGTGTTTTTCCTGTCCCTGGTATAGAATCCTCCAATTCTAAGGAGCCCTTATAGATTTACTTCATTTTCAGATAGGCGTCAAACAAAACTATGTGTGTTATTTCCTGCTCCTGTCGTGCCGCCATCCACCCCACCTGAGATGCACCATCGACGGAAGCATTCACTGCAGTAGAGATTCCCCCTGCGGACTTTCTTTCGCCGCCTCAGATCATCTTCCCCGTTGCCGGCAGCCACGCCAACTGCATTACCATCATCAACTGAGCAGATGAACCTGAGGACTACACAGTTCCCGAAGAGAGGTCTCAGTCTTTCGTGTTTGCTTACGTTATACATTGGTTATTATTACCTGCTACTTTATCGTTCAAACTTGAGTTTTAAAATGCCCATGGGTCTCATATCGAGGTAGCAACGAATAGTATCTGTCTACTATCTGGTTCATCTCGGGTCTTCTATGTGGTTCATGTTGGGTGGGCAACAAACAATAGATGATCCATTGTCTATCTTTTTAAACTAAAGCTATACTCTACCTGCTATCATTAGTTTTGGACCCATCCACTCGTTTGCTACCATCAGTCTTGATTTTTGCATGCACCCCTTAGGCCTTACAAAATCTAACTATTTTCTTTATTATGCATGTCAGATATTGTACACAATCGTATTGAACATGTAGAGAAAAAGAGAAGACCGTTGCATGGGAATATAATGTCATGCAGACGTCGCTCCATGGTGGGCGAAGTGCCCCCCCTCCCGCCATTCCAGATTGTATTCTAGAGGAAGATAACTGTTCAGATGCGGATTCAGAGGGAGCCGACCACTCCTGTTTACCACCCGGGGTGTTTGCTCTAACCTGGCATGCTGATGTTGGTCATATCATGCATATGGCGCCTCGCATTGCTTACATTATACATCTTATATGTCATCAGCTTAGTTCAGATTTACTTTGTGTGAATGCCACATGTTTGGTTTCTATATCATACTCCCACCGTTCCTAAAATTTAGAGATTTCAACAAGTGACTACATACGGAGCAAATGAGTGAATCTACACTGTAAAATATGTCTATATACATCCGTATGTGGTAGTCCATTTGAAATGTCTAAAAAGACAAATATTTAGGAACGGAGGGAGTATATGGGAATTATGTAATGTCATCTTCTTTAGCCAGGCATCATATACGTGAATCATGCAATGCCATCCTGTTTAGCCAGTCATCGTATATGTGAATTGTATCGTGCCATATTTTTTTATAATGTATTCCATTTGTCATACATCCATCTACTCTTCTTGTGCATCAGCCATTTGAGTCGGTCATGGGAAAATCTGGAGTGAAAACAAGGTCTTCTGAGCAGTTAGTGCTACCTATCGATGCAGATTTCTTGCTGGTTACAGATAGCTCCTCAGAGGAGGATTCAGAGACGGATGACCATTCATATTCCCCCCCTCCCGAGGTGCATGCTCTAACTTGGCAGGGTTATATTGCTCATATCATGCATATGGTGTCTTGCATTGCCATGCCATCTGCTTAGATTAGACATGCTTTGTGTGAATGCCTCCTGTTTGCTTTCTATATCAGATATGTGAATTATGCAATGCCATGTTTTTCAGCCAGTTATCATATATGTGAATTATGCACCGCCATGTAGCCAAGCATCATATATGTGAATTATCTCATGCCATCTTTTTATCATTACGTATTCCATTTGTCGACAATCTGTGTATATTGAACTACTCTTCATGTGTATCAGCCATTTGAGCCGGTTATGGAAAAATCTAGAGTGAAAACAAGGTCTTCAGAGCAGGCAATGGTACCCGTTGAATCATATATCTTGATGGTTATATGGAGCTCCTCAGAGGAGGATTCAGAGATAGATGACCAGTCATATATCCCACCTGAGGTGTATGCTCTAAGTCGCAATGTTTATATTTCTCATATCATGCATATGGTGTCTTGCATTGCTTAGTTTAGACATCATATGCACAATATTGAATTTCATCTACTTAGTTTAGAGATCATACATGCGAGTGCCAGCTGCTTAGTATATGAATCAATTATGTCAATTATGTCATGCCATCCTGTATACTTAGATACCATGTATGTGAATTATTTCATCCCAACCTATTTTAGAAAGACATCATATAGTTTTGTCATGTCATCCTGTTTAGATACTCATCATATGTTGAATTATGCCATTATATCCTATTAAGTTGTCCATCATATATCTGAAACTGTGTCATGCTATCATGTTTAGTTAGGCATCATATATGCGAAATTGTGTCATGTTGTCCTGTTTGGTTAGATAACATATATGTGAATTACCACATCTGTCTATCATACAATGTCTGTACGTTCAATTTCTTTTCTTGTTTACCAGCCATTTGAATTGGAGGGAGTGATGGCAGTATCTAAGGGAGCAAAAACCCATTTTTCACAAAAGACAGTGCTACCCGTCGATGCAGATAGAACCATGGTTGTACTAGCCCACAAACTAGCCCCACCACACATAATCGAGACTCTTCCAGATTGCACACTTACACCGTTGGGCAAAGAACCAGCTACAACCCGTCTAACCGCAACCCCAGCGGATAGTAACCCACTTCTAGTTGACAAAGCACCATGTCCACCACATAGTCACTACAAAAAAAGAAACATCCATGACATTTGGGGCCGAACGAAATTTTTTTGTCATACTTATGACACTTCTATGATGATAATTGTGACAAAACCCGGTATCATCATAGATGTGGTGGGCTCCTACTTCTATGACAAAAAATCATGCAGAAAATGGGCTTTTCGTCCTGGGCGGGCCGGAGATGCAGCTGGATGACATTCTTTGGGCCATCCATGACGGAAAAAACCGTGGTAGAAGCGAGGGCGAGGAAAATTTCGGGAAGTTCTCGGCTATGGTGGGTGGTCGGGGGCCGAGCGATGCGTGTTTCTCTCGTACACGTACGCGCGTGTGTGCGAGGCATTGGGCTCTAACTGAACCCGAGCGAGGCGTTGGGCTCTAACTGAACCCGAGCGATTGCACTAGCTACGTTACTGAACCTGAGTGTTTCCTTTGCTACTGCTGCTAACTGAAGCCGATAGATGCTGCCCCTGGATGAACAGTGAGCCTTTGCTGGGGGGGTTTGGATGAACAGTGAGCATTGCTGGGGGTTTGGATGTACAGTTCCCGGTGGGGGTGGATGAACAGGACCCGTGGTGTTGCCTCTGGATGAACAGGACCCCGATCGATCGAGCCGGTTGGGGCTGGATGAACAGAACCCCGTCGAGGGCTGGATGAACAGGACAACCCCGTGGAGGGCTGGATGAACAGTAGATGATGGAGGGCTGGATGAACAATAGCCCGTGGATGGGTGGTTGAACAGGAGCCCGTGGAGAGGGCTGGTTGAACAGTAGTCGGCGGAGTAGCATGCGGTGGAGGCTGGATGAACAGGAGCCCGTGGATGAACAGTCGCAGGTGGAGGCTGGAGGAGGTCGACGGTGGATGAACAGTAGCCCGTGGAGGCTGGAGGAGGTCGACGGTGGAGATGAACAATATCCCGTGGAGTCCCATTTTGCGGTACGCCACACCCCTCCCGATGAATAGGACCCTCGTTTTGACCGTAGCGCTCCAACACAAGTCTGTTTCCTCCGTTTTGCGGTACGCCACACCCCTCCCGATCAACAGGACCCCGTTTCGACCGTAGGAGGTCCAACACAAGTCCGTTTCCTTCGTTTTGCGGTACGCCAGACCCCTCCCGATGAACAGGATCCCATTTCGAACATGGCCAGTCGAACACAAGGCCGTATCCTCCATTCTACGGTACGCAAGGCCTCGGTTCCATCGGTTGTTCCGTCCAAGCCCTCCCGATGACATGACGATGCATTCCGTTCCGACCCAACCGGTTGGCTCCCCATGAACACGGCGACGACGTTGTTTCTCTGTTCCGACCCAGCCATGTACATGAGCCCTGGCCATACATATGCGCGAGTAGGCGTTCGAGACCCCGCCCGTATGTACGTATGTGGCCGTATTTTCTTTCTTGCACACTGGCTGATGTACGTACATGTACATGCTACATGCGCGCCTCTACTACGACACGTGCGTGCCTCTACATTGACCAGTATGTACGTACACGTTCGCGACCAGAATGACAACGCTACGTACGCTTCGACCGGGTGGGTCCCGACTGTCAGACACTTCCTTGTGTGAGAAGATGTAGCTGGTGGGTGCCTGCAGTCAGGGGGGTGAATCATTTTTTTTTGCCCGGACGCACTTCCTTGCATGCGAAGATGTAGCTGGTGGGTCCTTGCAGTCAGTGGGGGAAACATTTTTTTCATGAAATACGATGGCCCGTCCGGTGGGTCCCGCTGTCAGGTGGAGGAATAATTATTTTGCGCGTAATAAGGACGCACTTCCTTGCGGCCGCCGTGGACCCAGGTGTCAGCCTCTCCACGTACAGTACTCTTCCGATGGAAGTCGTTCCTTGACCACATTGACCACGCCACGCCAAGAGCACCAGGGTGGTGGACGACGGCGAGGCCTACGAAGGGGACGACGCGGAGCCAGGGAAGACGCGGCAGTGGAAGCCCACGCGGAGAGGAGTATGAAGGTTCACTGGTCCGGCTGCGGTGTGAGGCTGCCGTTACTGCAGAGCCTGGCCAGCAGTGGGAATAGTAGGGGGTGGTGAGGCCTCCGCGCAGCACAGCCGGCCATGGGAGGCAAGAGCATGCGGCATGACCAGCACTGCTTTGGGCGGCTGGAGCACGAACACCAAAGGTTGAAGATGCACTACGGCCGTTGGATGGACATCGTATGGTCACTGGAGCTAGAATCGTTCATATTGACTTAGTTGACAAAGCCCTCCATCCCCGTCAACTTAGTAGGCCCACAAGTCAGCCTTCCACCAAGGTGAGTCCCAACTAGGAGGGGGAGTATTCATATTTTTGTGCGTAATAAGGACGCACTTCCGGTGGGTCTGAGCTGACAACGGGGGGGGCGATTTTTCACGAAATACAGAGGCCCTTCCGGTGGGTCCCAGCTATTAGGTGGATGAATCATTATTTTGCGCATAATAAGGAGGCATTTCCCTGTGTGGGCCCCTACTGTCATCCCCTTCCGATGGTTGTTGTCTGTTGACCATGTTGACATCACCGCGCCAAGAGCACAAATACGGTGGACGAGGGCGAGGCCCAGGAAGGGAACCACCCGGAGCCGGTGAAGCCACCGCAGCGGATGCCCACGCTGAGGGGAGTACGAGCCCTGACTGGTCGGCTGCGGGGTGAGGCTGACGTTGCCGGAAAATAACAGGATGTGTGGGTGGTTAGAGGGATGGCCTGGCGGCAGCACAGCCGGCCACGGGAGGAGGGAGCAGGCAGTCCCGCCGGTACTGGTTTGGGTGGCTGGAGCAGGAAGATCAGAGATTGAAGAAGCACGGTGGCTATTGGATGGACATCTAACAGTCACTGTTGTGTGTTGACTAAGTTGACAAAGCCTTGCGTACGCGTCAAAAAAAATTTTAGGACAGCGTCATCGTCAACCTAGTAGGCCTAGAAGTCAGCCTCCAAATCTGTGAAAAAGAGATACAACCCATTAGCCATTATTTTCAATAATTTACAGCCCATTTGCTAATTCTTAAGGATATTTGAAGCCCATATTCTTTTTATTAGCATTACAGACCATATATTCTGGGCACTGCTAAAAAATTCAACGAAATTTTGCATATTTCGGTGGGGTCTGAACTCTTTTAACCACGAAATTTCGAGTCACGTTAAAAATAATTTAAAAATTATAACAAAATAAATTCAAAAAACAATTCTCCGCAAAAAATGAATGAAATTTAGAATCTTAACTAGCAAGATGCCCATTCGTTGCACGGAACATCAAGATGCATTTGTATGAGTAGTTTATCTTGTGGGAGAAAAGATGATATTTTAATGTAATTGCCAGTTGGCTTTGGTTTTTATAAGAGTAGAGAGTAGAGAAATCCTGAAAAAAATGATATTTTAATGCAATTGCCGGTTGGCTTTGGTTTAAAAATTTATGGCCCATTTCTTACAAATTATAGCCCATTTTCTGGGGAAGCCCATTTCTTACTACTTACATCTCTCCTCGTCTTGAAAGATTTGCAGCCCAGCAGGGCTGAGAAAAGCAAGTAGGCCTCGGTTTTGGTATTCTCCAAAAAAAGAACTGGGCTAGCCATTTTCAGAAAGAAAAAAATATCAACTGAGCTCGTCATGTGCTTAATAAAAGCGTAAGCGTGGGCTAGACGGGCCACAACCCCCGTACAGTGTGCAGTTGAGATCCGTCTCTGAAACTAAAAAACAACCGGGCGAGCTGTTGGGTCCCTGGTGTTATCCGCTCGTTGTGTAATTTTCTCGTTTATTGACTACAATGACAATGGCGTGGGACCTAGTTGTCAAACAATTAGGAGGAAGTATTTTTTTGGCTTGTAATAACGAGGCACTTGCTTGCGAAATGCAATGACCCTAGTGGGTCCCTACTATCAGCCTCTCCACGTACAATCATCTCCTGATTCCTCTTGGTAGTTGACCATGTTGGCACCGCCAGATGGCAGCAGGCACAGAGAGCGAACCAAGGCGGAGAACGATGGCGAGGCCTCGGACAGGAACGAACGGCAGTCGTGGAAGATGCGGCAGTGTAGTGGCAGGTGGAGGGGAGTACGAGGGCAACAACATGCAACTCAAGCATACAAATGGTACAAAAGCCCAAGGATTAATTGTTCATCAAATTTTTAGACAAAACCCAGATTGAACATGACAGTAACATCTAACCCAACCACTCTTTTTTGCAGTCACAAACAAATGGATCTGTCTGATCCATAAAATCAACATCCTGTGCAAAAAAAATTATTTCAGGATGACTACAACTTGTTGTAAATAGAAGCCGAGCATGTTTAGAAGCCCATTTGTCCACCTGAAACTTCTTTTTTTGCTGTTCAACATGTCCGTCCGTGAGAAATCTCTTTGGGTAATAGTAACCTCGCATTCAGCGGGAAGAATGTGACAAAGCTTCTGTTTACCTGGTTGGATGCATATCGTTCCATCGTTATTGTCCTCAAATGAATGTCATGAGCACTGAGAAAATCCTGGTGCTTATTACGCCACCGACTGGTTATATGTTTTGCTCCATGTTTTTCTGCCCAAGTAGACATGAAGATTGAAAACAGTTAAGGTCTGAAAAAAGAGTATGTCGAAAGAACGACAGCTGAACATTTGATTCTAGTACAACATATACGGGCTTTCAATGTGCATGAAATCATCACCTCTATATATAAATTCTCCAGAGATCGAAAGCATCGCAGCAAGCCCATAATTATGTTCAGATCAAAACTAAACATTCTGATATATATGATCGTGACAGAATCCAGCAGCATTGATAGGCTATCAATGGACGAACTCTTCATTGAGCATATAACATAATATTAGTACCCAAAGTGTACTCCAAGATGATATAAAACTTATGCGCACAAATGAAAAATGCAGCTTATGATTACAAATGTGTAGATGATAATATACGATACCTGAAAAAGTGAGGAGCCAAACATCAACTCCTTGTGATCATTAAACGGGTCATGAATTGCACCCAAGGTCTCCAGTTTGGGCGTAGAGACGACAGTTATTTGTGAAGGTGTATAACAATTATCAAGGAGCAACCTTTGATGTGAAGGGGCATCTTCGACGATGAGCTGATGTCCTTCAAAACAAATTCCAATGCTTTTAAGGTGAGGCAACTTTATTTGGAGACAACTAATACGGATTTATATTCCCAAAACAATCAGCAAGCGCTCCAGGGAAGGGCAACTGGAGTGGATGATGCTGTGTAGTGAGGCCTCCAACAGATAAACCACCACAAGCGAAAGTTTTTTTAGCAGTGGGAGTCGAAGCATTTGTACCAGATCATATGGTAGATGGCACCAGGCGAAGGTGGCGGTGTGGAGAGAGGAGGAAAACCGCGAGATGGACAACGGTGGTGTGGGCACGAATTCTTGGTGTGTTCGTGGTATGAAACTTTTGTGGTAATGGTACAACTCAAACTGCTAGAGTTTTCCAAATTCAGAGGATATTAGCCAAGCGTCCACCGGGCCGGGTATGTACAGCAGGTAGCATGTCGGGATGCAGAAGCATTGAACGGGGCCCTGCTGGTGAGAAGAGACGATGGCTCTGAGGAAATCAAATTCAGGAAGGACCAATATCTGACGACAATCGAGATTGAGGGGCGCGGTGCGCCATAGAGGGCGCCACCGAGTTGAGAGGACTTGTGTGCGGAAGCAATCCTTGGTGGGGAGAAGCGAGATGATCTCCTCAAGGTTGATGTCCGGGAGATCGCTGATGCGGTCCACCGGAGATTCTACCGGTTCCTCAGATTCGGGTGGGGCGGGCTCGCCGCTTCTCCCCGCACTACCGGGTGCGGGATCTACAACCAGCATCACCGCTAGCGGGAGCCTCTTCTTGGCGCTGGGGCCAGCCAACTGCATTTTCCTTGTGGGCGTCGCGCCGAGCTCACGGGTTTGAGCAGAGTAGCCAGAGACGAGCCTAGTGGCAGTGCGACTGGGGAAGAAGGAGGGCTGGGGATTTCTGTAGGAGTGGAAGAAGATGAGCAGGCGTTTTCTGTACGAGAAGATTGGGGAGCAGGGGGAATTGGGGGGGGGGAGACGGAAGCGGGAGAGCGAGTTATCCGTGTTTATAAGGCCCGCTGCACTAACTACTCACTTTTTCCCTAGAACCGCTCCTTCTTTTGCGTTGTTGCATTGGAGCTGGCGCATGGACTTGGCTGACTGGCCATGCATGCAGGATGCATGTGCCCGCCGGCCACTGCATGCGCCTGGTTTGTTACTAGGCCTATTAAATAGGGCGGCTATGGAGTAAATTAAGGAGATTTATTTTCTCTGTGTGCATCTTCTTTTCTTAATTTTTTTGAGCGAATCTGTGTGCATCTTCTTCTTTTTTATATTTTTTTGAGAGAATATGTGTGGAAGCAAGGAGGAAAGAGGGTTTTTCTGCGATCGCCCCCTCTTCAAGAAATATGAGCTTCTCCTCGCAAAAAACAAAAACAAATGGGCTTTAAGATGGATAGGCTTTTGTAGCGGCCCAGTCGGTTGCCCGTTTTCGTACTGGAGGGCCTTGTGCTAGAGGCAGCCCGAGACGCTCTCCAGCTTATTGCCCATTCAAAAGAAAAAAAAAGAGACGCCTCCAGCTTATGGCTACTCACCGGTAACCTTTTTCAACTTGGCATCCACCAAATTAGAGGATGCGGTACTGGATGCAGACAATCACATTAAACTAAGCTTCAGAAGATATGATATGCATACAAACATTCAGAAGAACAAAAGTTCAGCATGTTTATGCATCTCAATGATACACCATACAATAATAACCAAAACAAAGCAGTGAGAAGGTGTGGAAATAAAGAAAATCGGTCGATGCTTCTCGGAGCAAAGGGCCTCCTTGCGCACGCATTAATTTCTTGGGCATGCTTGTTTCTTCTCAATGTTGCGAGCACTTTGAGCATGTTGGCAACTCCACAGCTAGCTAGCTGCCTCATCTTGCAATTGATGCTGACACATTTGCAGCAAACACATGAGGCAATAGAGATGACTCAACACGAGTCCATATTGTGCAGTTCCCCTGAAATCATCATCATTGTCCTGAATCTAAAAAGATAGGAAAACGATAGCTATACTTAAACGGTGTTGCAAAATAGTAGCACATATCAATAGCTCGGCATGACAAAACACGATTATCCGGACGAAGGGGATACTGACCTGCCTGAGGAAGATTATATATAATTTCATAAATCCTTGGTTGATTTCCACCTTCGGCTGCACTGCTTGTTTGCTCCTCCACACATGACATGATCATTCCGCACTGCATTCAGCAAGTCAACGTACGAATGAGATAATTTCATCTTGCGGTGGTCATTGTACCTAGTTACGAATGTAGGAATACCAAGAGCACCATGAGGTTAGCTGACAGCAGGTAGATGCAGCCATATAAATTTTGTGCGGTGCTACAAAAATTGAGGTTTGTATCCCTTCCCGTTGTGAGAATTCTTGTTGAAGTTGGTAGAATGCGACGGCTTGTTCTTTGCATCAAACTTGCCTTTCCCCTGAGATTTGTTCTTGTTGTTTTGTGGCTGGTTGGGCTGGAAGTTCTTCTCGTGTACCATGTGGGCACTATAAGCTCCCTCAGCAATCCAAGCACGTGTGTCTTTTGCTCTCGCCTTCTCCTCAAAATCAAGAGTGCTAATGAGATCCAAAACAGAAAACTCATGTCTCTTGTTTTCCAGAGAAGTAGCAAAATCGTTCCACGAAGGTGGAAGCTTGGCAATGATGCTCCCAGCAACAAATTTGTCCGACAACACACACTTAAAGTACTCAAGTTCCTTAGAGAGTGACTGTATCTCATGAGTCTGCTGAACAACAGAGCGCTCATTAGTCATCTTGTAGTCACAAAATTGCTCCATGACGTACAACTTGTTGCCAGCACCCGAGGGCCCAAACGTGGCCTCGAACGCAGCCCACATGTCTTTGCCGCTATCAAACGACATATATGAATCCACAATGGAATCGTCAAGAACACTTAGCAGGGCGGCTTTGAAGAGGGTATCCATGTTCTCAAAAGCTTACTGTTGTGTAGGATTAAGATCGCCCTCAGGCTTACCCTTAGTGGCGTCATAGCAGTTCATGATCTGAAACCAATATACTGCTCTTGTGCGCCACCTTTTATATTGCACCCCCTTAAAATTAGGCGGCTTCAAAAGCGCAGCAAAACCACTCGGAGTAAATTGCCTATAATCAGGTTTTTGGATTCGATTGTTGAATATATGAGCAATTTACTATGAGATTTAATCCGAATCAGCAGTAAATAGATCATGACGACAATTGCAAACATCAAAGTAATGATGCGGACTAAACCAGGAGGACAGAATCACATATTGTACAGCGGGAGCAGAACCGCTGTGGTTGATGTTGTCACCCATGTCGTTGATGAAGACGTTACTGAGGTCGGGAAGAAGGCTGACGTTGAGGAAGTCGTCGCTGGCAGCAGTCATAGGAGTGTGCTCCCCAAAAACCTGATCGCCCCTCTCCCGTACAGGATCACGAAAGGCGGGGTTCGGAGGACTACTGTCCCTTCTCGCGGTGCACGCCGGAAGGAGGGCTGGAGAAGAATTGCATGGCGGCGCTAAGATCTGGAACGGTGCGAAACAATATGATACAACGGCGGCTAGGGTAGAGCATGTCCGGTCGGTCGTGCGAGTAAGACCAAGTATTATAGTAGGCCTTTGGCCCCCAAACCCCATGTCCAAGTCAATAATAGCCCCACCAAGGTTTGTCTCCAAAAACAGAGTAATTAAGGCGTCCGTTAGTCCCTTTAGCATAAATACTATATCATTAATAATGGCCCCACCTTTTGTCTCACAAAGTATGTTGGGGCTCCTGCTACAACCGGCTATAAGATTACAATCTGCTTCTCTTCTCTCTCCTCTTTTATCTCCTTCAACTAAGCACAAGTACTATATTTAAATCCTTATAGCCTGCTTATGTCATCTAATTGTAGTACTTGCTCTAAAGTTACTCTCCACTGTGTAGTCTGAAATGCCGGCGTGCAGCGGGTGGTGCCCTCGGTTTGCGTGCCACTTCAATGGCGGAAGCAGTGAGAGGTCACGTCGCCCTGACTTGCCATCAATGTGGAGCGGCAGGCTCAGCTGGCGCCGGGAGGGAAGCACGCGTGGGAGGGGGGGATTTTTGTTGGGCCAAGAAGGGGAGAAGCCAACTTGGGATCGGTCCGGACGGGGAAATATCATGTGCTCCCATACTCTGCATATGACTCTAGTCTATGTTACTACTCCCTCCTTTCCGGTTTATAGAGATGTTTAGAGTAACATAGTAATATGTTACAGTACAAGTTACTCCCCACTATGACCAGCCTTGGCCTCTCCCAGTGCTCCACCATGTATAGCTGCTAAGCCTGCCACGTAGGCATAAAATATGATGTGGCAAGTTAATTAAGAAGAGAGAGACTAGTTTGGTGACCGCAGGAAGAAACGATGGAAAGACAGTTTTGAGTCTATAGCTAATTAAATGAAGCAAGCTTAGCAAAAATAAACAAAGCACCTATGCATTGAAGACTTGAGTTACTAAGCCATTTAATGCACTTAGCACCTCATCTAAGCACATCTAAGCACTTAGCACTTAGCAGCCCCCTTGACCGTGGACCTTGACGGTGTACGTCACCTTGTGTCTCATAATTTTCCTCATCAGCATATGAGTCCTAGAAGATCTCACCCACATCATAATTAGGCATGCAGCCGCCTTGATAGACAACATGCGCAGAAGGAGTAGAGGCGACTGGGGACGCACCATGTCATGGGCACTCCGTACGTGCTCGTGTGCGTGCAGCGTGCGTGTTTTTCCATCGATGCTAGCTCCAAGGCTGAGGTTGCAGTCGTCTTCGTCTCCGACTAGTCGTTGAGCAATGATGGCAAAGAGGTGCTGCAACAGATGCGTAGGCGCCGTTGTGTGCGAGCTTCGCCGTAGCACGACAAACCGGACGTCACCGCAGATGGCGCACGCCTCCATGCAGCCGAGTGTGTGCGCATGCGTGTGTTATTCACATGCATTCTGGGGCCGAGTGTGTGTGCATGCACGTGTTGTGTACGTGCGTTGTGTGCTCCATGTTGTGTGTGTATGTACATGAGTTGGATCGGATGGAGTTAGTGCATTGGCGTGTCTACATGTGTGGCTGCATGCGTCCTATACATGCGTGGCTTGTTGCGTGGTTATCAATATAAACTATAAAACATCTTCAACTTAGCATCCTGATGTATCGTTTCTAGTGGTTAGCGAAGAGTTCATGTTCTTTTATTTGTTTATATGTGGGCAGGCGGCAAAAAACAGGGGAAAACGCGCAAGGTTCCTTGCAAACGCTCCACCGCGAGGTTTGCTACCTCTTGAGCATGCGTTGGTTTTCCCTTGAAGAGGAAAGGGTAATGCAGCAAAGTAGCGTAAGTATTTCCCTCGGTTTTGAGAACCAAGGTATCAATCCAGTAGGAGGCTACACGCAAATCCCTCGTACCTACATAAACAAATAAGAACCTTGCAACTAACACGATAAAGGGGTTGTCAATCCCTTCACGGCCACTTGCAAAAGTGAGATCTGGTAGAGATAATAAGATAAATATTTTTGGTATTTTTATGATATAGATTGAAAATTAAAGATTGCAAAATAAAATAGATCAGAAACTTATATGATGGAAAATATATCTGGGGGCCATAGGTTTACTAGTGACTTCTCTCAAGATAGCATAAGTATTACGGTGGGTGAACAAATTACTGTCGAACAATTGATAGAAAAGTGCATAATTATGAGAATATCTAGGCATGATCATGTATATAGGCATCACGTCCGCGACAAGTAGATCGAAATGATTCTGCATCTACTACTATTACTCCACACATCGACCGCTATCCAACATGCATCTAGAGTATTATGTTCATAAGAATAGAGTAACACATTAGGCAAGATGACATGATGTAGAGGGATAAACTCGAGCAATATGATATAAACCCCATCTTTTTATCCTCGATGGCAACAATACAATACGTGCCTTGCTGCCCCTGCTGTCACTGGGAAAGGACATCGCAAGATTTAACCCAAACCTAAGCACTTCTCCCATTGCAAGAAAGATCAATCTAGTAGGCCAAACCAAGCTGATAATTCGAAGAGACTTGCAAAGATAACAAATCATACATAAAAGAATTCAGAGGAGATTCAAATATTGTTCACAGATAATCTTGATCATAAACCCACAATTTGTCGGATCTCAAGAAACACACCGCAAAAAGAATTACATCGAATAGATCTCCAAGAAGATCAAGGAGAACTTTGTATTGAGATCCAAAGAGAGAGAAGAAGCCATCTAGCTAATAACTATGGACCTGAAGGTCTGTGGTAAACTACTCACACTTCATCGGAGAGGCTATGGTTTTGATGTAGAAGCCCTCCATGATCGATTCCCCCTCCGGCGGAGCGCCGGAAAAGGCCCCAAGATGGGATCTCACGGGTACAAAAGGTTGCGGCGGTGGAAATAGGGTTTCGTGGTGCTCCTGGATGTTTTCAGGGTATATGAGTATATATAGGCAAAGGAAGTCGGTTAGGGGAGCCACGAGGGGCCCGTGAGGGTGGGGGCGCGCCTCCTTGCCTCGTGGCCGCCTCGTTTCTTTCTTGACGTCCACTCCAAGTCTCCTGGATTGCTTTTGTTCCAAAAATAACTCTCCTGAAGGTTTCATTCTGTTTGGACTCCGTTTGATATTCCTTTTCTGCGAAACACTGAAATAGGCAAAAAAACAGCAATTTGGGCTGGGCCTCCGGTTAATAGGTTAGTCACAAAATTAATATAAAAGTGCTTAGTAAAGCCCATTAAACATCCAAAACAGGTAATATAATAGCATGGAACAATCAAAAATTATAAATACGTTGGAGACGTATCAAAGTTCCCTGCTCCTTCTCGGTCGTCGGGAATCTATGTTCTTCAACTCTTTTCTTTTACGTGAGCTTTGTTCATCCTTTTGCCAACACGCGAGACATCTAGCATCAAGGTGCACGCGTCATGCAAGAAAATGGATATAATCAGATAAGCAGTGGCACCTACTACACAGTATTTTTTTCTCCTCGATGGAGTACTCAACTATGGAGCACGGGATGGTATCCATGACATGGTCAGCCCTTTTTTGGAGAGAGTATGTACTAAATAACTTTGATGTGTCCCGTCAACTCGCAGAACAATGAGAAGCTTGATTACGCCTTCTCCCTCGCCAACGCGTGCGTGGTGGCTCGCAGCACGAGGAGAAACTTTTGCTTGCAAGCGGTGGACGTGTAGCAGTTCATTTGGTGTCTGATTGCCAAAAGTACTACTGTAGAACCATCAACTTCTGGAAGAGGCGAAGAGCCAAGTGCAAGGTCACCTACTAACCTTAGGCTAGGCATAGTGGGAGTAACATAAGTAGGGGTACCTCCTTTTTTTATTCTAGAAACAACCACACGCGAATATCGAGGTGCTTGTTACATAGAACAAATTTCCTAGAGTCCATGCTCAGCCCTCCTCTATCTCTCTTCTCATCCAGCCAGCAGACGCGCGGAGCCCATCATTTGTTTGTTCATATGCGGTCCCACATGTCAGTGAAAACACAAGAGGACCCACTGAACATGCACATCTTTCACCTCGACGTGCTGGTGATGAAAAACAAATCCAATAAAGATCTTCGGTGGCCGCTTTTGGAGTTACTCAAGAGTAGTAAGATTCTATTTACAGTTTAACCCAAGATGCACATCACGTGGCTTCAACTACCACTCTATTGTCTTGCATGACACGACCTAGATGTTGGATGTCCAACGTGTCGGCAAAAGGAGGAAGAACCCAACAAAATCTTCGGTTGTGCTCTCGGATTAGACTAGTTGTGCTAACTTAAAATTTTGTTGTGTAGAATGGATGCAAGTTTTGGTATTGGGAAGAAGAGTACATCGATATATTGATAGAGCGGAATTTAGTAGATGTTCTAGCACTTTTAGCTAGCGTAGAGGCTAGAGATGAGACTAGTGCACTTGTTGATAGAATATAGGCTAGACATGAGACTAGATGCGAGGAAGCAACATCTACTTCTTTACACTCGAAGAAGAAAGAAGCACGCAAGATTGAGCCTCCGCAGATCAACAATGAATGCATCAAGAAGGCACTAATCCAACTTACAGGAGCAGTTATGGAAGTTGGATATCTTCTAAAATGTATTCTTGTGGTTCTTGTTTTCTTTGGTCTTGCTTTTCTAGTCAAAATTTTGGTGGTGTATTTCCATGTACCAAAAAATCAATGATGAAAAAAGATATGTGTTTGCAAAGAAAAATGTACGCGGTCGGGATGCGTCTGCACGTTTGGCGCACAGCCACTGCATCCGAGAAATGGCCCAGACACGACCCCATTTCCCTACCCAAACGGACAGAATCTGGGCAAAACGGAGGTCTGTTTGGGGTCGTGCGTTGGAGTTGGCCTTACAAGTGCGATCGCAGTTGAGGAAACCGACTATCGGCAAACCCCCACCTCGCCCGTCGCGTGATGGCTGAGTTAGAGAAACGACGAGGTTGAAGAGATTTTCGTAGCATGGACTCCAAGAAATATGGTGTCAGATGGAAGTTGTGTTGGTGGCGTGTGTCGTACTCCTGGACGTGAATGCTTGTTCTGGCCCATGCCACCCTACTACTCCTACTACTTATAGTAGTAGTATCGAGGATTCGAGGTGCTGGTTACGTACAGCGAACACATTAACCTATGGCCCACCTCACACTGTGGCCAAATTTCCTAGAGTCTGTGCTAGGTTAAAAAGTGTTCTTTGTGAGGGTGGGTGGCTGGTCTCAAGTTTAAAACTTGTTGTATTGCGTATATGTAAACGTAGAGATAGTGCAGCAGTTCTGTTGAACCCAAACATCAGAATGCAATTTCTACTGGACTCATTCGAGGACCTAGGATGATGGGATTCGCAGCTACAGTAAAAACACCCGTCTGACGCGCGAAGCATGTGAAGCTAGTATAAATAGTGTACTACTATTGTTGATTGGCCTCATCCGATAACCTATTGCAATGCATGTACAATTATGTATTCGGAAAATATTTTTTTGCTCATCGCAACAGTCACTCAGAGAAGCGACTCAAAAGCCATTCATAAATTTAGTAAGTTTATCACAGGCATATCATTGTATTACATACAACAGGTCATGAACCCACTGTCGGTGTCAAAACCGGCGGATCTTGGGTAGGGGGTCCCGATCTGTGCGTCAAGGCTGATGGTAACAAAAAGTAAGGGACACAGATGTTTACCTAGGTTCGTCCCCTCTCGAAGGAGGTAAAACCCTACTTCCTGCTTGATTAATATTGATGATATGGGTAGTACAAGAGTAGATCTACCACGAGATTGTAGAGGCTAAACCCTAGGAGCTAGCCTATGATGGTATGAATGTAATTGTGATCGGCCTTCTAAGGACCAACCTCTCCGGTTTATATAGACACCGGAGAGGGCTAGGGTTTACATGGAGTCGGTTACAAGGAAGGAAATATAATATCCAGATCGCCAAGCTTGCCTTCCATGCCAAGGGAAGTCCCATCCGGTCATGGCCCGAAGTCTTGAGTCTTGTATCTACACACTTCAATAGTCCGGACGTTGTACACAGTCCGGCTGTCCGGATACCCCCTAATCCAGGACTCCCTCAGTAGCCCCTGAACCAGGCTTCAATGACGATGAGTCCGGCGCGCAGTATTGTCTTCGGCATTGCAAGGCGGGTTCCTCCTCCGAATTCTCCAAAGTAATTATCGAATACCCAAATCGTGTCCGGATCTGAGAAATAACCTTCGCATACCACCATAGAGAGAATGATATTTCACAAATGCAATCTGCTGACAACTTTTTCTGACGACGTGACATGTTATTACGGTCGGATCATTATTCGATCCGTTTCCCCACAACCAGCTACAACGCACATCACGAGGCGGTTTCTGTGACATGTCTTGTCAAAGCAGAGATCATGTCCCCTTATTGCGGGATTCTCATCAATACGGGTATGGGTAGTCTCACCACACCATTAATCATGGCGTTTGGGAAACAAGCAATTCCCAACGGGCAAGTGGGGAGGTGCACCGCTTCCGGCGCCTCTATAAAGGGACTGGATTTCCCCCTTTTTCACCCATGCCTTCTTCCTCCTTTGCCCACTCTTGCCCCCTCGAGCTCAAGCGCCCAAGCCCAAGTATTCCCCGCACAGCTGACATGTCCGGAGCTGGAGGCAAGTGGGTGGCTTCCACCGTCAAGGAGAAGCACATCACCAATCTTTGGGCGGCCGGATACTTGGCCGCTGACATAGCGCACCGTCTACCAGACGTCGGGCAAGTCATTCCGACCCCAAGACCCCACGAGAGGGTCGTATTCATCGCCCACTTCGTCCGTGGACTGGGATTTCCACTCCATCCCTTCGTCCGCGGGCTTATGTTCTACTACGGGCTGGATTTTCACGATCTGGCCCCAAATTTTGTCCTCAACATCTCGGCGTTCATCGTCGTGTGCGAGGCTTTCCTCCGAATCCGGCCTCACTTTGGCCTATGGCTGCAAACCTTCTGCGTGAAGCCGAAGGTGGTAAGAGGCCAACAGGCGGCGTGCGGAGGGGCCATGGTGGGCAGAATGCCCAACATCACATGGCTCGATGGCTCCTTTGCAGAGACCATAAAAGGATGGCAATTGGGGTGGTTCTACATCACCGAACCACGCGGTGCCAACTGGGCGGTGGCCCCCGAGTTTCGATCCGGAGCCCCCATGTGGCTTACCTCCTAGGAGAGGAAGGGCCTGTCCTGGGGCGATTCCACAGAGCTGGCCGGACTCCAAACATGCATCAAAAGCATGAAGGACAAGACATCAAGCTCGTCAACGTGATCCAGGTCATGCTCGTTCGCTGAATCCCGCCCTGCTAGAGGCGGGCGGTCAATTTGTGGGAGTTCGTCCCAACCGAGCACCGGACGCTCCAGAGGCTCTACGACATGACGCACAAAGGCGTGTGGAAGGAGCTGTTCAAGGCCTCCGAAGTGCCTCCTCCGATATCTGAGGACCGTGGAGTTCACGCCGCGCGGGCTCCTAAGCTGGTGAGTTCTTTAGATTGACACCGGACCCAGTTTTTCCCAATATATTCATGGGAGTGCCTTAAGTAGTTGTGCATATTTGCTTCAGGATTACGTGGAGACAGCGGAGCAGGTTTACTGCCCAGCTCTGCTGCCAGAATACCCGGCAGATGCTCTCCTGACAGAGATGCTGGTCCCGGCGCCGTACAAGGTGCCGGAGAAGAAGGCCGAGAAGAAGGCCCCAGGGATCCGAAAGGGTCTCCGGCGTAAGGTTGTGCCGGAAGCCTCATCCAAAGACGACGAGGCGGACTCCTCCCACAAAGGGGAGGAGGAAGAAGAAGAAGACGACTCCCCATCCGGAAAGGATGGGGGTCCGGGGAGGCGGACCAAGGGGCCGGAAAAGGTCCTCGGCGCAGGGCCGTCATTCCCCTGTCGTCCGATGACGATGAGTCGGATTCCTCCCGCGGAGGCGGGAGGAATCAGGAAGAGATCCTACCTCCCTCCACCAGGGGGAGAAGAAGAGAAAAGCCACCCCAGGAGGGGAGGCTGGGGCATCCAAGAAGGGGAAGGGGCCCCTTCCGGACTATTCCGCCACGGCCTCTCTCAGCGAGGAGGGGTGGCTGCCCAGGGGGAAGCCCCTAGCGCAATCGTAAGTGTTCGCACTCTATCATGACTTCACTTCACAGATTTTGTATTTATAATGCCGAACATATGTGCAGTCCGGCCAGGGATCACCCCGAGGTATCCTCCTCCGGGTCCCTGAGCAATTCGGAGATGAATTCGCTTCCGACGGCCACCACTCCTCAACTCGCGGACGACACGGAGGTGTTCTCCCAAAGGCTCCCGGAGCAGGGGGAGGTGACTCTGGAGACGCCTCGAGGCGGGGTCCCAGTCGTCGGACACGCAGGGTTCAAGATCCCCGCGGATCGTGTCGATGAGAGCCACGGCCAGCCGGGCTCTCAGTCGAACACAATTCCTGAACCTTCGATGGTTCCGGACTCAGGAAGGCGACCCCTTGCTAGGGAGGGTGAGCCGTCTGTGTCGCGGACTTCCGTTGAGCATGAGGCGCCGGACGGTCTGCTGGAAGTGCTTTGCGGTGCTTCCCTGGACGAAGGTCACCGTACTCTTATGAGTACGGTGATTCAGAAGGTTTCGTCCGCCAAGAGCGGACTAACCGAAGCTTGCACCAGCCTCCTAACGGGCTTCGAGGTAAGTAATAAATATGTGCAAAGTTACCACCCGATAGGTAGTAGCCCCTGATACTCTGTTTGGCGTTCGAAAAGAAAAGCCGAGCAGAGGGTCAATTAAAATCCGCAGGAGTCTAATTATAAGCATTATTTTTAATAAGCAGGCTGTGCTGCTTGCTGCTGCTGCCCGAACCGCCGAGGTTGCCGATCTGAAACGGGACCTGGAGCAAGCGTAGGTAGAGCTCGACCTCACGAAGAGGCAGCTCGAAGAGAACAAGGGTTAGTAATTCCCGTTCTTATATATTTAAGGATAGGCAGAATTGGTGGGTCTAACAATTAAGTGTCGTGACCGTGTGACAGGGGCCCCCGCCGAAGTGGCGGCCCTAAAGAAGGCGTTGTCCGAGGCTGAAGACAAGGCGGCCTCGGAGTGTAAGGAGCGCGAAAAGCAAAGTGCTAGGGTAGGTGAGGTACAACAAGAGCTCCAGGACCTCGGCAAGAAATGCGAGTTCGTGGAGCGTGATCTGAAGGCGAAAGAGGCCGAGCTTGCGAAGGCCCTTATGAGCTTAAAAGACTCCAAGGCCGAAGCCGAGAAAGCACAACAGGAGATCCAGGAGGCTAAGAAGATAGCAGCGGGTAAGAAGTTCTTTATGCAAAGCAAACATGTGGAGGAGGCGTTTCTTTAACTTACTCGAATTCGGAGCTCTCCAGGGGCATTCGCAGATCTGCCATGCAGCATATCAGACGCTGCGGAGTTCTACCGTGCCCAGGAGGGGAACTCAACGGAGAAGTTGTTCCGGTCCCAGTATGCTGGGGCCGAACACCCGATGCCTCTGAGTGACCAACTGAAGCAGTTGGTCAAACTCCACAGGGCGGCCGAACTGGCTATCAACGGGTTCATAGTCTGGATGTGGCCTAGTGAGCTCATGCCCAGTAGCTACTTCGGCCTGATCAAGCGGATGATAGATGCCTGCCCGCGGCTTGAGGTGATCAAGCGATCCGTGTGCATCGAGGGTGCCCGCTGGGCCCTTGCCCGCGTCAAAGTGCATTGGGGCAAGATGGATGCGGAGAAGCTGGTCAAGGAGGGACCGCCGGAGGGCAAGGCGCATCGCCATCCCGAGCTATACTATGATGGTGTGATGAAGGGTGCTCGCCTCGTGGCTGATGAATGTACCAAGGACACCATTTTTGAATGAATTCGCTTCTGTCATGGTTGAATTTTAAGGACGAAGTTACTTGCGCTATGTAGCGCTTTTGTTATTTAAAATATTACCTTCTGTGCGGCTGTTTATAAAATCCTGAAAGTAGGCCAATCGTCGACTTCCGCCCCCACGCGACTAGCACTGGGGTGTTCGTGGAAAACCCGGACACTCTTTATCCAAATGTTTGGTCCCTTAAGGAGGTGTCCAGCGCAGCGAACGAGGCAATCGGACTATGCGGCTTTATAACTTTCACTTAGCCATAGAAGTCTACAATTTTAAATTTCGGCGAATCCCCTAGAATCCGGAAGGCCGAATTGGGGCACTATATACGCCTTGATCGGACAAAGCCGATTTATCGCCTAAAGTGGAGAATCTTCAAGGATTTTATTACCTCTCGAACAGCGACCAGCTCTCTCCACATCATGCCGGTCAGTTTTTGGCTTTCTCTACTGAGGTGCTCGTCCGAAAGAACCGGGACACAATCGCAGTAGTTCTCCCTGCGCTACCTTAGCCGATATAACGGAACGTAAGGCACCAAAACAAGGGAGCCAGGCTATCGCAACTGTAGACCCAAGACATGATTCGGAGCTGATGCATATAATGCTATAAGTTCGGGGTGCCGCACTGTTTAGAGTGTTCGGACTTTTCTTGCCATACTTCGGGGCACCATCAGAAGCCCCTGGCAAACTTGCCGTACCAAGATGTACGGATGCAATATCAAATAAACATTTATAAGAGAGAAATACTCAAATAAGGATAATAAGTTGTCTCTATATATAATCTCCCATTGACGAAAAATACGTTTAAGCGTATGTTTACAATGGATGCATTAAGCAGAGATAAAAATAGGACTATTTGACATGTCCTATCCAGGGGCGAGCTGTGTACAGATAGGTGAAGCAGGTATAATGATCGTAAATAGATTCCACCTGGGTATTTCCCTCTGCGCACAACGTCTATTTCCTCCTTGGGTGTCTCTTCCATATGAGTCCGGCGATTCGGCTCTTCTGAGGATGCTGCACTAACGCGGTGTCCTGAAAGGTAAAAAGGGGAAGAGTATGAAGGTGTTTAGCGGTTACCCGCATGATCGACTGAGTCGTTGATGCGCCCTATGCCCAGGGTATCTTGAGTACGTAATTATGTACGCGTGGTACGAATGCTGCTTTGGAGGGGCTTGAGCGGAGGCCGGACTGCTAATCACGATCTTGACATTCGCGTTGATCCTGTTGCGGGGTGCTCCGGACTCGTTTGACAGTGCTCGAAGTTGTCGCCGGATTGGTTTGTCGGAGGAGGCCGCATTGTACTTCCGCCGCGAGGGCTGCCATATGCTCTTCTGTTCAAAGGGAACGGTCCATATTTCTGTTGACAGTGATGACCCCGCGCGGTCCCGGCATCTTAAGCTTGAGATATGTGTAGTGCGGCACCGCATTGAATCTTGAGAATGCGGTTCGCCCGAGCAGTGCGTGGTAGCCACTTCGGAAAGGTACGATGTCGAAGATCAGCTCTTCGCTCTTGAAGTTGTCTGGGGATCCGTAGACCACTTCCAATGTTATAGAACCCATGCAGCGGGCCTCTACTCCAGGAATAACACCTTTAAAGGTGGTTTTGGTGGGCTTCATCCTTGAAGGATCAATGCCCATCTTGCGCACTATGTCCTGGTAAAGCAGGTTCAGGCTGCTGCCACCATCCATAAGGACACGCGTGAGGTGGAATCCGTTGATGATTGGGTCTAAGACCAATGCGGCTGAGCCGCCGTGACGGATGCTGGTAGGGTGATCCCTACGGTCAAAGGTGATCGGACAAGCTGACCATGGGTTGAACTTGGGGTGACTGGCTCCATCGCATAGACGTCTCGTAGTGCCCGCTTCCGTTCCCGCTTGGGATGTGGGTGCCATAGATCATATTGACCGTTTTCACCTGGGGGGGATTTCTTCTGCTCCCCCCCCCCCCTATTCGGACGCTGGGGCTCATCGTCATCGTCGTTGTGCAGCCCCTTGTCCTTGTTTTCGGCTTTTATCTTGCCGGCCTGTTTGAACACCCAGCAGTCTCTATTGGTGTGGTTGGCTGGTTTGTCCAGTGTGCCATGAATTTGGCACGAGCGCTCTAGTATGTGGTCCAGACTGGACGGCCCCTGATTATTTCTTTTGAATGGCTTTTTCCTCTGTCCGGATTTAGGTCTGCTGAATCCGGCGTTGACTGTCGTGTCTTCCATGCTGTCGCCATTGTTCCTTCTCTTATGTCTGTTGCGTCGTGGCTTGCCGTTAGCATCGCGACCGTCCGAAGTGCCGGAATGTGGCGTGGTGCCGCTACGAGCCAACCAGCTATCCTCACCCGCACAAAAACGGGTCATTAGGGTTGTGAGAGCTGCCATAGACTTGGGTTTTTCCTGGCCGAGGTGTCGAGCGAGCCACTCGTCACGGATATTATGCTTAAAAGCCACCAGGGCTTCGACGTTCGGACAGTCGACTATTTGGTTCTTTTTAGTGAGTAACCGAGTCCAGAATTTCCGGGCTTACTCTACGGGCTATTGAGAAATGTGGCTCAGGTCATCAGTGTCTGGTGGTCGCACATATGTGCCCTGGAAGTTGTCAAGGAATGCATCTTCCAAGTTTTCCCAACTGCCAATGGAATTTGCTGGCAGGCTGTTTAACCAGTGCCGGGCTGGTCCTTTGAGCTTAAGGGGGAGATATTTGATGGCGTGTAGATCATCTCCGCGGGCCATGTGAATGTGGAGAAGGAAATCTTCGATCCATACTGCGAGGTCTGTTGTGCCATCGTATGATTTGATGTTTATGGGTTTGAACCCTTCTGGGAATTCATGATCCATTACGTCGTCCGTGAAGCAAAGGGGGCGTGCGGCACCTCTATGCCTGGCTATGTGGCTACGGAGATCGGATTGATCTGGGTTGCTACCTTCGGCCCGGCCGGATTTGTTGATGGTGTATCCGACGTGACGGTCGTCGTCGTGCGCTGGGGCACGCCCCCACGATCTGTAGATCGATCTTGGTTGTCCTGCTTTATTGTCCAGAATATCTTGCAGGTCGTGCCTGTTGCCCTGAGCTGTAGTGTATCGGCATGGGGGTGCGGGCTGGTATCCGGGCTGGAATCCCATTTTGTCCCGGCCACGGGGTGGCCGGTCAGCCGTTTGGCGTTCGAGTCCATATTCCTCAGCTACCAGGACTTCAGTCCATCTATCTGTGAGCAGGTCTTGATCAGCTTGTAGTTGCTGCTGCTTCTTCTTCAGGCTCCTTGCAGTGGCTATAAGCCTACGCTTGAAGCACTCCTACTCCACGGGGTCCTCAGGTATGCCGAACTCGTCGTCGCCGAGGCTGATCTCGTCTTCGGAGGGGGGCATGTAGTTGTCCTCCTCCGGTTATGCGTCTGTCGCATGTTCTTCTTGGATGACCTGCTTGGTTTCCTGTTCGGCCTGCTCAAAGGCGGGCTGATCCGGGTCATATTCTTCTTCGACGCCATCCGGATTATTTTCGCCTCCGGGGCCGGCGTTGCTATGGCGGGGCATGGAGCGGCGCTGATGACACCCATTCTTTGATTTTCTTCCCGAGGGGTTGTCCTCCGTTGCCTCGTCGCTATTAGTTTCCTTCGGAGTGTCCACCATAT
>NC_041383.1:139642103-139749494 GCF_002162155.2 Triticum dicoccoides | reverse complement strand
TATCATATGAGGAGGTGGCCATCCACCGCCCGGTGAGCGCTGGCTCCTGTGATTCTCCTACATCATCGTCCATACCGTCGATGTCTTCGGAGTCGAAGTCAAGAACGTTGGTTAGATCATCGATCGTGGCAATGAAGTGGGTGGTGGGTGGGCAACAAATTCCGTCGTTGTCTGCTTCCCACTCGAGCCGGACATAGTTCGGCCCGGAGTCTCCTGACAAGGAGAGAGACTTCAATAAGTCCAGCATGTCGCCGAAAGGCGAGTGCTGAAAAACATCCGCCACGGTGAACTCCATCACCGGAGCCCAACCAGGGTGGGCGGGCTTGGGGGCGCGCGGACTAGGACCTGCGTCCGAATATGAATCCGGGGGTCCAGAGTCACAGGTTCCTTCAGAGGTGAAAGCTATATTCGGCTCCATCACTGATGAAGGTACGGCCTGCGGGGCGGGGTCCAGCCCTCCGTCCTTAGGCGAGGCAACCTGTCCCGGATTTATATCCGAGGCTTCTGCCGGGACGATATCCCGAGCGACGTCTGACAGCGGGTCTAAGTCGTGCTCATCGCGACTGTTCGGCGCTTCTAGCGCTGGCCTGAATCCGTCGAAGATCAAGTCTCCGCGAATATCCGCAGTGTAGTTCAGGTTTCCAAACCTTATTTGATGGCTGGGGGCATAGCTATCGATCTGCTCCAAGTGGCCAAGCGAATTGGCCCGCAGCGCGAAGCCGCCGAACACGAAGATCTGTCTGGGGAGGAAAGTCTCACCCTGGACAGCGTCGTTAATGACGATTGAAGGAGCCATCGAGCCTGAGGGCGACGTCACAGAGTAACTCTCAATGAAAGCACCAATGTCGGTGTCAAAACTGGCGGATCTCGGGTAGGGGGTCTCGATCTGTGCGTCAAGGCTGATGGTAACAAGAAGTAAGGGACACAGATGTTTACCCAGGTTCGGGCCCTCTCGATGGAGGTAAAACCCTACTTCCTGCTTGATTAATATTGATGATATGGGTAGTACAAGAGTAGATCTACCACGAGATCGTAGAGGCTAAACCCTAGGAGCTAGCCTATGATGGTATGAATGTAATTGTGATCGGCCTTCTAAGGACCAACCTCTCCGGTTTATATAGACACCGGAGAGGGCTAGGGTTTACATGGAGTCGGTTACAAGGAAGAAAATATAATATCCGTATCGCCAAGCTTGCCTTCCACGCCAAGGAAAGTCCCATCCGGTCACGGGCCGAAGTCTTGAGTCTTGTATCTTCACGCTTCAATAGTCCGGACATGTACACAGTCCGGCTGTCCGGATACCCCCTAATCCAGGACTCCCTCACCCACAACGACAACGAGGATACATTATAAATACTAAGGTTTTCATCACACAACAAATAACAAGCAATGAAATGAAATTCAACTCAACCAATCCTCAGCGTTGGAAACGCTTGCTTTGAACCACAAGTGATTCTCTGGGAAGGGCCATCTATTGTCAATCTCGAGACCAACGCAGTACTGATCATCCTGGCTGAAGCGGCCTACTATATCAGTACCAGGGTAGGGAACCACCGAAATGTCCGAGGTATAGATACAATTGCTTCTCATAAATGGTAGTAACGTTGTGTCAACAGCAGTTGGATCACCTTTCACCATCATTGGATAGTTTTGTCCAAGGAAGAGCGAGTTTTCTCCAAGACTATCAATTCTGTACCAGGGAGAAGGTGTTGGCGCTAGCACACTAGTATCTATCCCGAATACCATGCAACGAGTGTTGGAATAGGTCCGGAGAGTGCGACCATGGGAGACAACACCTGCTTCCTTAGTAGTAACATCAGCAGTGGGTTGTATACATACAAGAAGGGGTGATCCATCGGAATAAGTTGCCAGGCGCCACTCAGTATATGGGCCCTACTCGACCACATGCTCATGATCATCACCATCGTCATCTCCCCCTTGGTTATAAAATTTTTCATGTATAGGTGGTGGAATGTTCACAGAACCTTGGAAACACAAGAAGAAGGTTAATTAGTAATGGGAAACTTGCTAACCCGCATGCATGTGGATGAAACAATTATAATTACGGTGGAAGACAAACGTACCAAAATTACAAGAATCCCATGCAAAAACAGTGCCATGAGTGGTGGAAGCAAACACAAGACCCTCGTATTGAATTTCATCACAGTACACATCCGTGTACAGAAACTGATTTTTGAGCAATATCCATCCAGTCGAACCACGAAGGACGGCAACAAGCTTGTCGAAGATAGCAACAACTACATAGTTCCTGTAATGCCAAGAGCGGTTGGGAACTCGACAAATTGCTATCTTCCGTAGAAGACAGTCACCATGATTGTATTTGAACATGCATAGAATACCGGTGTGCTCAACCTCTAGGCAGTCTGCTGAGATTTTAGGAAGTGGAACCCGGTGACGATTGTACACATTCACAAGTTCCCACTCGCAGTTGTACCCAATATAAACAACCCAATCTCCATTTGTGTCTGCCCAAGCCTTGCCCTCAAGCGATGGCATCTTAACATCATATGTATCATTATCAAGCGACATCAACTTGCACAAGGTGAGGCCTCCATCGTCCCCGCGCCAGTCATCAGGGTCACAGCGAAGAAGATAGGGGAGATCAAACCGCTCCTGGACCCTTGGGTTCCTTGTAATGATGTTATTAGTTGAGTCGAGAATGGTCTTGAACGAACCTGCCATGCTAGCCGAGGTGATGACGTCGCACCGATCAATGAGTTCCTCCACCACATCATCTTTCAGATCGGGGCAAGAATAACGAGGTCATTTCCGGCCAGTTTCCTCCATGGAGAAGACGACCGAACAATGGCAGAAGGAAAGGTGAAGGCAAATGAAGGAGGGAGGAAGAGCGTGCGACAACAGTTCCAAATTGAGAGGGAAAGGTGAAGAGTCGGTGGACGGTTGCCAGTTTGCCACGGTACACGAAGAGGCGCCCCAGCCTACACGTCCGTTCGGAAATACTGGTAGAAAAGGATTCGTCGTTGTCTCGCTGACATGTTGGAACGGGACCACATGTCAATGAAACATGGTGTGTAATTTCTCGTGCAAAATGCGATCTGGCCGTGTTGGCCCGAGGTGCCACATTAGTTATTGACCTTTATTTTTTTAACATACAATCTAAATGGGTAGCTCCTATGATCATCACACGTGAGCGGATATATACATGGGCTAGGTGGGCAGGCGGTTGAGCAGGCGGCAACAATCTGAGTGCTAAAAGAGTTGATCCAATGCTTAGTTTTGTTTGGATTTTCCAACTATGACCATTGGATAGAGTGAACCAATGGCTTACGTTCAAAGTTATTCTCATACTATAGAATTTTTGATTCAGTTGTTGTGCTTCTACCGTCCAATATTCGCGTGTGGTTGTTTCTAGAGTAAAAAAAGGAGGTACTAGTACTTACTGTGGGAAAGGTGAAGTGATGGTTGATTCGCCCAAGCAACTTATTACTGTGGGAATATGGGAGTACCAACGGATTCAAGGAACAGAGAAATGATGGTTGCTTCGTCCGAGCAACTTACTGTGGTGAAGGTGGGGCTCTATGATTTGACTGCTCACTAGTCATTACTACTGCGGCGTAACGACCTGGGTGAATCTTTCCCTGCAGTTGTGTTGTCAACTCAATATTGTTGCATGGCAGGTGGAGCTGGATGAAGGATGTCCAACATGTCGGTGAAACGAATTTGAATTGTTTCTGGCATTGCTATCAATCCTTCAGGATTTGTTTATATGTACGCAGAATTTTAATGAAACTATACTGTGATGCTATGAAGGTTTCAACTTTGGTTCCCGCAGGAAAAAAAGGTTTCAACTTAGGATTCATGTGTCTTGCCTCAAGATTATCTCTTTACAACATTCCATCAAATATAAATGAAACTACCATGGCTACCATGGCTACCATGGCTAATGCATCTTAATGGTTCGCAGATCAGCGCCAATATTCACATCACAACTAAAGACAAAGTTGTGAGAAGGTGTACAAATAAAGAAAAATATATAATTGATCGATGTTGTTCGTAGGCATAGATCCATTTCCTTGGCACAGTGTTCATTGCTTGGCAGCTAGTTTCACCCAGCTCTGTAGCCAAAAAAGAGGTGTATGGAGGACACCACAATCCGATCATTTTGTGCAGCTCCACTAAAATCGAGCGGACCATTCCTGTTTGCAAAGATATCCAGTCAGTGTGATTACAATAATAGTGGAACTAGATGATGAAACATAACACACACAAATAGAAGCCGATCACCTCTACCATCTCTCTTTAGGACTGACTTTTTGTTGGAGAAGATTAGGCATGGAGTTGGATGAGGAGGATAGCAAAACCAATCTCCCTTTCTGCAGTCCCACAGAAATGTAAAAATGTTGCCCGTGTGACATTTTGGCGGAACTGCACAAAACACTCTTAAGAAAAAAGTGATTTGTGCAGTTCACTAAAAGGTCGCAATAGCAACGAGGTGAAAATGGATAGCCCTGTTTGCAAAAGGAGGTAGAAAGGAAACAATTACTGCCCAATAACACGAGTTGAAGACACATATGCCGGAAAAAAAGAAGCATATTCCATGTAATAAGGGAAAGATAGCACATGGTGGTTTATCAAAAATGGTTTGAGGACGACATTGCAAGATGGAAAGTACGCCGATCGAGATACGATTTAAGCAAACAACTAAAGAAGATCCACATGCAGCAACGTGGGAAGATGGGCAGTGGAGCAAGGCCGGAGGAAGCTATACCTGAGGGTCATCGGGATGTTACTAGGAGGGCGTCGGCGGCCGGGATCTGCCCATACTGCGGCAACGAGCAAGTGGCGAAGGCCCTACCGCGCCGGAGCTTGGTCAGAGAGAACGACAGGTACCGCAGTTCGGGACGTGCTGCCTCAACACCGTCGAATGGAGAGACGATGCACATCCTCCCTTTCTACCGGCGGATGGGATGCGGCCGGATCACTGACCAACGCTGAGAGAGAGGGGCCACTGCCGCCTTGTGTGAGATGGTGTGACGAGGGACAAACCCATTTTTTCCATTTTCCCCACGGCAATCGTTTTATATTCTGTATGTGCCATTGAGGAATATATAACTTTATTTAATACTAATGCGTCAAGTCAAACTTTGTTCCGTCTAGGCGTGGTACCCGAACCTCCTTCGAGTAAACAACCGCTACACGCATCAAATTATCATGTGGGCTACCTTTTCGTACAGAAACAAACTCCATCATGTACCCGCACGGGTGTGGCCGGGAACGAGACGTGAGTACGTGTGTCCTGCGTGCACCTCTTCTTTAGGTGCAGGTACGTACGTGGGTGGGTGTGAGAGAGATGGTTTGTGCGAAACAGAGGCAATGTGTTGATGATATCTCAGACAGAAAAATGTAACATATGCAATGTGTATGAAACGGAGTCAGGGACGTGAGAATCAATAGAATTGAAAATAGGGATGAAGTGTGTGGCTTCGCGATCGATAAAGAGTGCCATCGAATTTGTGTTTGCCCACGTCAAAGATATAGGGCGGCTAGTCTACTGGAATTTGAGAGGGCAGAGGTGCAGTTTTTCTCCGTGGCATGGATACCTACCTATAACGTTCGACTATCAGTGTGTGGGGGGGGGGCAGAGACCGATCGACTAGTATATGTGTGGGGAAGGAGAGAGACCTAGCTATGTACTGAGGGAGATCGATCGGCATCCATGGATATGTGCAGCAGAGGAATAAGGTTGGGAGAAAGACAAAGGTAGAGCGTCGGAGGGTTGGTGGTGGAGTGGCGTCTCACAAATGTTGGGAGAGGCCTGCTAGACAAACGGAGGGTAGGAGTGCAATATCAATAAGAGAGGGTGGGGGATGTATGTCTGTCTATGCACGTGCGTGTGAGAGACGGGTCGGGAGGTATGCAAGGATGATGAGGGGAGATGATATGGTTGTGGTAAGCATACGTAACTACATAGGAAGATCAACCGTTGTGTGTCCGAGAAAGGGAGAGACATAACTAGCGAGGTAAGTGTATAGGTGCATCGGGAAAACGAATTATAATCGACCTGGCTATATGTAGGGAGATCAGTACGTATACACGCCTGCATGTGTTAGAAGCAAATAAGGTCCGGAGACACAGACAGGGGGAGAGGGGTGCGGCTAGGAGGTGGTGCGAGAGGCCTACCATGTCGAGGGGAGGAGTGTGTGAGTATGAGATCAATGAAAAGAGGGGCGGGAGTGTGCACCTGCGTAGAACCATATTGGACATAGGGGGCATGGACGGTGAGAAGAGAAGAGGGGAACTATATATGTGTTTGTGGTAGGCACACTTGGCTAGAGAGGTATATCGACCGGTGTGTGCCGGAAAGAAGGAGCCGGGGGCCTACACACACCGCAGGTGGATGACCTAAAGAGAAATAATGAACGTGCACGATGGAGGGGACTCTAAGGGTGGGTGAGAGGGGGGCGGGCATGTGCATGCACAATAGAAAGTTAGCGCTAGCTAGCTACAAATAGAAGAGGATCGTGAAGGTGTAAAAGACGAACAAATATCATAATTCATTATAAAAAAGTGGATATGGATACTTGAAGAAGATATCATAACGTAGAACATTGATTATAATTTGGGCTAATGTGTGGCTTTTGCATACTTCTCATAATGTAGGGGGCGGGACACTATACTTTGTGTGATAAACACGGTGTACGTATGGAACATGGTTTGGATTATGAATATATAGTTAGTACAACACATCTTCTATTATTTGGATTCAACATTTAGTGTATTTAAAAAATAGAATTCGAGTTCATGTAGTAGACATAGTTCATATCTATCTCTATAGTAATCATGTGGTGTGTTATTAAGGTAATACACGAATGATGCTTGAAGTTGGCAACAATCATGATTGTAGATTCTTATTGAAATAGAGAAACGAATTCAAAATCAGTTCGAATTGCAGTAGTAGTATAGACATTTGGAATGCACTAATATGTTGGTATGAGTAGGTTACATGCATTATACAGCAAGAAAAAAAATTAATTGGACATAACATGGATTCATACCCCCTCGTTCCATCTATATAGGGCGTAATGCATTTTTTAAGACCGCCTTTGACTATTGACAAGATTAATAGTACATGACATGCACAATGTGAAAATTATATCATTGAAAGCTCCTTTCACACACGAATTTAACGGTATGCTTTGTGTAAGTTGCACGTCATATATTATTGCTCTAATATTTGGTCAAAGTTAGCATCGAAAAACGCATTAGGCCCTATATAGATGGAAGGAGGGAGTAGCTTTGAATAGCATTTGTATAGTTAAACGGGGCAAGACTCTCTCTTTGTGTGGTGTGAATAGTTTTATTTTTTCGTTTTCTTTTTGGTTGAGGGAAGTGCGAATTTATTTGGTACATACAAGTACAATATTACATGTTAGGCTTGTCCCTAGAATTCAACCCGCGCCCTGTTATATCCCAAAAATTTAGATATCGTGCTCCCAAAACTGGCGCCTTCACAACCCGCTCCTTGCTATCCCAAAATTACAACGCGCACGAAAACTCCCTCCAGCTGCCAACTCCCCGACATGCGAAATCCCGCTTCTAACCCTGAGCCGAAAGGGCCGCTAGTTCAAATTGGTGGGGGGTACTTTTGTAACACACCCTACATTTTGGACAAGCACGTCCCTAAGTCATGGTTCACCCCCTCCCATCGCCCCCTTTTCGCCATTCAAAATCAGGCCGCCGTAACCTCTCCGCTCCAGCCGCGAAACCCCACCCTCCTCCGTCCGCCACCGCACTACTGCCCAGCCGGAGCCTCTTCCCAGACGACATCGTCCACCGCAACAGCTCAACATCCCTCGTCCACCTCCCCGGATGAGGATCCGTCATCCATCTCGTCGTCCTGCCCGTTCAGCCGCCCCGTCCTCCACCTCCAAGGAGCTGCTCTGACGATCGCCTCGTCTATTGCGGCTGCTCCATCCCCACAGCGCCGCCTTAACCTACTCCACCGGAACCGCAGCATCCTCACCGACTCCTTGGATGAAGCCGAGGCCTACTCGGCGCCACCAAAGAGGTTGTACACTCATCGCATCGCACCTTCTCCTTAACTCGACCTCCCGGCGCCGGCGGTGCTCCATCCCGCACCCCCGTGGAGCGGCTACCTTGAAGCCGGCGCCACGGGCGACATCTCCACGGCGGCTTGATACATCTCCGCCGTATCTACTTTTCCAAACACTTTTGCCCTTGTTTTGGACTCTAACTTGCATGATTTGAATGGAACTAACCCGGACTGACGTTGTTTTCAGCAAAACTGCCATGGTGTTATTTTGTGCAGAAATAAAAGTTCTCAGAATGACCTGAAAATCCACGGAGCAACTTTTCATAATAAATAAAAAATATTGGCGAAAGAATCAGCATCAGGGGGCCCACACCCTATCCACGAGGATGGGTGGCGCGCCCCCTCCCCTAGGGCGCGCCCCTACCTCCTGGGCCCTTGGATGTCCACCGACCTCAACTCCAACTCCATATATTTGCTTTCGCGAATAAAAAATCAGAGAGAAAGTTTCATCGCGTTTTACGATACGGAGCCGCCGCCAAGCCCTAATCTCTCTCGGGAGGGCTGATCTGGAGTCCGCTCGGGGCTCCGAAGAGGGGGATTCGTCGCCGTCGTCATCATCAACCATCCTCCATCACCAATTTCATGATGCTCACCGCCGTGCGTGAGTAATTCCATCGTAGGCTTGCTGGACGGTGATGGGTTGGATGAGATTTACCATGTAATCAAGTTAGTTTTGTCGGGGTTTGATCCCTAGTATCCACTATGTTATGAGATTGATGTTGCTATGACTTTGTTATGCTTAATGCTTGTCACTAGGGCCTGAGTGCCATGATTTCAGATATGAACCTATTATGTTTTTGTGAATATATGTGAGTTCTTGATCCAATCTTGCAAGTCTATAGTCACCTATTATGTGTTATGATCCGACAACCCCGAAGTGACAATAATCGGGATACTTCTCGGTGATGACCATAGTTTGAGGAGTTCATGTATTCACTAAGTGCTAATGCTTTGGTCTGGTACTCTATTAAAAGGAAGCCTTAATATCCCTTAGTTTCCATTAGGACTCCGCTGCCATGGGAGGGTAGGACAAAAGATGCCATGCAAGTTCTTTTCCATAAGCACGTATGACTATATTCTGAATACATGCCTACATTACATTGATGAATTGGAGCTAGTTCTGTGTTATCCTATGTTATAACTATTACATGAGGAATCGCATCCGACATAATTATCCATCACTGATCCAATGCCTACGAGCTTTTCACATATTGTGCTTTGCTTATTTACTTTACCGTTGCTACTTTACAATTACTACAAAACTGCTACCGTTACTTTTGCCACTGTTACCGTTACTTCCATACTACTTTGGTACTAAATAGTTTGCTGCAGATACTAAGTTATCCAGGTGTGGTCAAATTGACAACTCAACTGCTAATACTTGAGAATATTCTTTGGCTCCCCTTGTGTCGAATCAATAAATTTGGGTTGAATACTCTACCCTCGAAAACTATTGCGATCCTCTATACTTGTGGGTTATCAAGACTATTTTCTAGCGCCGTTGCTGGGGAGCATAGCTCTATTCTTTGAGTCACTTGGGATTTATATCTGCTGGTCACTATGAAGAACTTGAAAGACGAAAGAACTAAGATTTATCCCTCAACTACGAGGGGAGGTAAGGAACTACCGTCTAGCTCTGCACCAGATTCTCCTTCTGTTATGAGTAAGCTTGCGACACCTAAACCTGCTTCTGCTATTAATTCTGATATGTCGCATGTTATTGATGATGCCACTTCTACTATGCATGATAGTTATGATGAAACTACTTCTGTGCTCGATACTACTATGCCATTAGGTGAATTTCTTGATGAACAACTTGCTAGGGTTAGAGAGAATGAAATTATTGAAAATGAAATTATTGAAGATAGTGATGATGAAGGTTCTCCCCCTAAATATGAATTACCTGTTGTTCCTGAGGGTTATGTTATGGATGAAGAAACTACTAGAGATATTCTTGCTTGCAATGATAGATCCGATCTTAAGAAGTTATTAGCTAAACTGAAACAGAAATCTCTGAATGCTAGAATGAAATATGACCCTGCTTTTGCTACTTCACCTATCTGTGTTACTGATAAATATTATGAATTCTCTGTCGATTCTGAGATAATTACTTTGTTGAATCTGATCCTTTTTATGGCAATGAATCTGAAACTGTTGTGGCACATCTTACTAAGTTAAATGATATAGCCGCCCTGTTCACTAATGATGAGAAATACCGCTACTATTATATCTGTCGGATTTCGGGTTCCGGCAGACCCTTGAGGTTCGAACACTGGGGTGCGCGCGGAGACGACACCCTCAGCCTACCCATGTCTCACCACCTCGCTAGGATCTAAACAACACGAAGAACAACACTAGGGACACAAGATTTATACTGGTTCAGGCCACCATTGGTGTAATACCCTACTCCAGTTTGTGGTGTGTGGATTGCCTCTGGGCTGATGAGGAACAGTACAAGGGAAGAACAGCCTCTCGAGGGTCTGTTCTTGGTTGAGACGATGAACTGCTAGGAGAGTTCAGTCGCCTCTCTCTCTCTCTCTCTCTCTCTCTCTCTCTCTCTCTCTCTCTCTCTCTCTTGGGTGTCGATCTGATCAGGTCTCGATCCCCTACCCTGTGGGTGGCTAGTCCTATTTATAGGCGAAGGCCCTGGGCCTCTTCCCAAATATTGAGCGGGAAGGGCGCCAACAATTAGCCATTTTGAAGGGGAACATCTAGTACACTTATCCTGACTAAAGTTGGTCCTCGCCTGCCAAAAGACCCTGACGATGACGCTGGCTTGGGCTCCACGATGACCTCCATTCTGCCGTCCTACTGGTCTTGGTCTTGTTGCACCGAAATGGTTGCCTTTGCTTGATACCCTTGCCTGCGCTTGCCCCCTTTGCACCAAAGGGGAAACAAGGACTCTGCGCAGGCCGGCGCCCGCCTGCGCCTTGGTCGTCATGGCTTGCGTCATAGGCACCTCGTGAGGTACCCCGCCTTGATCTCTCCGCCTCCTCGTGAGCCAGCTTGACGAGGCCGTGCCTGAGGAAGCCTCCTGTCATCCGCCCCACGAGGCTTGGCCCCTCGCGAGGGTCTTGAGAATGTGTTGATGAAGATGGGCCGTACTAGGCCACTCCTTGAGCCACTCCGCAGGCTGCAGGCAGGCAAGTCTGGGTACCCCCGTTCCCAGAATGCCGACAGTAGCCCCCGGGCCCAAGGCACGCTTGGACTTCGCTTAGCAGAGAAGCGAAGAGGCAAGTGCGAAGCGCCACGGGCCCCAATAGCCTGCGGCCTTGGGCGCCGCGTGGCGGTTGATTGGACGTGGGTGTCCCTGTTCCCCCACGCCTCCTTATTTTGCGCCCCAGCTAAGCGGACTCGCCGTTGTACACAATCTCCCCTCTTCTCGCTGCTCGCGCGCCTTCTGCTCTTCCTTCTCTCGAGCTCCAGCCTCTGCTTCCAATCCAATCTCGCATCCTCCCCCTTCTTGTCACCATGGCCCCAACGAAGAAGGGGAAAGGGCCAAAGCCTGTGCCCCCGCCTCGCCCGTCGCCGTCGATGGCTCCCGCTGTTGACCGGTCGATCATACTCAACCGGGAAGGCTTGGACAATGTCAATTCCGCCATCGCCACCATCTTCAACGAGTGCGGGAGGACGACGGTCTGGCCCGCGTCTCACTTCTCCATTGACAGAACAGTCACCGAGGTCCGGTACTTTGCCGATGCTCTGTTGGCGGGTCTGGTTCCCCCCTTTTCTGATTTCTTCAATGTTGTGCTTTCTCATTACCAGATCCACATGATGCATTTGGGTCCCGAATCCATTACTCTTCTTGCCGTTTTCTCTTTTGTCTGCGAGGCGATGATGGGCATCCCTCCTTCAGTTGCCTTGCTGCGCCACTTCTTCTCTCTACGTCTCAGCGATCCTGCCCAATGCTCGGGGTGCGTGAGCTTCCTCGCCGCACCAGAAATAGCGGCTTCGGGAATTGATTTCCGCCTTCCTCCGCCCGCACCCGGGTTCCGTGAGCGGTGGCTGTACGTGGACGCTGGGATGCCCAGTCCACTGCTTTCAGAGCCAACCGTGCCCGCTATCCCCAATTCGGGCTGGGGCCAGGAGACGCTCACGAGCCCCCGGCTCATCCTCGTTTGGCATCGCTTCTCGTACTTGAGGTCGCTTGGTGTGACGGCACCCAAGGTGGTGAAGGAGTTCCTCCTGTGCCGCACCCCTCTCCAGCGTCATTCCCGGCGGATGTGGGCCTTCGAGGGACGTGAAGACCGCATGAGACTTCAAGAGGAACATTCGACGCCCAAAGTGCTGAGGAAGGTTCTCATGATCCTGACTGGGGACCCTTCTCCTGGCAGCATCCGGCATGGGGGCGCCCTGTTGTACCTTTGCTCAAACAGGGGCGATTTCGTGAAGCAGATGCCCAGCTTCGATGAATGGGGGTTGCGTCCTGCAGGCCTTAGGGGACCCCGCGAGAACCCAGTTGTGGTGGTCGCCCTTCCAGTTGCCCACGATGGCCCTTCCTTGAGTGGTGGAGCTGGGAGGAAAGGGGCGCCGGGGGCTGAGGGGGCCGCCTTCGAGATGATGACGCCACGCGGTACTCCTGAGGTGGCAGCTCCTAAGGCCCGCCCTGCGGCGGCTTGAAAGTGCGTTATGTCGACTAGAGGGGGGTGAATAGGCGATTTTTATGAATTCTTCACTGAGGAATTTGCCGGTGAGGAAATTCCTTAGCGAAGAACTACTAGCAGCGGAATAAGTACTCAGAAGTAAGCATAACAGAATACAAGAATGGTCATCAAGATGAAATGAAGACAAGCACTGAGTACAGAGAGCGTAATCACAGGATCACACAAGGTGAAGACAAACAGACTGAAGAAATTGATCTGAGGAAATTGAGAAAGTCTTCAGTCGAAGTCTTCAAACACAGATATGAACAAACACTCAACACAGTAATGAGGAAATGAAAGGGTTGCGGAAATAGAACCAGTTAGGTTGGTGAAGACAATGATTTGGTAGACCAGTTCCAACCGCTGTCTCAGTTGTACGTCTGGTTGGAGCGGCTGAGTATTTAAACTCGAGGACACACAGTCCCGGACACCCAGTCGCTGAGCATGCAGCTCAGGACACCCAGTCCTCACCGTATTCTCCTTGAACTAAGGTCACACAGACCTCGTCCAATCACTCGTGGTAAGTCTTCAGGCGACTTCCAAACCTTCACAGACTTGGTCACTCGGCGATCCAGAATTCCTCTTGGATGCTCTAGACCATGACGCCTAACCGTCTGGAAGAAGCACAGTCTTCAAAGGTAACAAGCATCGGATCCACGCAGGATCAATTTCTTCAATGATGCTCAATCACTTTGGGTTTGTAGGGGTTTGGTTTTGGGTTTTCCTCACTCGATGATTTTCGCTCAAAGTCCTCGGAGGATGGGTTGCTCTCAAATGACAAGTGTCAAGTTCTCTCGGAGCAGCCAACCAGCTAGTGGTTGTAGGGGCGTCTATTTATAGCCTAGGGAGCAGCCCGACATGATAAGACATAAATGCCCTTCAATGATATGACCGTTAGGTGGATAAGATATTTTGGGACAGCTGGCGCGCAGCATAGCAATGGTCGGAAATTTGACTCTCAAATTCCTCAGGGCTATCATGTTCCTCACTGTGTAGGCAATTCGCACTGGCAAATTCCTAACTCCTCAGTCAGAACAAATTCATCAGCGACCAGAAGAACTTCGTCTCTGTCACTGAAGAAAGTGCCTGAACTGTATGAGATTTCCAAAGGCTTCACTCGAAGGGATTGGTAGGTGTAGGATTTTGAGTTGAGCATCACATGGAAATTTTTCCTTAGTATTTCCTCGACCCCCTTTAACAGTACGGTGTTTCCTATGACTCAAGAAGAGAAAATGAAACTACGAAAACAAAAGTCTTCACGCTTCATGTTCCACAAATGAATACCAAGTCTTCAAGGTCACACCAATTTCTTCACTTTCAAAGTCTTCAGAAAGTCTTCAGAATATCGAGGTCTTCAGTCGAAGAACTTCATTTTTAGGGGTCGACTTTCTCTGTAAATATCAAACTCCTCATAGACTTATAGACCTGTGTACACTCACAAACGCATTAGTCCCTTAACCTATAAGTCTTCAATACACCAAAATCACTAAGGGGCACTAGATGCACTTACAATCTCCCCCTTTTTGGTGATTAATGACAATATAGGTTAAGTTTTCAGCGGGGATAACTGTATGAAGTGTAAATACTGATATTGAGGAATTTGATAGCAAGATATAGAAGAACTCCCCCTGAAGATGTGCATAGTGAGGAATTTGCGTTTGAGGCAATGCACATTTGAAGAGTTGAATCATGGAGATCTCCCCCTATATCTTGTAATTCATACACGCATTTGATATATAATATGAAGAATTTGGAATGCATGATGAAATATGGTGCCTGATGAGATTCAGCATGCGTGCAATGTCATTAACGAGGAATAAGCATGCAAAGCATAATGCAACAAAAGTATCAGCGCACCATCGGGTTTAAGATTACAACTCGATCCAAATAAAAGTTTCAGAAGAACGAGAGTTGTAACTTAAAAAATGCCCTTAATATAGACCCGCTTGAAGACTAACTCAGATTTCTCCCCCTTTGTCATCAAATGACCAAAAGGATTGAAATTGAGGACTAACACCCCTGAAGAATTTCAAGTCGATGGAGGAGCGCCAGCGTTGTCGGGGTTGTTTGTTGTAGCAGGGCCTGCCGCAGTGTCGTCCAAATCTTCATTCTCATTAGTGTCACGCGATGAAGAATAAGAGCTGGCCACCAGTGGAGGAACTTTGACCCTCTTGAGTTTCTTCGGAGGAGGCGCGGACCAGTCAAATTCTTCCTTGAGACCCATAGTCTTCAGTTCTTCAGCGCTATAGACATGAGTGAGGACAGCCCAGGTGTAGTTGAAGGTTTCGTGAAGGTAGTATTGGTTCTTCTTCACTGCATTGTATGTTGAGGTCATATTGTGAAGAAGTGCACCAAACTGACGTTTTACCCATTTGTGATTGCGATCAACCTTCTGATGAAGACTGAGGAGTAACTCACGGTCAGTCATCACCCTGGGTGTTGTGGCTTGAGGATTTTGCTTGGCTGAGGTATTTGCGGCAGAGTCATGTGTGGCAGAGTCGTCATTGGTAGAGTAAGATGCAGCCTTGCGAAATTGACCATCCAATGGATGAATGCCTTCATCGATCACAGCAGCTGCCTTGCCTTTATCATCAGCTGATGAAACTGTCCGTTTGAGGACTTCAATGGGAGGCAAGTAGCTACCGTGGTTCAGAGTGTCAGCTTTGTAATTCAGTGAAGATCTTGCCCTGATGAATCTCATAATCCAAGGCGCATAGGGCTTCAGCTCGAATGGTGACATAGCAATATTGCCTAGAGTCCTCATGAAGAAATCATGGAAGTTGACGGGAATGCCATGAATGATGTTGAAAAGCATATTCTTCATGATGCCAACGACTTCTTCATCATTTGAGTCGTGGCCTTTGATAGGCCTCATTGTCTTCGTCAAAATGCGATAGACAGTCCGAGGCACATAGAGTAATTCCTTGACGAGGAATTTGGTTCGTGGGGCCTGCCCAGGCTTCAAAGGCTTCATGAGCACTTGCATATAGTGATTTGTCAGTTCAGGGTCACTGTAGGTGCAACATGCACTGTCATGGGGAGGATTGAGAGGAAGGGCACGAAGCAATTCAGTTGCCGGTGCCTTGTAGTGAGTGTTTTCAGTCATCCAGTCCAACACCCATGAGTTGACATCTTCAGCGTCTCCAGTGATATGCAGTCTCGCGTAGAACTGAAGAATGAGTTCTTCATTCCAATCGCAAATGTCCGTGCAGAAATTTAGTAATCCTGCATCGTGAAGAACACTGAGGACTGGCTCGAAGCATGGCAGAGATTCCATGTCCACGTGAGGAATATGTGCATGATCGAAGATTTTGTCTTTGTCAAACAGCACAGAGGAATAGAAGTTGGCCTGACTAGCAGTCCAGAAACGCCTCTTCCTTATGCGAGCAGAGTCATAGGGGTTGTAGTTAGTGAAGAATACATGCTCGGCAAAGAAGTCTTCAGCCTTGAACTTCTGTTTGCTTGAGAACCGATTCTTTGGCTTTGGCAGAGGGGTGTCAGTGAGTTGCATCACCACCTCAGGAATCGTGAGCTCAGGTTCTTCAGGCTAAGGAATTTCTGGTTCCTCTTCTTGTGCAACCTAAGGATCAGCAGCAGCAGGTTCTTCAGCACTAGTGGCTGGAATGTCTTCATGCACAGAGGGAGTGGGTTGAGTTTCTTCAGAGCCCATTTGAACTGTTGGTGCGGGGGACTGAGGAATCTGTTGGATAGGGGTGAAGAGAGGAGTATTGGGATGCTGACTTTCCCAAAAGTCATCATTCATCACAGGTGTGGTGCATCCTATATTCACATCTTCATCTTCAATTTCCTCAACACCAGCCTCTTCAGCTGTGAACTGAGGCATAGGTGAGGAAATGACTGGCGTTGAAGGAATTTCGTCCACTTCAATTTCTTCATCCATCTGCTCTGACGAAGCAGCAGAATGATTTCCTTCATCAGATCCTCTTGGGATCTCATAGTCTTCTCCAAAAGGAACAAGGTCCTTTGATGGCATGGAGGAGATTGGAACAGCATCAATAGGATTTTCAAATGAGCTGGTCATTGGCTTCATTTTCTTCGCAGCCGAAGAATTTGACGCAGCTGATGCCTTCCGTTTCTTCACTACAGCTCGTTCTGTAGCCTTGGTCTTCTTCACATCAGAGGCAGATGGAAGAATTGGAGTTGGTGTAGGCACGGGAGGAGCTGAGGAATCTAGTTGATTTTCTTCAGGCGCAACTGATGCAGTTGCTCCGATCTCTTCAGTTTCTTCAGGCGCACCACTACTGGATGCCCTGGCAATTTCTTCAGCGGCTGGAATTTCTTCACCAGCCCTGGAACTAGCATTTTCTTCAGCAAGCTGAAAGTCATCAGCGGTGCTGGCATGTTCTTCAGCAGGCTGAGCAGAGTCTACAGCCTGAAGATTTTCTTGTTGCGATGGGGCTGCAACATTTGTGAATTTCTTCGTCAGATTGACAAATCTCACTTTAGCTCCTTTCCAATCAGCATAATAGGCATCAAAGTCTTTGCTAAGGGCTTGAATTTCAGACTGAGCCTTGAGAAGTTCCTCAGGTGTCATTCTGACAACATTTTTCTTCAGGAGCTTCTCCTTTCTGTATTGAGCTTTCTTGATCTCTCTTGCCTTTTCAAACTTCCATTTCTCCTCAGTGATGAAATGGGTCAGCATGTGACTTTGACCAGGAGTCAGATGAAAATCAGGCATTGGGGTGTTTGGATCCTTGTGCCAGAGATCAATGTAATCGAGGATTTTCCTCGGATCCAAAAGCAGTGGCACAGATGTGCCTTTGGCTCTAGCGGCCTTCACCTGTCTGTCTCTGATGATTTCTGCAAGTTCATCATCAGAAGCCACATGGAATGCGACCTGTTTCTTCTTTGGACTTGGCCGAGGACCTCGTCCAACTGTTGCTTTGGTCTTCAACAGTGTGGGGCCTGATGAGGAAATTGGTGCAGCTGAGGAACTTGCTAAGACACTAGAGGCAATCGAGAAACCAGCAGTCCTTTGACATGTAGCAAGATGCACAGGAGCTGAGGACTTTGAAGGAGCTGCTGAGGACTTTGGTGGAGCAGTAGCAGTGTGAGGAATTTGCCGTGAGGGCATTGCTGAGGGTGAAGCACTTGGCTTACGATCAGGCTTCTTTGGCATGGATTTCCTCGGTTTGACCGAGGCCTCAGTAGCAGTAGCAGTGGCAGAATCCTCATTGAATTTCTTCACTGCCTCCTTGGCTTGTCTTGCCAATTTAGCTTGGCGCTTAGCCCATTCTTCAGGAAAGTCCTCACCACGCTTGATGCTGGTGGGGTCAGCTTCTTGGCCAGGTGCCAATGGATCTCTTGGGCATGGAGGATTGAGGGCGAATTTCCTCATATACTTTGGAGTCACATATATGTATTCCCTCCATTCCCTTGCCCATCTCCGTTCAATCCTCTGTATGTGCACCTTGCGCTGATTTTTGTTTTCTTTGCCAAATTTTGCTTCATCAGGTGTGCAATAGTCAGCATAAATTTCCTCAGGGATTTCAAACACAGTCATAACCTCAGGTTTCTTTCCTCCTTTCTGCGGATTCTTACCTTCTGCCATATTCCTCAGTTGAGGAATTTGAACAATCGAATTATCTGAAGAAGTATGCAGTTTTTCTTCGAGGAATGCTGCAAATGAGTTAAGTTGATGAGAACCTAGTGATTCAGCAGCAGACATGAGTACCTGTGAACAGAGTATAGGTGCGAGGAATTTGGAGAGGTCATATGCGTTCTCAGAAGGTTTTTCGAAAAGAACAAGTTTTGAGGAATTTGACCAGATGAACCTTGAGGAATTTCACTAAGCGTTCTTGTCTTAGGTTCCAGAGTTGTACAGATCAAAGATCCACACAATTAGGGAATCTTGAAGAAAATGATTGCTTAGAGAAACAGTTCAAGATCATATGATGTGTGAGGTGTTCATATGTGTGAAGTTTGAAGAATAAACACCTTTGAAGATTTTCAGGAAAGTTTGAGAATCAAAGTGTGTAATAAAAGTAACTTTTAATTACCCGAAGTGAAGAACACGACGAACTGAGAAGAACAGATGTGAAGTTCGTCAGGTTAGATCTCCCACGCCCTAACTTGGCAGAGGAAGACAACTACGGCGGCGGTGGAGTGAAGATTTCCGCGGTCGGCGTGAGTACGATGGCGACGAGGTCGAGGCAGCGAAGCTCTTCCTCACCGGCGACGATGGAGTAGCGGCAGCGCTAGGGTTTGAGGAGCTCGAGTGAGAGAGTAGCGATCGAGCGGAGTAAATGAAGTGAGGAAGGGGAGAGGGGTATTTATAGACACGGTAAAAACTGTTCGCCCGAAGATCTGGGACGAACGTGCCCCTGCCCTTTCTCCTTCTCGCGACATGTGTCACCCACGTACTGTGTAGTTGAGATCGTGTACGATCGTGGGTGAATAGAATAATGCATTGTGGGATGCGGAACGGTTTGAGCGGCAAACCGAAAATTTGGATAAGATTTGTTTTAAAGTTTCGCTCGCAATTTCTTCAGCTGACAAGGACACAGTGAAGATTTTGAACGAGTTTCAAATAGAACGCACATGAAGAATTTGTGAATAGATTGGGTTGAGTATAGCATAGAGGGGGAAGGGTCCGATCACATTCACTTAGCAGAAAAAACAACTTGAAGAAATAGCTATAAGTGAATGTTGTAGAGGACATAAACTCATATATATATATAGCCAATGAAGAAAAACGACGGAAACAGTGAAGATTTTGCAAAGTTGAAGAATTTTGAAAAACTGAAGAATTTCAAAACTGAGGAAAAACTCAAATTGAAGATTTTCAACTTTTTGGGGTGGCGTGACCCACCGTATAAGAATGATGATTTCAGACACCGCGTACAATTGTTGTACGGTTCTGAGAATCAAATTCTTCATTAATTTCTTCACACTTAGAGTGTTATTCTTCATTGATTGAAGAAAAACGTTTCTTCATGTGTTGCACATCTACGTCATCAATTTTGCATAAGTGTCAGGGTGTGTGTCCTTTTCAAAGAACATTCGAAGATTCTAAGATATTTAGCTCACACTGCAACTTGCTAAATCTCTTCTCATCCAAGGGCTTAGTGAAGATATCAGCTAGCTGTTCTTCAGTCTTCACGTGCTCGATGGAGATGTCGCCCTTCAACACATGATCACGAAGAAAATGATGACGAATCTGAATGTGCTTTGTCTTCGAGTGCTGAACTGGGTTGTGAGCAATCTTGATGGCACTCTCATTGTCGCAGAGGAGAGGCACATTCTTCACGTTGACGCCATAGTCCTTGAGTGTTTGCTTCATCCAAAGCAGTTGAGCACAGCAAGAGCCAGCAGCAATGTATTCAGCTTCCGCAGTAGACAGTGATACGCAGTTCTGTTTCTTCGAGGACCAACAGACCAAAGATCGTCCGAGGAAATGACAAGTGCCAGAAGTTGACTTGCGGTCCACACGATCACCAGCATAGTCAGAGTCAGAATATCCAATGAGATCAAAAGCAGAGCCCATGGGGTACCATAATCCTAGTGTTGCTGTGTGAGCTAGATATCGAAGAATATGCTTCACAGCCTTATGGTGTGATTCCTTCGGTGCAGCTTGAAATCGGGCACACATGCAAACACTAAGCATTATATCTGGCCTAGATGCACATAAGTACAGTAAAGAACCAATCATGGAGCGGTATACCTTGTGATCGAAGTAATACCATTTTCATCAGTGCATAGATGGCCATTTGTGGGCATAGGAATTTTGACGCCTTTGCAATCTTGCATGCCGAATTTCCTCAGTACATCTTTGAGGTATTTCTCCTGAGATATGAATATGCCATTGCGCTGCTGACGAATTTGAAGACCTAAGAATAATTTCAACTCTCCCATCATAGACATTTGATATTCTTCACTCATCATATAGGCAAATTCATCACTATAACGTTGGTCAGTACAGCCGAAGATAATATCATCAACATATATTTGGCACACAAACAGTTCACCATCATAAGATTTAGTAAAGAGAGTAGGGTCGAGTGAACCGGGTGTGAAGCCATTCTTCACGAAGAATTCCTTCAATGTATCATACCACGCCCGAGGGGCTTGCTTGAGGCCATAGAGGGCCTTATTGAGTCTGAAGACTTTGTCAGGATTCTTTGGATCTTCAAAACCTGGGGGTTGAGCAACATATACTTCTTCCTCAAGCTTACCATTGAGGAATGCACTTTTCACATCCATTTGATATAATATGATATCATGATGGTTAGCATAAGCAAGTAATATGCGAATAGCCTCAAGTCTAGCAACAGGTGCAAAAGTTTCATCGAAATCAATTCCTTTAACCTGTGTGTAGCCTTGAGCTACCAGTCATGCCTTATTCCTCACCACAAGGCCATTTTCATCTTGCTTGTTGCGGTAGATCCACTTTGTGCCAATGATATTATGCTTGCGAGGATCTGGACGTTTGACCAGTTCCCAAACATTGTTGAGCTCGAACTGATGTAATTCTTCTTGCATAGCCTGAATCCACTCCGGCTCCAAAAATGCTTCATCTACCTTAGTGGGCTCTGTGATAGAGACAAAAGCATAGTGCCCACAAAAGTTAGATAAATGTGAAGCTTTTGAGCGTGTGAGAGGACCTGGTGCTCTAATGTCATCGATGATCTTCTCCACTTGCACTTCTTTTGCAACGCGAGGATGAGCTGGTTGTTGCTGAGGAGTTTGATCAGCATTTTCTTCAGCACCCTTTTCCTCAGCATTTTCTTCAGGTGCATCAGCTCGACGTTCTTCATGAACTAGAATGAATTCTTCAGCAGATTCTTCAGTAGGAATGACATCCTCAGTTGCCTTGAACTTGATAGAATCCTAAGATGCTGGTTCATCTAACACAGAAGGTAGGTGCTCTCTTTGAGAGCCATTAGTTTCATCGAACCGCACATCTACAGTGTCAACAATCTTGTGAAGAACAATGTTGAAGACTCTGTAGGTGTGCGAGTTCTTTCCGTAACCAAGCATAAAACCTTCATGTGCTTTTGATGCAAATTTAGAATTGTGGTGAGGATCTCTAATCCAACATTTAGCACCGAAGACTTTGAAATAACTCACATTGGGTTTCTTGTCAGTGAGGAGTTCATAGGCCGTCTTCTTGAAGAATTTGTGAAGATATACTCTGTTGATGATGTGGCATGCAGTATCAATTGCATCAATCCAAAAACGATGAGGCGTTTTGTATTCATCAAGCATAGTGCGAGCCATCTCAACAAGAGTTCTGTTCTTGCGCTCCACGACGCCATTTTGCTGAGGAGTATAGGGAGCAGATAACTCATGAGTAATACCAAGTTCATCAAGATAGTCATCAAGACCGGAATTCTTGAACTCAGTTCCATTGTCACTTCTGATGTGCTTGATCTTCACACCAAAGTTGGTTGAAGCCCTCGAGGAAAAACGTTTGAAGACTTCCTGCACTTCATGTTTGTAAGTAACAATGTGTACCCATGTATATCGAGAGTAATCATCAACAATGACAAAACCATATAGAGATGCATGATTAGTGACTGCTGAGTAATGATTAGGTCCGAAGAGGTCCATGTGAAGCAATTCGAATGGACGAGTAGTGGTCATGATAGTCTTTGCTGGATGCTTGGCCTTGGTCATTTTTCCAGCTTCACAGGCTCCGCATAAGTGTTCCTTGAGGAATTTGACATTCTCAATGCCAATGACATGCTTCTTCTTCGCAAGCGTGTGCAAATTCCTCATGCCTGCGTGACCAAGTCGTCGATGCCATAGCCAGCCTTCTAAAGCTTTTGCAAGTAGACACACGGCTGGCTGTTGTCCTGTAGAGAAATCAACAATATACAAATCTCCTCTCCTAAAGCCTTCCAAGACTTTGGAATTGTCAGCTTCCATAATCACAACACGGCGATACTTGCCAAATACAACAACCATATCAAGATCACAAAGCATTGAGACTGACATGAGGTTGTATCCTAAGGACTCAACAAGCATGACTTTGTCCATGTGTTTATCCTTAGAGATTGCAACCTTACCAAGACCCAATACCTGACTTTTGCCTTTGTTAGCAAAGATGATATGCTTCAGATGTGACGGTGATAAGGGAGCATCCATCAATAGATTCTTGTCACCAGTCATGTGATTCGTACATCCACTATCGAGGAGCCACTCAGTAGCTTTGGGTTGATCATCCTGCATATGAATTAGTGTAGCTTACAATCTCATATGCTTCATTTGTGAAGAATATGATATCAAGTTCATCAGATGAATTTTATCAATCAGTAAACAGATATAGCAGTATGAGGACGTGTGAAATGAAGGTTCATTTCATCATGATTCGCCTGCGTCTGTTCAGGCAATTTTGTCAGGTCCCCAGCAAATTCTTCAAACGTTAAAGCACGTCTGGAGACCTGACCCTGCAGAAGAGATTAGTTCTTTTTCTTCACCACCCACATCTGAAGGGTGGCAAAGAGTTTATCACTCTGCGAGCACCATACGATAATGGTGGCATAGAGGCCAAACCATTTCGTTTCACATAAGAGGGGTTAGGGTAAGCATATGAATAAGCAGAGAAATTCTTCGAGGACTTATAAACATAATGGTTTGAAGAATAATGCACATATTCATAGCCCTTAGCTCTACCCTGCGAAACAGAGTTGTTAGCACGATGATAATCATGTGAGGACTTTGATCCATTTGAGGAATTTGATCCACGTGAAGGATTTGATATGGGGTTCCTGTTCTTCACAGGTGGTGTCATGAGGACATTCACCTGAAGACTTTCAAGGCACTTCTTGGGAACCCAGATTTTCTTCATAGGAGAACCGTTCCTGCAGTTAGTGCCAACATATCTAGCAAATACTTCACCATTCTGATTTTTGAACAGTTTATAGTTGGAGTCAAATGACTCATCAGAAGAATGAGGAGATTCACATGTAAAGCCAGATAAGTTAGATGGATCAACTGGAGGTCCCTTTGCAGCAACCCATGAGGTTTTGGGGTACTGCTCAGGCTTCCAATATGTTCCATCAGCATTAAGTTTCCTTTCAAAGGCGATACCCTCTTTCCTAGGGTTTCTGTTGAGGATCTGCTTTTTAAGCACATCACAAAGAGTCTGATGCCCTTTGAGGCTTTTGTACATGCCTGTCATGTACAATTCCTTCAGCCCTGCATCATCAGTGATACTAGCAATGTCCTCAGATGAGGAATTAGTGATAGCAGAGGCAGGTGAAGAATTTGTAACGGTTGAAGCATTTGAACATTCAGGTGAAGAATTAGCAGATTCACATTCAATGCACTTTAAGCATGGAGGAACAAATTCTTCCAGAGAAGCGCTGATTTATTGAGCTAGTAATGAATCGCGCTCCTTCTGAAGATCTTCATAACTCACTCTTAGCTTCTCAAGATCTTGCTTTCTTTGAAGAAATTCATAAGAAAGTTTCTCATGATCAGATAAGAGAGTGTTATGATGACTTTGAAGGTTATCAAACCTAGACTGAAGTCTCTGAAGATTTTCAGTCAGGACTTTAGTGCGATCCATTTCTTCACCCAACATATCATCACTTTTGTCTAGCATGTTTTGAACCTTTTCAAAAGCCCTTTGTTGTTTTACAGCAATCTTAGCAAGTTTAGAGTAGCTGGGCTTCAGATCCTCATCAGATTCATTTTCACTAGATTCAGAGGAGGTGTATTTTAGTACCTTTGCACCATTCTCCATGAAGCAATAGGTGGGAGCGTAGTCATCATTGTCTTCATCAGGCTTGTCGGTGGGGTCAGTTTCTTTAGTGTTGAAGATGGACTTGCTAATGAAGGCAGTAGCGAAGGCCAGACTCGCCACACCAGATTCGGATTCTTCAGACGCCTCCTCTTCCTCATGTTCCTCAGATTTAGCTTCAGAGTCCATTTCCTTGCCAATGAATGCCCGAGCCTTCTTGGAGCTGCTCTTCTTGTGAGATGAAGACTTCAAGGATTTTGATGACGAAGATTTTAATGATTTCTTCTTATTCTTCGCATCATCAGAACTGTAATCCTTGTATTTCTTCTTCTTCAATTCCTTTTCCCACTGAGGACAATCTTGAATATAGTGACCAGGTTTCTTGCATTTGTGGCACATCCTTCTCTTATAGTCAATTGCTGAGGAATCACTGCTTCTTGAGGATTTTCCAAAGCGACCACGTCTTGAGAACTTCTGGAATTTCTTTAGGAGCAGTGCTAGCTCCTGGCTCAATTCTTCAGGATCACCAAGGCTACTACCAGAATCCTCACATTCAGACTCAGACACAACCTTGGCCTTCAGGGCACGTGGTTTGCCATAGCTCGAACCATAGAGATCTCTCTTTTCAGCAAGCTGGAACTCGTGAGTATTTAGCCTTTCGAGGATATCGGCAGGATCAAGAGACTTGTAGTCAGCCCGTTCTTGTATCATCAGTCCCAGAGTATCAAATGAGGAATCAAGCGATCTCAACAGTTTCTTCACCACCTCATGGGCAATGATGTCAGTGGCACCGAGGGCTTGAAGCTCATTTGAGATGTCAGTGAGGCGATCAAAGGTTTGTTGGACATTTTCATTGTCGAGTCTTTTGAAGCGGTTGAAGAGATTCCGAAGAACATCAACTCGAGAGTCACGCTGAATTGAGACTCCTTCATTCACTTTGGACAGCCTATCCCAGATAAGCTTAGCAGTTTCCAAAGCACTCACTCTTCCATACTGTCCTTTACTCAGATGGCCACATATGATATTCTTCGCTTGAGAATCGAGTTGCTTGAATCTCTTCACATCGGTAGCGTTCAGTGAGGGTGAGACAGAGGGAACACCATTTTCCACAACATACCAGAGCTCGTTGTCAATTGCCTCAAGATGCATTCGCATCTTGTTTTTCCAGTAGGGGTAGTCCGTCCCATCAAAGTTAGGACACCCAGCCGAGACCTTGATCATACCTGCGGTCGACATAACTAAAACTCCAAGTGGTTAAACCAAAATCACACAGAACAAGGGAGTACCTTGCTCTGATACCAATTGAAAGTGCGTTATGTCGACTAGAGGGGGTGAATAGGCGATTTTTATGAATTCTTCACTGAGGAATCTGCCGGTGAGGAAATTCCTTAGCGAAGAACTACTAGCAGCGGAATAAGTACTCAGAAGTAAGCATAACAGAATACAAGCATGGTCATCAAGATGAAATGAAGACAAGCACTGAGTACAGAGAGCGTAATCACAGGATAACACAAGGTGAAGACAAACAGACTGAAGAAATTGATCTGAGGAAATTGAGAAAGTCTTCAGTCGAAGTCTTCAAACACAGATATGAACAAACACTCAACACAGTAATGAGGAAATGAAAGGGTTGAGGAAATAGAACCAGTTAGGTTGGTGAAGACAATGATTTGGTAGACCAGTTCCAACTGCTGTCTCAGTTGTACGTCTGGTTGGAGCGGCTGAGTATTTAAACTCGAGGACACACAGTCCCGGACACCCAGTTGCTGAGCACGCAACTCAGGACACCCAGTCCTCACCGTATTCTCCTTGAACTAAGGTCACACAGACCTCGTCCAATCACTCGTGGTAAGTCTTCAGGCGACTTCCAAACCTTCACAGACTTGGTCACTCGGCGATCCACAATTCCTCTTGGATGCTCTAGACCATGACACCTAACCGTCTGGAAGAAGCACAGTCTTCAAAGGTAACAAGCGTCGGATCCACGCAGGATCAATTTCTTCAGTGATGCTCAATCACTTTGGGTTTGTAGGGGTTTGGTTTTGGGTTTTCCTCACTCGATGATTTTTGCTCAAAGTCCTCGGAGGATGGGTTGCTCTCAAATGACAAGTGTCAAGTTCTCTCGGAGCAGCCAACCAGCTAGTGGTTGTAGGGGGCGGCTATTTATAGCCTAGGGAGCAGCCTGACATGATAAGACATAAATGCCCTTCAATGATATGACCGTTAGGTGGATAAGATATTTTGGGATAGCTGGCGCGCAGCACAGCAACGGTCGGAAATTTGACTCTCAAATTCCTCAGGGCTATCATGTTCCTCACTGTGTAGGCAATTCACGCTGGCGAATTCCTAACTCCTCAGTCAGAACAAATTCATCAGTGACCAGAAGAACTTCGTCTCCGTCACTGAAGAAAGTGACTGAACTGTATGAGATTTCCAAAGGCTTCACTCGAAGGGATTGGTAGGTGTAGGATTTTGAGTTGAGCATCACATGGAAATTTTTCCTTAGTATTTCCTCGACCCCCTTTAACAGTACGGTGTTTCCTATGACTCAAGAAAGAGAAAATGAAACTACGAAAACAAAAGTCTTCACGCTTCATGTTCCACAAATGAATACCAAGTCTTCAAGGTCACACCAATTTCTTCACTTTCAAAGTCTTCAGAAAGTCTTCAGAATATCAAAGTCTTCAGTCGAAGAACTTAATTTTTAGGGGTCGACTTTCTCTGTAAATATCAAACTCCTCATAGACTTATAGACCTGTGTACACTCACAAATGCATTAGTCCCTTAACCTATAAGTCTTCAATACACCAAAATCACTAAGGGGCACTAGATGCACTTACACAGCTGAAGGCACCAAGCCACGGCCTGCGGCTCCCGTGGCAGAGGCCCCCGAGGCCCCGGCCACCCTCCTTGGCGTGGCATCTGGCGACGTGTCTCTGGGCGAGGCCCCCGATGCTGGGCACCTTGACGCTTCTTCCTTGTCGCAAGCTGGCCCCTGCGCCGAGCTTCTGGGTCGCTTCCGTGTGGACTTCGAGGCTCTCAGAAAGAGAAGGGAGGCCTTGGGTGATGATTACCCTTGCCGCTTATTGAAGCGCAGGAAGTACTTCGCCACCGATAAGTAAGCCTTTCCCTACCTCTGTTCCTTACTCTCCTGCTACTTCAGCTGATCATTACCCTGCAGGGCCCTTCCTGCCGAGTTCACGGAGGTGGCTGAGGAGCCATCCCTCCAGGCCTTGCCCTCTCCACCTTCCCCAAGCGTCCCGGGCTCCAGCACTGCACTTGTGGTGAGGCCGGTTGGAGAGGCGGGCCATCCTGCGGTGCGTCTTGGTTCTGCACCCCTCACGACCATCCTTCGCGAGCCCTCCCGAGGCATAGCCAGCCTGCCCTAGGCTCTTCGACTGGTTGCGGATGGCGACTGGATGAGGTCGGCCTTGCGATCTTCCTCGGAGGGCGAACTGGCTCTGGGCCAGGCTTCTGGCGAGGCGCGTCCGGCCATCGTGAGGGTGCCAGCCCCCAGCCCCCTGCCCAGCAGGGGAGTGCTGATCTGTGGCCCCCCTCGCGCGTCCGAGGCGGAAGGAGCAACGGAAGACGTGCTTGAGCGCACTCGGGAGCGTCGTGCCCTCCGCCAAGGGTTCCTCCGGAGGGCGGCGGACGTGGTGAGCCAGCTTGGTGTAGAGCTCGCTGACGAGGACGCACGCCTTGAGGCCGAGGGCCTGCGCCTAGCTAAGGAGAGGCGCAAGCTGAAGGGGGCCGTTGCCCTTGCGCGCCACCAGCGTGACCTCGACAATGAGAAGGCCGAGGCGTCGCTGGCAGCTTCTCGGGAGGCCTGCTCCCGGGCCGTCGAGGAGGCTCAAGAGGCCAACCAACGGCGCAGGGCCGCGGAAGAGCGGGCGTGGGAGCTCCGGGCCCTGAGCAGCTCCCTGGAGCAACAGGTGGAGTTGCATGAGGCGACCCTTGCGTCGATGGAGGGGGGCTCAGTTGATCGGGCAGAGCTTCAGAAGCGTGAGGAGGCACTGAGGCTGGAGGCCACCGAGCGCGCCCTGGAACTTGAGCGATTAGAGACGAGGGAGCGCATGGTGGCGCAGGCGGAGGATGATGTCGCCGTGAGGGAAGCCCGAGCCTCGGAAGAAGTTGATCGCCGTGTGGCGGCGGCTCGCTCGAACCTCGAGCACGAGTTCGTGGAAAGGCTTGAGCTGATCCAGGTCGAAGCAGAGCGCAGGACCGCCGCCCTGAGGGCCAAGCTGGATGAAGTGACGCGGCATGCGGACGCTACCGGGGCTGCCCTTGGCATGGCACAGGCGGAACTGGATTCTTCCCGAGCGGAGGTGCTTCTTCTCTACCAAAGGGTGGATGCGGCCGAGGCCGTCACGCAGCGGAACGAGGACGAGATACGCCAGCGGCAGACCTTGGAGCACATGTACAGCCTCATGCTCCGCGAGCTCCAGGAAAGAGCCAACACGGCCTTGGGTATCATCTGCGAGGCAGCCGTTGGGGAACCTCATGTGGTCAACTATGCTGGTAACCTTACGTTCTTCACCGACGTGGTGACGCAGCTGGAGGTCCGTTCGGGTAGAGCCGACAGGTTGGTGGAGGAGAGGAGCCGCGCCCTACTTGGGCGTGCTTTCTCTCGTGTCTTCAGACATCTTCAGCACATAGATCCCCACTTCAACTTCGATGCCGCCATCGCACCAGTGCCCTTGGCCGTCCGAGACAATCTGGCGAGCTGGGTGGAAGACAACATGGACGCCCTGGTTCGGGCCTTCACCTCTGACGACAACGGCGTGGTCGTAGCCGCCGATGAGGGCGGAGTGGTGAATGGCCCGTGCGTTGGTGAGGGCGGAGTGATGAATGACCCAGGTGCTGTCGGCGGCAACGTAGGAGGCGATGGCAAAGCCAGTGACGCCAGCGGCGGCTCCGGAGGTGTCCCTGCGGATGCATTGGGGGATTTATCCAATTGACCATGTGCCCTTCCTGTTTTTACCCTGCGCAGAGAGAGTTCAGGCTTGGCCCAGGAGATTGTAAGAGCATTTTGGGAGGGGGATCCCCTCGTGTAAAAACTTGTAGTTAGCATATTTGTAGACATGACATCACCCGTGTGCCGGCGCCGGGCGACTGGTTCATGGCGAGCCGACTGGCTTGTTTACCTTTGACCTGTGTGGGCCCTGAGCCAGCCCGCGGAGGGTCGTGGCGTCCTAAGCGTCTCCTGAACGAGCCTATTGAACCTGCAAGTAGATCTCCTCAGAGGTCGTGCCGATGGCAGTCTGGGCTGCACTTATGCTGGGCCTGGCCCAGCTCATGAGGGGCTCGCGAGGGGAGGCAGCTGAAGCTCGAATGGACGCAAAGCGGCAACCAGAACGCAAGAGATTGCTCGAACGAGACTAAACACCCCTCCCCCGAACACACGCAAGTTTTAAGCTCAAATCCAACTTAAATCCAAACAGGGAAAAGCAGCAACCAAGGGGAAAAGCAGGAAAAGCAGAAAAAGCTGCGTCCGGCACCTAATCTAGTCTTCGACATCTTCTCACCAGCGCGGAGCTAAGTGCTGCCACTAGGTGTGGGCGAGAGCCCCCGAGGCCCGAGGGCGGCTCTCCGGAGACTCCGGGGCGTGTACAGCCCCACTCATTATTACGTGAGAGTGTCACGGGGCGGCGAGCTTCACAGGCACTGGGCCTTCTTCACAGGTACCGGCCTTGCTTCACATCGCCATACGAGGGGCCCGCCTTGCGCCACACTCTATTGCCACCGACGACGGCCGGAGACCAAGGACGCCACCGATGGGATAGAGCGGTCGCCAGTGGTTCCCCTGACGACCACGGGTCCTCTGCCGGGGGTAGGCCGTGGGGAACCTCCCCTGCAGAGGGCCTACCTTCTGAGGGCGCCTTACTCCGAGCGCCGTGTGGGCGAGGCCGGATCTCGGCCCCTCTCCTGCAGCCCCCGGTGCCCTCCTCCTGAGGGGTGGGGAGCTACTGGATTGGGGCAGCCACCTGCTGCGACGACCTGTACCTCCTGCGATCCATGGTTAGTGTATGCCTGTTCCTGAGGGATTCGCGGAACCCGATAGTCGTTGCCTCCGGCGCGGTCGACGGGGCCTTCCCTTGGCTCCTGAAAGAGCTCTGCCTTGGGTGCTTCTTCTCCCCAGCCTGGGCTGAGGAACTGGCCATGGTCTTCCTCCTGCGCGTGTCCTTGATCCATCATGTGTGGCACATACGCCTCCGGGGCCGCCGCCCCGAATGCCTCGCCGTAGTGCCCCATGTGCCATGCAGTTCTGCTCACGATGCCAACCTGGGAGTGGTAGTGTGGCGGCTCATCGGGACCGTGGGCCGTAGTGGATCCCCCTTCGAAGGTCGGAGGCGCAGGCGGCGCCGTTGGTGGCCAGGCGCTGAGGGCCTAGTTGGCATTGGAGTGGCCCTGGAATCCGCTGGGAGCTGTGTGGGCGCGTGTGGGGCCTCTGTGCGGTCCTCCTTGGGCCTGAGGCAGCAGTTGGGTGCAGAAGTGGGGAGCCCCTGAGGCGGCGGAGCCCAAGAGCTCTGTCACCTGCTCCAGTAGTACGTCGCAGCCACCCTCTAGCAGCCTGCATTGTAGTAGTTCTCGAGCTACCGTGAGCGCGGCCCTTGAGTTCGCCTGCTCTCGCCATGAGTACGGCGCCGTGGCCACGGCATGGCTCGAGGCCCTCGCTGCCGATCGCACCTGCCATGGTGTGAGGGCTGGTGTCGCCTGACCGCGTCGCCCGCGGCCCGCAGCACCCTGCGGACTGCGGGCTACCTGGGGCACGGGGTTGAGGTCGCCCTGGGCAAGCGGCTCTGCATGGGCGGGCCAGGGCGCCCAGGGATCTGGGTTGCCCGTGGGGTCGCCGAACATGATGATGATGAGGCGACGGGCGGCGAAACATGAGGCGAAGGAGAGCGGACTCCCTCACACCCCTACCTGGTGCGCCAAATGTCGGATTTCGGGTTTCGGCAGACCCTTGAGGTTCGAACACTGGGTGCGCGCGGAGATCACACCCTCAGCCTACCCATGTGTCACCGCCTCGCTAGGATCTAAACAACACGAAGAACAACACTAGGGACACAAGATTTATACTGGTTCAGGCCACCATTGTGGTGTAATACCCTACTCCAGTTTGTGGTGTGTGGATTGCCTCTGGGGCTGATGAGGAACAGTACAAGGGAAGAACAGCCTCGGGAGGGTCTGTTCTTGGTTGAGACGATGAACTGCTAGGAGAGTTCAGTCGCCTCTCTCTCTCTCTCTCTCTCTCTTGGGTGTCGATCTGATCAGGTCTCGATCCCCTACCCTGTGGGTGGCTAGTCCTATTTATAGGCGAAGGCCCCGGGCCTCTTCCCAAATATTGAGTGGGAAGGGCACCAATAATTGGCCATTTTGAAGGGGAACATCTAGTACACTTATCCTGACTAAAGTTGGTCCTTGCCTGCCAAAAGACCCTGACGATGACGCTGGCTTGGGCTCCATGATGACCTCTGTTCTGTCGTCCTGCTGGTCTTGGTCTTGTTGCACCAAAATGGTTGCCTTTGCTTGATACCCTTGCCTGCGCTTGCCCCCTTTGCACCAAAGGGGAAACAAGGACTCTGCGCAGGCCGGCGCCCGCCTGCGCCTTGGTCGTCATGGCTTGCATCACGGGCACCTCGTGAGGTACCCCGCCTTGATCTCCCCGCCTCCTCGCGAGCCAGCCTAACGAGGCCGTGCCTGAGGAAGCCTCCTATCGTCCGCCCCGCGAGGCTTGGCCCCTCGCGAGGGTCTTGAGCATGTGTTGATGAAGATGGGCCGTATTGGGCCACTCCTTGAGCCACGTCGCAGGCTGCAGGCAGGCAAGTCTGGGTACCCCCGTTCCCAGAACGCCGACAATATCCTTAAGATATTTCCATTCTCATTAAAGGGTGATGCTAAAACTTGGTTTAAATCTCTTGATCCTGGTTGTGTGCCTAGTCCCCAAGATAAGATTTATTACTTCTCTGCTAAATATTTCCCTGCTCATAAGAAACAAGCTGCTTTAAGGGAAATATATAATTTTGAGCAAATTGAAGAAGAGAGTCTCCCACAAGCTTGGGGGAGGCTTCTCCGATTACTTAATGCTTTGTCTGATCATCCTCTTAATAAAAATGAAATACTTGGTATCTTTTATAATGGACTAACTGATGCTTCCAAGGACCACTTGGATAGTTGTGCTAGTTGTATTTTCAGGGAAAGAACAGTCGATCAAGCTGAATTGCTATTGAATAATATGTTGACTAATGAAAATAATTGGACTCTTCCTGAGCCAATTTCTGAGCCAACTCCTGAGCCAACTCCTAAACCAACTCCGAAGAAGAGGGGTGTTCTATTTCTCAGTCTTGAAGATATGCAAGAGGCAAAGAAATCTATGAAAGAAAAAGGTATTAAAGCCGAAGATGTTAAGAATTTACCTCCTGTTGAAGAAATACATGGTCTTGATATACCAACTATTGAAGAAACACATGGTCTTGATAACCCGACACAAGTAGTAAAGGTAAATTCTCTCTATAGATATGATAAAGTTGAAATCCCGTCTACTAAGTTTGCTAGCCAATGCTTAGATGAATTTGATGACTTTATGGCTAGACAAGAAAACTTCAATGCTTATGTTGGTAGAGAATTAAAGAGTAATGCTTACATGATTGGACGCTTGAGTGATTATATGGCTAGAGTTAAAGGTGAACTTAAACTCATTAGTAAATATGCTTCTATGGTTACCACTCAAGTAGAACAAGTACTTAAAACTCAAAATGATTTGCTCGATGAATTAAATAATAAACATGATTTTGCTGTTAGAGTGGCTACTAGAACTGGTAAAATGACTCAGGAACCTTTGTATCCTGAAGGCCACCCTAAGAGAATTGAGCAAGATTCTCAGGGAAATAATGTAGATACACCTAGTCCTTCTAAAAAGAAGAAAAAGAAAAGTGATAGGACTTTGCATGCTTGTAGTGAACCTGTTGTAGACACACCTGAGAATCCCAATGATATTTCTATTTCTGATGCTGAAACACAATTTGGCGATGAACATGAACCTAGTGATAATGTTAATGATAATGTTCATGTGATGCTCAACCTAGCAATAATAATGATGTAGAGATTGAACCTGCTGTTGATCTTGATAATCCACAATCAAAGAATCAACGTTATGATAAGAGAGACTCTGTTGCTAGGAAGCATGGTAAAGAAAGAGAACCATGGATTCAGAAACCCATGCCTTTTCCTCCTAAGCCATCCAAGAAAAAGCAGGATGAGGATTTTGAGCGCTTTGTTGAATGATTAGACCTATCTTCTTACGCATGCGCTTAACTGATATGCTTAAAGTGAATCCTTATGCTAAATACATGAAAGATATTATCACAAATAAAAGAAAGATACCGAAAGCTGAAATTTCCACCATGCTTGCTAATTACACTTTTAAAGGTGGAATACCTAAGAAACTAGGAGATCCATGAGTACCAACTATACCATGCTCCATTAAAAGAAACTATGTTAAAACTGCTTTATGTGATCTTGGAGCCGGTGTTAGTGTTATGCCTCTCTCTTTATATCGTAGACTTGAATTGAATAAGTTGACACCTACTGAAATATCTTTGCAAATGGCTGATAAATCAACTGCTATACCTATCGGTATTTGTGAGGATGTGCTGTTGTGGTTGCAAATGTTACTATTTTAACGGACTTTGTTATTCTTGATATTCCCGAGGACGATAGTATGTCGATTATCCTTGGTAGACCCTTTTTGAATACTATAGTGGCTGTTATTGATTGCAACAACGGCAATGTCACTTTTCATGTTAATGGTAATGAGCATACGGTACACTTTCCAAGGAAACAACCTCAAGTTCATAGCATCAATTCTATTGGAAAAATTCCAACTATTATTATTGGAGGTTTTGAATTTCCTCTTCCTACTGTCAAGAAGAAATATGATATTTTTATTATTGGGGATGTTCATATCCCCGCTGAGGTATAACCTAGTGTTATTCGAAATTTCTCCCGTTCCATGTTATTCGGAATGATTTTGTTAACAAGACTTGATCAACCTTGTTAGTGGATTCCTTTTGATGAGCATGACACGGATGAAGTTAGAAGGCACAACCTTCTGTACCCTCTTTTTACTTTCTGTTATTTAGTTTAAATAAAGTAAAAAATAGTATTTTATGTCTGTTTTCTAAATTATCCATGAAATAAAAAATACCCCAAAAATAAAAGTTCTCCAAATGCCCTACAAATTTAATATGATTTTTCTGGAATATTTGAGAATATATGGCACTGAGAACACGGCAGGGGGAGCTGGCGCCTGGCCACAAGGGTCCAGGGCGCACCCCCCTACCTCATGGGCCCACGGTGGCCCCCTCCACTTATTCCTGCACCCACACACTTCATCTTCCTCCCAAAAAAATCACCATCCAGCTCAAGCACGAGATCTAGCTCACTTTGCTGCCATTTTCGATCTCCTTGCTCAAAGATCCATTCACAAAACTGCTTTGGGGGAGTGTTCTTTGAGGGAGAAATATGTCGAGGAAAATGTACCAAGGTGGTTCTTCAAGGAAGAAAGGACCCAGGCTCGCAATACGTGAGCAAGACGACGAACCACCGAGGGAAGCTGACGTGCGGCCTTGTGAATGGCCGTCAGAGGAGTTTATGGTCAAAGCAGGCATCAAGGATGAATTTGATGCATATGTGTGTAATGCTGATCTTGAGGACTTCATGCAAGATAAGTGTCCTCAGTACTACTATTTGACTGATTCATTCGTGAGAAGGTTAAATTTACATCTTCGCGTAATTCTCCAACTGTCATGTTTGATATTTATGATAAATCATATACCATGGACCTAGAAGATTTCACTACTGCTTGTAAACTCCCTCAGTGGGGCATGTTAATGAATCTCGTAAATCTAAATATAAAGATTTTCTCGCTAGTATCACCGTGGTAGAATCTAGAGAAATAGCACAAGCTACCATAGGGAGCATTCACTTTCCTGCTATACATTATTTTGCTCTCTTTATTGGTAGATGCATTAACGGTAAAGATGAAGCATGTCACATGTGTGTTCCTGATCTTTGTGTTCTCAAGAGTGCTGTATTAGGTGATAAACAATACAACTTGGGGTCAATTGTTGCACGTAGGTTGCATAATAATGGTTTAGTTCGAGACTTGTTTGGAGGGATTTATGCGACCCGTGTGGCTAATTATCTTGTCATACCTGCACACGAAAATGGTAGGAGGTTGCCTCCTGCTTATTTGGATTATAATGCCATGGTTAATCATCATTTTCTTGAGAGGAATGAACAATTCCTCCAGTATCGACTAATCTTTGACAGACGTCGCGCAGTCCATATTACTCTCCCTGCTCCTGCCCTTTTTGATTATCAGGCAAAAGGAAGATATGTTATCACCGGGGAGGAGGCAAACGAGTACGAGAGAAGGACAGAGGCAGCTTGCCGCCATGCTGCAGCCCAGGAGGCAATGGCTGCTGCATCTCAGTACGACACCAGTTACAACTTCGTATATCAGCCAGGCTACCCATGAACATAACACAACTTAGGTCAAAAGCCTAAGCTTGGGGGAGTACGCATTTCTCACCGACATTACATTCATGTTCACACACACTCATTAGTTGTCGGTGCTCATACTTTTTCATTGTACTATCCAAGATAGTTTAATTTATTTTTCTAGCTTTCTTCTTGTGTGTTTGATAAACCTTAAGAAAAACCAAAAAAAATTAGTTAGTTTACTTTCCATGCTTGTAGTAGTAATTAAAAGAAAACCCAAAAAGATTTCTCGTTCTTCTTTTGCTTGTTGGGAGCTTTCTCGTGTAAATAGTTTTATTTCTTTTCTTTCCTTTGGGGGTCGAGAGGAGAAGACTATAATGGAAATGTTTAGTGGCTCTCATATGCATAATTGTTGATTTAACCATGAGCCCATATTACCCTGTCTTCTCCCTTGAATTGAATGCTTGCAGATTCCAGCTTAGTCCAATGCACGTGCACTATTATTATTATATACACCGTTCGGTCGTGCAAGTGAAAGGCAATAATGACGATATATGATGGACTAATTGAGATGAGAGAAGCTGGTATGAACTCGACCTCTCTTGTTTTTGTAAATATGATTAGTTCATCGTTCCTGATTCAGCCTATTATGAATAAACATGTTCGCAATGACAATTAGAGATTATAGTTGCTTATGCCATGCTTAATTAGCTAGGAGCTTATAATGGTTTACCTTGCGCGCCAAAATGCTATTAAATGGTTGTGATGTGGTATGATAGGGTGGTATCCTCCTTTGAATGATTCGAGTGACTTGACTTGGCACATGTACACGCATGTAGTTGAAACAAAATCAACATAGCCTTCACGATATTATGTTCACGGTGGATTATATCCTACTCATGCTTGCACTCAGTGTTGATTAATTTTAATGCATGTTCATGACTGTTGTCGCTCTCTTAGTTGGTCGCTTCCCGGTCTCTTGCTAGCCTTCACCTGTACTAAGCGGGAATACTGCTTGTGCATCCAAACTCCATAAACCCCAAAGTTATTCCATATGAGTCCACCATACCTTCCTATATGCGATATCTACCTGCCGTTCCAAGTAAATTTGTATGTGCCAAACTCCAAACCTTCAAATGAAATTCTGTTTTGTATGCTCAAGCAGCTCATGTATCAACTAGGGTTGTATGTATCTTCCATGCTAGGTGGGTTATTCTCAAGAGGAGTGGACTCCGCTCCTCATTCACGAGAAAATGGCTGGCAACCGGGATGCCCAGTCTCATGCTCAAATCAAATCAAAATAATTAAACAAAACTCCCCCAGGATTGTTGCTAGTTGGAGGCACCCGTTGTTTCGGGCAAGCCATGGATTGATGCTTGTTGGTGGTGGGGGAGTATAAACTTTACCATTCTGTTTGGGAACCGCCTATAATGTGTGTAGCATGGAAGATATCGAGATCTCATAGTTGTTATGTTGATAGTGAAAGAATACCGCTCAAAATGTTATTCATCTCTATTTCAAAATCGAGCTCTGGCACCTCTACAAATCCTTGCTTCCCTCTGTGAAGGGCCTATCTATTTACTTTTATGTTGAGTCATCACCTCTTATTAAAAAGCACCCGCTGGAGAGCACCGCTGCAATTTGCATGCATCACTATTAATTTATATTGGGTATGACTATGACTGGACCTCTTTTACCATGAATTACAATGTTTAGTCAGTCCTTGATCTTTAAAGGTGCTCTGCATTTATGTTTTGCGGTCTCAGAAAGGGCTAGCGAGATACCATCTTGTTATATCATATTATGATTGTTTTGAGAAAGTGTTGTCATCCGAGTTTTATTATTATTGCTCGCTAGTTGATTATGGCATTCATATGAGTAAACATGGGACCTAAGTGTTATTGTGAATATGGTTAGTTCATAATCTTTGCTGAAAACTTGAATGCTAGCTTTACATATTTGCAACAACAAGAGCAAACAGAGTTTGTAAAAGTTTTTCTTTATCACTTTCAGTTTGTCAACTGAATTGCTGGAGGACAAGCAAAGGTTTAAGCTTGGGGGAGGTGATACGTCTCTGTCGTATCTACTTTTCCAAACACTTTTGCCCTTGGTTTGGACTCTAACTTGCATGATTTGAATGGAACTAACTCGGACTGACGTTGTTTCCAGCAGAACTGCCATGGTGTTATTTTTGTGCAGAAATAAAAGTTCTTGGAATGACCTGAAAATCCACGGAGCAACTTTTCATAATAAATAAAAATACTGGCGAAAGAATTAGCGTTAGGGGGCCCACACCCTGCCCACAAGGGTGGGGGCGCGCCCCCTCCCCTAGGGCGCGCCCCCTGCCTCGTGGGCCCCTGGACGTCCACCAACCGCAACTCCAACTCCATATATTTGCTTTCGCGGAGAAAAAAATCAGAGAAAGTTTCATTGCGTTTTACGATACAGAGCCGCCGCCAGCCCTAATCTCTCTCGGGAGGGCTGACCTGGAGTCCGTTCGGGGCTCCGGAGAGGGGGATACATCGTCGTCGTCATCATCAACCATCCTCCATCACCAATTTCATGATGCTCACCACCGTGCATTAGTAATTCCATCATAGGCTTGCTGGACGGTGATGGGCTGGATGAGATTTACCATGTAATCAAGTTAGTTTTGTTAGGGTTTGATCCCTAGTATCCACTATGTTCTGAGATTGATGTTGCTATGACTTTGCTATGCTTAATGCTTGTCACTAGGGCCCGAGTGCCATGATTTCAGATCTGAACCTATTATGTTTTCATGAATGTATGTGAGTTCTTGATCCTATCTTGCAAGTCTATAGTCACCTATTATATGTTATGATCCGACAACCCCGAAGTGACAATAATCGGGATACTTCTCGGTGATGACCGTAGTTTGAGGAGTTCATGTATTCACTAAGTGCTAATGCTTTGGTCCGGTACTCTATTAAAAGGAGGCCTTAATATCCCTTAGTTTCCATTAGGACCCCGCTGCCACGGGAGGGTAGGACAAAAGATGTCATGCAAGTTATTTTCCATAAGCACATATGACTATATTCGGAATACATGCCTACATTACATTGATGAATTTGAGCTAGTTCTGTGTCATCCTATGTTATAACTATTACATGAGGAATCGCATCCGACATAATTATCCATCACTAATCCAATGCCTACGAGCTTTTCACATATTGTGCTTTGCTTATTTACTTTACCGTTGCTACTGTTACAATTACTACAAAACTGCTACTATTACTTTTGCCACTGTTACCGTTACTTCCATAATACTTTGCTACTAAATACTTTGCTGCAGATACTAAGTTATCCAGGTGTGGTTGAATTGACAACTCAACTGCCAATACTTGAGAATATTCTTTGGCTCCCCTTGTGTCGAATCAATAAATTTGGGTTGAATACTCTACCCTCGAAAACTGTTGCGATCCCCTATAATTGTGGGTTATCACGGCTCTCCCCTAGTGCGAGGCCCCTTCAGCAGCGGCATCCATACCAGCCGGATCTGTTGGTGCTGCTTCGGCTCTCGCTCGCTCACTCGCGCTGTTGCTGCTGCTCCGGCTCTCGCTCGATCGCTCGCTCGCCCAGCTGCTGCTGCTCCGGCTCTCGCCCGCTCGCTCGCACTGCTGCTGCTGCTCTCCCCCTTGCTCATGCTGCTGCTCTGCTCTGATTTAGATAAACTTCAGTCGACTGAATCGACTTTTGGGTCAGTCAATTTTCAGGGGGTGGGGGGCTCGCCGGAGTTAAGGAAGAACCACCCGCAGCGGGGACGGGGGCTTGCCGGAGAGGTACCCCACTATCTATCTTAGGGTTCAGGGTGGGGGCGGGGGACCTAGAGGGCTGGCCGGGGCGGAGGGGCGGCGGCGGACCGGCGGTTCGGCCGGTGGTGGTTGGCGGCTCAGGGGGGTGCAAGTTGAAGATGAACTGCAGGCCCTCCCTAAACTACATGTCAAGTTCCTCTCTGCTACCATTACGTTCAGTTTCGACAGTAACATTCAGATTCCAAAGTGAATTTCAGTTTCGGCAGTTAAGTTCAAAGTCAACAGTTTTTACCTCATCTGTTGTAGTCTGGTGGTTTTTGGTGATGTAAATTTTAAATATATTTTACATCATCTATTGGAGATGCTATTAGAATCCCACTTGAGATTGACAATGTTTGTCTTGTGCTGCTTCAGACTTGACGTCTTACGGCTCATCAGAGCTGCTCCAACGACAGAACGATCCATCACAATAGAGCACTGCCCTGGACGATGTCTACAGATTCCTCAGATCTTCCTCCACACCTCCGACAGCCACCTCTGCCTCAACTGCTTCAGTGGCCAACCCAATGATGCTGAGGTCGACACGGCTACGGCAAAGAGGTTGTACACTTGTTGCATCACTTATTACTATACATTCATGTCGATCCATTAGGGCTATTTTGGTTCAACGGAAAAACATAGCAATAGGGAATTTTCCAATGGCACTCTACTATTCAATTATTCATGCATTTTGTTGAAAGGAATGAAGCAAAACATCCACCTGGACCTACTTTTCAAAGTCCTACGCATAAAAACAAGACCAAGTGCATTAGTGGCAGAATAACATTCTAACTGTACACGCTTTCATATGGTTTCACTTTATTTTGGCCATGTTTCTTTGCATTCCTCTGCTCTTCCAATTCCTGTAAACCAAACACCCAAGTTGACAGAAATCCTGTGTTTACAAATGCACTGTTTACCATGTGCATTCCTATCCTATTCCGGTGTTTTTCCTATCCCTGCGTTTTTAGAATCATGCAAGCCAAGTGAGCCCTTACAGAATTACTTCAGTTACAGGTAGGTGTCGAAGGGAACTTTGTGTGGTTTGTCCTGCTCCTGCCGCGACGTCGTCCACCTCACCTGAGCTGCTCCATCGACAGAAGCATCCACCAAACCAGACATCACGACTCCTGACCGTCTTTCGCCGCCTCAGATCTCCTTCCCTGTCGCCGGCACCCACCGCAACGGCATCACCATCATCGACTCAGCAGATGAACCTAAGGAGTACACGGGTCCACAAGAGAGGTCGCACTCTTTTGTTTCTACTTATGTTATGCATTGCTTAAAATTACTTGCTACTTTATCGTCCTGTTCACCTCTTGGACTCCAAGTCAGGTCCAAATTAATGTTCAAACTTGAGTTCTAAATTAGTTGTGGGGCGCATATCGAGGCAGCAATGAATAGTATGTTTGTCTAATACCTGGTTCACCTAGGGTATGCCTATGTTGTTCATCTTGGGTGGGAAACAAATAGTAAAGCAATCATCATCTGTCTTTTTATTAAATTAACAATCATCAATCTGCTATCATTATTTTTGATCCATCCGCTGGTTGTTACCATCACTCTAAATTTCTGCATGCTCTCCTTACATAATCTCACCATGTTTTTTTTCGTATGCGTGTCAGATATTGTACACAGTCATGCTGAACATGTAGAGAAAAATAGAAGATTTTTGCGCGGCAATACAATGTCATGCAGACATCGCTCCATGGTGGGTTCAATGGCAAACCCTCCCCACCCCTCTCCAGATTGTAATCCAGAGGAAGATATCTGTTCTGAGGCGGATTCAGCCGCCGCTGACCACTCCTATTTACCCCCCAAGGTGTTTGCTCTACCTTGGCATGATGATGTTAGTCATATCATGCATATGTTGCCTTGCAGTGCCTACTTTTGACATCATATATGTCATCTGCTTGGTTTAGACATGTTCTGTAATGTCGCCTGTTTAGTTTCTATATCATATATGGGAATTATGCAGTCTCATGTCTTTTAGCCAGCCATAATATATGTGAATTGTGCAATGCCATCCTGTTTAACCAGGCATCACATATTTGAATGATATCTTGCCCATCCTTTTCTTCATTACATTTCCATTTGTCGATAATGTTTGTACATTAAACTACTCTTCCTATGAATCAGCCATTTGGGTGGGAGATGAAAAAATCTGGAGTGAAAACAAGGCCTTCAGAGCAGACAGTGCTACCTGTCGAAGCAGATCTCTTGTTGGGTCCCGATAGCACCTCAGAGATGGATTCCGAGATAGATGACCAGTCCTATTCCCCCACCGAGGTGTATGCTCTAACTTGGCACGGTTATACTGCTCATATCATGCATATGGTGTCTTGCATTGCATAGTTTAGACATCATATACACAATATTCAACACCATGTTCTTAGTTCAGACATCATATCGAATGCCCTATATTTAGCATATAAATCACATATGTGAATTAAATGATGTGATCCTGATTACTTAGATAACATGTAGGTGAATTATGCCATGCGATCATGTTTAGTTATTCATCATATCTTTGAATTATGTTATGCTATGCTATCCAGTTTAGATAGACATCATATATGTGAAATTATGTCATGCTATCCGTTTTAGTTAAACAATATACATGTCAACTATTTCATGCCCTCTTTTTCCACACTATCTATTGCATCTGTCTCACATACAATGTCTGTCCATTCAACTATATATGTTTCCTGTTTATCAGCCATTTGAATTGGAGCGGGTGATGCCAATATCTAGCGGACTAAAAACACAGTCTTCAAATAAAACAGTGCTACCTCTTGGTGGAGATAGCACCCCGGTTGTATATGCACAAGAACCAGCCCTACCACACATAGCCCAGACTCTGGCAGATTGTACCCCTACTGCGATGGACAGAGAACCAGCTTCACCCAATCTAACCCCAACCCCAGCAGATAGTAACCCAGTTCCTATTGACACAACACCATCTCCACCACAGAGCTCCCAAACAAGAGCAGTTAGTAAGGCAGCTCCAGTGCCCAAAGGGCCAGTACTACCACGGCGAACCCCAACTCCACCAGTTAGTACGCCTATTCCTGTGGAGGAAGCACAACCAGCTAGTCGTAGTTTAGCATCTATCGCATTTGATGTTGTTAACTCGTATGTGCATATCTTCCCATCTTGGAAATATTATACTGAAGATGAAGGAAAATGCCAATTGCAGGTGTTTGTCCAGGAGTTATCTGTAAGTAATGTTATTCATGGCAATTACTTTGCTTTGTCCCATACATCCTACCTCCATGATGGTTATAATACAGCAATTTTTCCCATTTTTCTCTATAGAGAAGGACCGATTTGGAAACTCAATATGAGGTAACCTGTGCTAATACCTTTGCTATCTTCAAGAATGCTTCGTGGTAGTATCGAAATTACCTGAAGAAAACGTACTTCACCGGCAAAGAAACTCATCAAATTCCCTTACGTTCTCTTGAGACACATTTACTGGACAATGACTAGGAACACCTTGTTCTGTACTGGTCCCGAACCAAGAATGTGGTAAGGTCTATGAGCTCATTTTCTATTTTTAAGTACTATATTCTTGCGTCTTGCTGTACTCTGTTCATATAGAACAAGTGCCTAAACCTGAAGAACAATTGTTCTAATTTAATATTCCATTGCTATCATAGTTCAAAAAAGCGCTAGGTGTTAATTGTGCGTTTTGCCACTGCCTTGCGCTTTACTGACCAAAGCGCATGCTTATGCGCAGTTATCCACAGATTAAGCGTAGTTATGCGCAATGCGTTTTGCCAACGCCTAGAGCCTAGGCGCGCTTAAGCGCTCGCTTAGGTGCGCCTTTTTTAACTATGATTGCTATGGTGCATACTGCTTTGCTCTTGTATCACTGTATTTACTCATACAAACTTATTTTTAAATTGAAGGATCCAATCGAAACTCCAATGGCACAGCACGTATGTTCACGCATGTTTCTTACATCTTTGCTCTTATCAATAGCTCTGTTGATTTCAATTTCAATTGTGTATACAGTTGACTTCTCATATCATGCACATTACTAACATCACAACAGAGCCAATAGTGTTGTTGTACATGTAGATCCGTGGTACCCATCTGAAATCTTGTTGTGCCGTGTAGTTTCCCACGCTTTGTATTCTTTCACTGCTGCTTTGTCTTGAACTGATATGATTTGAACCGTGTCTCTATTTTGATTTTGTAAGACAATGCAGTGACCATAGGACATAGATATATGTTTGTTTGATGCTTTTATTATGTACTAGTACTTTGATACGTCTCCAACGTATCTATAATTTTTGATTGTTCCATGCTATTATATTACCCGTTTTGGATGTTTATGGGCTTTACTTTACACTTTTATATCATTTTTGGGACTAGCCTACTAACCAGAGGCCCAGCCCGTATTGCTGTTTTTTTTGCCTATTTTAGTATTTTGAAGAAAAGGAATATCAAACGGAGTCCAAACGGAATGAAACTTTCGGGAGCGATCTTTTTGGAACAAACGCAATCCAGGAGACTTGGAGTGGACATCAAGAAGAAGCCAAGGCAGCCACGAGGCAGGAGGGCGCGCCCTAGGGGGTAGGCGTGCCCCCACCCTCATGGGCCCCTTGTGGCTCCCCTGACCTACCTCCTTCGCCTATATATACTCCCATACCCTGAAAACATCCAGGAGCACCACGAATAACTATTTACACCGCCGCAACCTTCTGTATCCACGAGATCCCATCTTGGAGCCTTTGCCGGCGCTCCACTGGAGGGGGAATCAACCATGGAGGGCCTCTACATCATCTCCAAGGCCTCTCCGATGAGTTGAGTAGTTTACCACAGACCTTCGGGTCCATAGTTATTAGCTAGATGGCTTCTTCTCTCTCTCTTTGAATCTCAATACCAAGTTCTCCTCGATCTTCTTGGAGATCTATTCGATGTAACTCTTTGTGCGGTGTGTTTGTCGAGATCCGATGAATTGTGGGTTTATGATCAAGTTTATCTATGAGAAATAATTGAATCTTCTCTGAATTCTTTTATGTGTGATTGGTTATCTTTGCAAGTCTCTTTGAATTATCAGTTTGGTTTGGCCTACTAGATTGATCTTTCTTGCAATGGGAGAAGTGCTTAGCTTTGGGTTCAATCTTGCGGTGTCCTTTCCCAGTGACAGCAGGGGCAGCAAGGCACGTATTGTATTGTTGCCATCGAGGATAAAAAGATGGGGTTTATATCATATTGCTTGAGTTTATCCCTCTACATCATGTCATCTTTCTTAATGTGTTACTCTGTTCTTATGAACTTAATACTCTAGATGCAGGCAGGAGTCAGTCGATGTGTGGAGTAATAGTAGTAGATGCAGAATCGTTTCGATCTACTTGTTTCATACGTGATGCCTATATACATGATCATGCCTAGATAATCTCATAACTATGCACTTTTCTATCAATTGCTCGACAGTAATTTGTTCACCCACCATAATACTTATGATATCTTGAGAGAAGCCACTAGTGAAACCTATGGCCCCCGGGTCTATCTTCAATCATATAAGTTTCCATCTATCTTTTATTTGCAATCTTTACTTTCCAATCTATATCATAAAAATACCAAAGATATTTATCTTATCTTATTATCTCTATCAGGTCTCACTTTCGCAAGTTATCGTGAAGGGATTGAAAAACCCCTTTATTGCGTTGGTTGTGAGGTTCTTGTTTGTTTGTGTAGGTACGAGGGACTTTTGAGGAGCCTCCTACTGGATTGATACCTTGGTTCTCAAAAACTGAGGGAAATACTTACGCTACTTTGCTGCATCACCCTTTCCTCTTCAAGGGAAAAACAACGCAGTGCTCAAGAGCTAGTGTAAGTGCATCTAGTGCCCCTTAGTGATTTTGGTGTATTGAAGACTTATAGGTTAAGGGACTGATGCGTTTGTGAGTGTACACAGGTCTATAAGTCTATGAGGAGTTTGATATTTACAGAGAAAGTCGACCCCTAAAAATGAAGTTCTTCGACTGAAGACTTTGATATTCTGAAGACTTTCTGAAGACTTTGAAAGTGAAGAAATTGGTGTGACCTTGAAGACTTGGTATTCATTTGAGGAACATGAAGCGTGAAGACTTTTGTTTTTGTAGTTTCATTTTCTCTTTCTTGAGTCATAGAAAACACCGTACTGTTAAAGGGGGTCGAGGAAATACTAAAGAAAAATTTCCATGTGATGCTCAACTCAAAATCCTACACCTACCAATCCCTTCGAGTGAAGCCATTGGAAATCTCATACAGTTCAGTCAATTTCTTCAGTGACAGAGACGCAGTTCTTCTGGTCACTGAGGACTTTGCTCTGACTGAGGAGTTAGGAATTCGCCAGTGCGAATTGCCTACACAGTGAGGAACATGATAGCCCCGAGGAATTTGAGAGTCAAATTTCCGACCGTAGCTGTGCTGCGCGCCGGCTGTCCCAAAATATCTTATCCACCTAACGGTCATATCATTGAAGGGCATTTATGTCTTATCATGTCGGGCTGCTCCCTAGGCTATAAATAGCCGCCCCCTACAACCACTAGTTGGTTGGCTGCTCCGAGAGAACTTGACACTTGTCATTTGAGAGCAACCCATCCTCCGAGGACTTTGAGCGAAAATCATCAAGTGAGGAAAATCCCAAAACCAAACCCCCACAAACCCAAAGTGATTGAGCATCACTGAAGAAATTGATCCTGCGTGGATCCGACGCTTGTTACCTTTGAAGATTGTGCTTCTTCCAAACCGTTAGGCGTCAAGGTCTAGAGCATCCAAGAGGAATTATGGATCGCCGAGTGACCAAGTCTGTGAAGGTTTGGAAGTCACCTGAAGACTTACCACGAGTGATTGGACGAGGCCTGCGTGGTCTTAGTTCAAGGAGAATACAGTGAGGACTGGGTGTCCTGAGTTGCGGCTCAGTGACTGGGTGTCCGGGACTGCGTGTCCTCGAGTTTAAATACTCAGCCGCTCCAACCAGACGTACAACTGAGACAGCAGTTGGAACTGTTTTACCAAATCATAGTCTTCACCAACTAACTGGTTCTATTTCCTCAACCCTTCCATTTCCTCATTACTATGTTGAATGTTGTTCATATCTGTGTTTGAAGACTTTGACTGAAGACTTTCTCAATTTCCTCAGTTCAATTTCTTCAGTCTATTTGTCTTCATCTTGTGTTATCCTGTGATTACGCTTTCTGTACTCTGTGCTAGTCTTCATTTCATCATGATGACCATGCTTGTATTCTGTTATGCTTACTTCTGAGTACTTATTCCGCTGCAAGTAGTTCTTCGCTAAGGAATTTCCTCACCGGCAAATTCCTCAGTGAAGAGTTCATAAAAATCACCTATTCACCCCCCCTCTAGTCGATATAACGCACTTTCAATTGGTATCAGAGCAAGGTACTCCCTTGTTCTATGTGATTTTGGTTTAACCGCCTGGAGTTTTAGTTATGTCGACCACAGGTATGATCAAGGTCTCGACTGGGTGTCCTACCTTTGATGGGACGGACTACCCCTAGTGGAAGAACAAGATGCGAATGCATCTTGAGGCAATTGACAACGATCTCTGGTATGTTGTGGAAAATGGTGTCCCCTCTGTCACACCCTCACTGAACGCTACCGATGTGAAGAGATTCAAGCAACTCGATTCTCAAGTGAAGAATATCATATGTGGCCATCTAAGTAAAGGACAGTATGGAAGAGTGAGTGCTTTGGAAACTGCTAAGCTTATCTGGGATAGGCTGTCCAAAGTAAATGAAGGAGTCTCAACTCAACGTGACTCTCGAGTTGATGTTCTTTGGAATCTCTTCAACCGCTTCAAAAGACTCGACAATGAAAATGTCCAACAAACCTTTGATCGCCTCACTGGCATCTCAAATGAGCTTCAAGCCCTCGGTGCCACTGACATCATTGATCACGAGGTGGTGAAGAAACTGTTAAGATTGCTTGATTCCTCATTTGATACTCTGGGACTGATGATACAAGAATGTGCTGACTACAAGTCTCTTGATCCTGCCGATATCCTCGAAAGGCTAAATACTCACGAGTTCCAGCTCGCTGAAAAGAGAGATCTCTATGGTTCAAACTATGGCAAACCACGTGCCCTGAAGGCCAAGGTTGTGTCTGACTCTGAATGTGAGGATTCTGGTAGTAGCCTTGGTGATCCTGAAGAATTGAGCCAGGAGCTAGCACTGCTCGTGAAGAAATTCCAGAAGTTCTCAAGACGTGGTCGCTTTGGAAAATCCTCAAGAAGCAGTGATTCCTCATCCAGTGACTATAAGAGAAGGCTGTGCCACAAATGCAAGAAACCTGGTCACTATATTCAAGATTGTCCTCAATGGGAAAAGGAAATGAAGAAGAAGAAATACAAGGATTACAGTTCTGATGATGCGAAGAAGAAGAAGAAATCGTCAAAATCTTCGTCATCAAAATCCTCAAAGTCTTCATCTCACAAGAAGAGCAGCTCCAAGAAGGCTCGGGCATTCATTGGCAAGGAAATGGACTCTGAAGCTGAATCTGAGGAAAATGATGAAGAGGAGGCGTCTGAAGAATCTGAATCTGGTGTGGCGAGTCTGGCCTTCGCTACTGCTTTCGTTAGCAAGTCCATCTTCAACACTGAAGAAACTGACTTCACCGACAAGTCTGATGAAGATAATGATGACTATGCTCCCACCTATTGCTTCATGGTGAAAGGTGCAAAGGTACTCAAATACAACTCCTCTGAATCTAGTGAAAATGAATCTGATGAGGATCTCAAGCCCAGCTACTCTAAACTTGCTAAGATTGCTGTGAAACAACAAAGGGCTTTTGAAAAGGTTCAAAACATGCTAGATAAAAGTGATGATATGTTGGGTGAAGAAATGGATCGCACTAAAGCCCTGACTGAAAATCTTCATAGACTTCAGTCTAGGTTTGATAACCTTCAAGGTAATCATGACACTCTCTTATCTGATCATGAGAAACTCTCTTATGAATTTCTTCAAGGAAAGCAAGACCTTGAGTAGCTTTCTTCCGAATCTCTTCAAAGAAAGGAAGATCTTGAAAAGCTAAGAGTGTGTTATGAAGATCTTCAGAAGGAGCGCGATTCATTACTTGCTCAACAAATCAGCGCTTCTCGGGAAGAATTTGTTCCTCCATGCTTAAAGTGCATTGAACGTGAATCTGCTAATTCTTCACCTGAATGTTCAAATGCTTCAACTGTTACAAATTCTTCATCTGCCTCTGCTATCACTAATTCCTCATCTGAGGACATTGCTAGTATCACTGACAATGCAGGGCTGAAGGAATTGTACATGACAGGCATGTACAAAAGCCTCAAAGGGCATCAGACTCTTTGTGATGTGCTTAAAAAGCAGATCCTCAACAGAAACCCTAGGAAAGAGAGTATTGCCTTTCAGAGGAAACTCAATGCTGATGGAACATATTGGAAGCCTGAGCAGTACCCCAAAACCTCATGGGTTGCTGCAAAGGGACCTCCAGTTGATCCATCTAATTTATCTGGCTTTACATGTGAATCTCCTCATTCTTCTGATGAGTCATTTGACTCCAACTATAAACTGTTCAAAAATCAGAATGGTGAAGTATTTGCTAGATATGTTGGCACTAACTACAGGAACGGTTCCCCTATGAAGAAAATCTGGGTTCCCAAAAGTTATGTTGAAAGCCTTCAGGTGAATGTCCTCATGACACCACCTGTGAAGAACAGGAACCCCAGATCAAATTCTTCATATGGACCAAACTCTTCATATGGATCCAAGTCCTCATACGGACCAAATTCCTCAAAAGGATCAAAGTCCTCATATGATTATCATCGCGCTAACAACTCTGTCTCGCAGGGTAGAGCCAAGGGCTATGAATATGTGCATTATTCTTCAAACCATTATGTTCATAAGTCCTTGAAGAATTTCTCTGCTTATTCATATGCTTACCCTAACCCCTCTTATGTGAAACGAAATGGTTTGGCATCTTTGCCACCTTTCTCATATGGTGCTCGCTGAGTGATGAATTCTTTGCCACCCCTTCAGATGTGGGTGGTGAAGAAAAAGAACTAATCTCTTCTACAGGGTCAGGTCTCCAGACGTGCTTTAACGTCTGAAGAATTTGCTGGGGACCTAACAAAATGCCTGAAAGGACGCAGGAGAATCATGATGAAATGAATTTTCATTTCACACGTCCTCATACTGCTATATCTGTTTACTGCTTGATGAAATTCATCTGATGAACTTGATATCATATTCTTCCTGATGAAGCATATGAGATTGTAAGTTACACTAATTCATCTGCAGGATGATCAACCCAAAACTACTGAGTGGGTCCTCGATAGTGGATGTACAAATCACATGACTGGTGACAAGAATCTATTGATGGATGCTCCCTTATCACCGTCACCTCTGAAGCATATCATCTTTGCTGACAAAGGCAAAAGTCAGGTATTGGGTCTTGGTAAGGTTGCAATCTCTAAGGATAAACACATGGACAAAGTCATGCTTGTTGAGTCCTTAGGATACAATCTCATGTCAGTCTCAATGCTCTGTGATCTTGATATGGTTGTTGTCTTTGGCAAGTATCGTTGTGTTGTGATTATGGAAGCTGACAACTCCAAAGTCTTCGAAGGCTTTAGGAGAGGAGATTTGTATATTGTTGATTTCTCTACAGGACCACAACTAGCCGTGTGCCTACATGCAAAAGCTTCAAAAGGCTGGCTATGGCATCGACGACTTGGTCACGTAGGCATGAGGAATTTGAACACGCTTGCAAAGAAGAAGCATGTCATTGGCATTGAGAATGTCAAATTCCTCAAGGATCACTTATGCGGAGCCTGTGAAGCTGGAAAAATGACCAAGGCCAAGCATCCAGCGAAGACTATCATGACCACTACTCGTCCATTCGAATTGCTTCACATGGACCTCTTCGGACCTAATCATTACTCAGCAGTCACTAATGATGCATCTCTCTATGGTTTTGTCATTGTTGATGATTATTCTCGATATACATGGGTACACATTGTTACATAAAAACATGAAGTGCAGGAAGTCTTCAAACGATTTTCCTCGAGGGCTTCAACCAACTTTGGTGTGAAGATCAAGCATATCAGAAATGACAATGGAACTGAGTTCAAGAATTCCGGTCTTGATGCCTATCTTGATGAACTTGGTATTACTCATGAATTATCTGCTCCCTATACTCCTCAGCAAAATGGCGTCGTGGATCGCACTATGCTTGATGAATATAAAACGCCTCAGCGTTTTTGGATTGATGCAATTGATACTGCGTGCCACATCATCAACAGAGTATATCTTCACAAATTCTTCAAGAAGACGGCCTATGAACTCCTCACTGACAAGAAACCCAATGTGAGTTATTTCAAAGTCTTCGGTGCTAAATGTTGGATTAGAGATCCTCACCACAACTCTAAATTTGCACCGAAAGCACATGAAGGTTTTATGCTTGGTTACGGAAAGGACTCGCACACCTACAGAGTCTTCAACATTGTTCTTCACAAGATTGTTGACACTGTAGATGTGCGGTTCGATGAAACTAATGGCTCGCAAAGAGAGCACCTACCTTCTGTGTTAGATGAACCAGCACCTGAGGATTCCATCAAGTTCAAGGCAACTGAGGATGTCATTCCTACTGAAGAACCTGCTGAAGAATTCATTCCTGTTCATGAAGAACGCCGAGCTGATGCACCTAAAGAACATGATGAGGAAAATGGTGCTGAAGAAAATGTTGATCAAATTCCTCAGCGACAACCAGCTCATCCTCGCGTTGCAAAAGAAGTGCAAGTGGAGAAGATCATCGATGACATTAGTGCACCAGGTCCTCTCACACGCTCAAAAGCTTCACATTTATCTAACTTTTGTGGGCACTATGCTTTTGTCTCTATCATAGAGCCCACTAAGGTAGATGAAGCATTTCTGGAGCCGGAGTGGATTCAGGCTATGCAAGAAGAATTACATCAGTTCGAGCTCAATAATGTCTGGGAACTGGTCAACCGTGCAGATCCTCACAAGCATAATATCATTGGCACAAAGTGGATCTACCGCAACAAGCAAGATGAAAATGGCCTTGTGGTGAGGAATAAGGCATGACTAGTAGCTCAAGGCTACACACAGGTTGAAGGAATTGATTTCGATGAAACTTTTGCACCTGTTGCTAGACTTGAGGCTATTCGCATATTACTTGCTTATGCTAACCATCATGATATCATCTTATATCAAATGGATGTGAAAAGTGCATTCCTCAATGGTAAGCTTGAGGAAGAAGTATATGTTGCTCAACCCCCAGGTTTTGAAGATCCAAAGAATCCTGACAAAGTCTTCAGACTCAATAAGGCCCTCTATGGCCTCAAGCAAGCCCCTCGGGCGTGGTATGATACATTGAAGGAATTCTTCGTGAAGAATGGCTTCACACCCGGTTCACTCGACCCTACTCTCTTTACTAAATCTTATGATGGTGAACTGTTTGTGTGCCAAATATATGTTGATGATATTATCTTCGGCTGTACTGACCAACGTTATAGTGATGAATTTGCCTATATGATGAGTGAAGAATATCAAATGTCTATGATGGGAGAGTTGAAATTATTCTTAGGTCTTCAAATTCGTCAGCAGCGCAATGGCATATTCATATCTCAGGAGAAATACCTCAAAGATGTACTAAGGAAATTCGGCATGCAAGATTGCAAAGGCGTCAAAATTCCTATGCCCACAAATGGCCATCTATGCACTGATGAAAATGGTATTGACTTCGATCACAAGGTATACCGCTCCATGATTGGTTCTTTATTGTACTTATGTGCATCTAGGCCAGATATAATGCTTAGTGTTTGCATGTGTGCCCGATTTCAAGCTGCACCGAAGGAATCACACCATAAGGTTGTGAAGCATATTCTTCGATATCTAGCTCACACACCAACACTAGGATTATGATACCCCAAGGGCTCTGCTTTTGATCTCATTGGATATTCTGACTCTGACTATGCTGGTGATCGTGTGGACCGCAAGTCAACATCTGGCACTTGTCATTTCCTCGGACGATCTTTGGTCTGTTGGTCCTTGAAGAAACAGAACTGCGTATCACTGTCTACTGCTGAAGCTGAATACATTGCTGCTGGCTCTTGCTGTGCTCAACTGCTTTGGATGAAGCAAACCCTCAAGGACTATGGCGCCAACATGAAGAATGTGCCTCTCCTCTGTGACAATGAGAGTGCCATCAAGATTGCTCACAACCCAGTTCAGCACTCGAAGACAAAGCACATCCAGACTCGTCATCATTTTCTTCGTGATCATGTGTTGAAGGGCGATATCTCCATCGAGCACGTGAAGACTGAAGAACAGCTAGCTGATATCTTCACCAAGCCCTTGGATGAGAAGATATTTAGCAAGTTGCGGAGTGAGCTAAATATCTTAGAATCTTCGAATGTTCTTTGAAAAGGACACACATCCTAACACTTATGCAAAATTGACGACTTAGATGTGCAACACATGAAGAAACGTTTTTCTTCAATCAATGAAGAATAACACTCTAAGTGCGAAGAAATTAATGAAGAATTTGATTCTCAGAACCCTACGACAATTGTACGCGGTGTCTGAAATCATCATTCTTATATGGTGGGACACGCCACCACAAAAAGTTGAAAATCGTCAATTTGAGTTTTTCCTCATTTTCGAAATTCTTCAGTCTTTCAAATTCTTCAACTTTGCAAAATCTTCACTGTTTCCGTCGTTTTTTCTTCATTGGCTATATATACATATGAGTTTGTGTCCTCTACAGCATTCACTTATGGCCATTTCTTCATGTTGCTTTTTCTGCTAAGTGAATGTAATCGGACCCTTCCCCCTCTATTCTATACTCAACCCAATCTATTCACAAATTCTTCATGTGCATTCTAATTGAAACTCGTTCAAAGTCTTCACTGTGTCCTTGTCAGCTGAAGAAATTGCGAACGAAACTTTAAAACAAATCTTATCCAGATTTTCGGTTTTACCGCTCAAACCGTTCCGCATCCCACGATGCATTATTATATTCACCCACGATCTTACACGATCTCATCTACATAGTACGTGGGTGACACATGTCGCGTGAAGGAGAAAGGGCAGGGGCATGTTCGTTCCAAAATCTTTGAGCGAACAGTTTTTACCGTGGCTATAAATACCCCTCTCCCCTTACTCACTTCATTTACTCCGCTCGGTCGTTGTCCTACGTTCGAGCTCCTCAAACCCTAGCACTGCCGCTACTCCATCGTCGCCGGTGAGGAAGAGCTTCGCTGCCTCGACCTCGTCGCCATCGTACTCGCGCCGGTTGCGGAAATCTTCACTCCGCCGCCGCCGTAGCTGTTTCCCTCTGCCAAGTTAGGGCGTGGGAGATCTAACCTGACGAACTTCACGTCTGTTCATCTCAGTTCGTCGTGTTCTTTGTTTCGGGTAATTAAAAGTTACTTTTATTACTCACTTTGATTCTCAAGCTTTCCTGAAAATCTTCAAAGGTGTTTTATTCTTCAAATCTTCACACATATGAACACCTTACACACTGTATGCTCTTGATCCATTTCTCTAAGCAATCATTTTCTTCAAGATTCCTCAATTGTGTGGATTTTCGATCTGTACAACTCTGGAACCTAAGACAAAGAGCGCTTAGTGAAATTCCTCAAGGCTCATCTGGTCAAATTCCTCAAAACTTGTCTTTTCAAAAAATCTTCTGAGAACGCATATGACCTCTCCAAATTCCTCGCACCTACACTCTGTTCACAGGTACTCATGTCCGCTGCTGAATCACTAGGTTCTCATCAACTTAACTCATTTGCAGCGTTCCTCGAAGAAAAATTGCATACTTCTTCAGAGTGTTCAATTGTTCAAATTCCTCATCTGAAGAATATGGCTGAAGGAAAGAGACCGCAGAAAGGAGGAAAGAGGCCTGAGGTCATGACTACTTTCGAGATCCCTGATGAAATCTATAAGGACTATTGCACACCTGATGAAGCCAAGTTTGGCAAAGAAAATAAGAATCAGCGTAAAGTGCGCATTCAGAGAATTGAACGGAGATGGGCAAGAGAATGGAGGGAATATCGATATGTTACTCCAAAGTACATGAAGAAATTCGCTTTAAATCCTCCATGCCCAAGAGCTCCATTGGCACCTGGCCAAGTAGCTGATCCCACCAGTATCAAAAGTGGTGAGGACTTTCCTGAAGAATGGGCTAAACGCCAAGCCAAATTGGCAAGACAAGCCAAGGAGGCAGTGAAGAAATTCAATGAGGATTCTGCCACTGTTGCTGCTGCTGAGACCTCGGTCAGACCGAGGAAATCAATGCCAAAGAAGCCTTCTCGCAAGCCAAGTGCTTCACCGACAGCGCCCTCACGGCCAAGTTCCTCAGCTATGCCCTCACAACAAATTCCTCAGACTGCTACAGCTCCATCAAAGTCCTCAGCTCCTGTGCATCTGGCTACATGCCAAAGGACTACTGGTTTCTCAATTGCTTCTGGTGTCTCAGCAAGTTCCTCAGCTGCACCAAAATCCTCATCAGGCCCCACGCTGTTGAAGACTAAAGCAACAGCTGGACGCGGTCCTCGGCCAAGTCCAAGGAAGAAGCAGGTCACATTCCATGTGCCCTCTAATGATGAAGCTTTTGATGATGAACTTGCAGAAATCATCAGAGATAGACAAGTGAAGGCCGCTAGAGCCAAAGGCACATCTGTTCCACTGCTTTTGGATCCGAGGAAAATCCTCGATTACATTGACCTCTGGCACAAGGATCCAAACACTCCAATGCCTGATCTTCCTCTGACTCCTGGTCAAAGTCACATGATGACCCATTTCATCACTCAAGAGAAATGGAAATTTGAGAAGGCAAGAGAGATAAAGAAAGCTCAATATAGAAAGGAGAAGCTCCTGAAGAAGAATGTTGTCAGAATGACACCTGAGGAACTTCTCAAGGCTCAGTCTGAAATTCAAGCCCTCAGCAAAGACTTCGATGCATACTATGTTGATTGGCAAGGAGCCAAAGTGAGATTCGTCGATCTGACGAAGAAATTCACGAATGTTGCAGCCCCATCGCAACAAGAAAATCTTCAGGCTGCAGACTCTGCTCAGCCTGCTGAAGAACATGCCAGCACCGCTGATGACTTTCAGCCTGCTGATGAAAATGTAAGTTCCAGGGCTGATGACTCAATTCCAGCCGCTGAAGAAATTGCCAGGGCATCCACTAGTGGTGCGCCTGAAGAAACTGAAGAGATCAGGGCAACTGCATCAGTTGCGCCTGAAGACAATGAACCAAATTCCTCAGCTCCTCCCGCGCCAACACCAACTCCAATTCTTCCTTCTGCTTATGAAGTGAAGAAGACCAAGGCTGCAGAGTGAGCTGCAGTGAAGAAAAGGAAGGCATCAGCTGCGTCAAATTCTTCAGTTGCGAAGAAAATGAAGCCAATGACCAGCTCTTTTGAAAATCCTATTGATGCTGTTCCAATTTCCTCCATGTCATCCAAGGAAATTGTTCCTTATGGAGAAGACTACAAGATCCCAAGCGGATCCGATGAAGAAAATCATTCTGCTGCTACGTCAGAGCAGCTTGATGAAGAAATTGAAGTCGAAGCAATCCCTTCAACGCCAGTCATTTCCTCACCTATGCCTCAGTTCACAGCTGAAGAGGCTGGTGTTGAGGAAATTGAAATTGAAGATGAGGATGTGGATATTGGATGCACCACACCAGTGATGACTGATGACTTTTGGGAAAGTCAGCATCCCAATACTCCTCCATTCACACCTGTCCAACAGATTCCTCAGTCCCCGGCAACAACAGTTCTGATGGGCTCTGAAGAAACTCATCCCACTTCCTCTGTTCATGAAGAAATTCCAGCCGCTAGTGCTGAAGAACCTGCTATTGCTGATCCTCAAGTTGCACAAGAAGAGGAACCAGAAATTCCTCAGCCTGAAGAACCTGAGCTCGCGATTCCTGAGGTTGTGCTGCAAATTACTGACACTCCTCTGCCCAAGCCGAAGAATCCGTTCTCAAGCAAGCAAAAGTTCAAGGCTGAAGACTTCTTTTCCGAGCATGTATTCTTCACTGATTACAACCCCTATGACTCTGCTCGCATGAGGAAGAGGCGTTTCTGGACTGCTAGTCAAGTCAACTTCTATTCCTCAGTGCTATTTGACAAGGACAAAATCTTCGATCATGAACATATTCCTCATGTGGATATGGAATCTCTGCCATGCTTCGAGCCAGTCCTCAGTGTTATTCACGATGCGGGACTACTCAATTTCAGCACTGACATCTGTGATTGGAATGAAGAACTCATTCTTCAGTTCTACGCTACACTACATATCACCGGAGATGCTGAAGATGTCAATTCATGGGTGCTGGATTGGATGACTGAAAACACTCATTATAAGGCACCGGCTACTGAATTGCTTCGTGTCCTTCCTCTCGATCCTCCCCATGACAGTGCACGTTGCATCTATAATGATCCTGAACTGAAAAATCACTATATGCAAGTGCTCATGAAGCCTTTGAAGCCAGGGCAGGCCCCACGAACCAAATTCCTCGTCAAGGAATTACTCTATGTGCCTCGGACTGTCTATCGCATTTTGACGAAGACAATGAGTCCTATCAAAGGCCACGACTCAAATGATGAAGGAGTCATTGGCATCATGAAGAATATGCTTTTCAACATCATTCATGGCGTTCCTGTCAACTTCCATGATTTCTTCATGAGGACTCTGGCAAATGTTGCTATGTCACCATTCGAGCTGAAGCCCTATGCGCCTTGGATCATGAGATTCATAAGGGCCAGATCTTCACTGAATTACAAAGCTGACACTCTGAACCACGGTAGCTACTTGCCTCCCATTGAAGTCCTCAAACGGCCAGTTTCATCATCTGATGACAAGGGCAAGGTAGCTGTTGTGATCGATGAAGGCACTCGTCCATTGGATGGTCAATTTCGCCTGGCTACATCTTATTCTACCAATGACGACTCTGCCACACATGACACTGCCGCAAATACCTCAGCCAAGCAAAATCCTCAAGCAACAGCACCCAGGGTGATGACTGATCATGAGTTACTCCTCAGTCTTCATCAGAAGGTTGATCGCAATCACAAATGGGTAAAGCGTCAGTTTGGTGCAATTCTTCACAACATGACCTCAACACATAATGCAGTGACTTTTGATGCACTATGATCCGATACTCTTGATATGCTATTCTGCATGCTTATTCCTCGTTAATATCATTGCACGCATGCTGAATTGCATCAGGCACCATATTTCATGATGCATTTCAAATTCTTCATATTATATATCAAATGCGTGTATGAATTACAAGATATAGGGAGAGATCTCCATGATTCAACTCTTCAAATGTGCATTGCCTCAAAAGCAAATTCCTCACTATGCACACCTTCAGGGGGAGTTCTTCTATATCTTGCAATCAAATTCCTCAATATCAGTATTTACACTTCATATGTTTATCCCCGTTGAAAACATAACCTATGTTGTCATCAAACACCAAAAAGGGGGAGATTGTAAGTGCATCTAGTGCCCCTTAGTGATTTTGGTGTATTGAAGACTTATAGGTTAAGGGACTGATGCGTTTGTGAGTGTACACAGGTCTATAAGTCTATGAGGAGTTTGATATTTACAGAGAAAGTCGACCCCTAAAAATGAAGTTCTTCGACTGAAGACTTTGATATTCTGAAGACTTTCTGAAGACTTTGAAAGTGAAGAAATTGGTGTGACCTTGAAGACTTGGTATTCATTTGAGGAACATGAAGCGTGAAGACTTTTGTTTTCGTAGTTTCATTTTCTCTTTCTTGAGTCATAGGAAACACCGTACTGTTAAAGGGGGTCGAGGAAATACTAAAGAAAAATTTCCATGTGATGCTCAACTCAAAATCCTACACCTACCAATCCCTTCGAGTGAAGCCATTGGAAATCTCATACAGTTCAGTCAATTTCTTCAGTGACAGAGACGCAGTTCTTCTGGTCACTGAGGACTTTGCTCTGACTGAGGAGTTAGGAATTCGCCACTGGGAATTGCCTACACAGTGAGGAACATGATAGCCCGGAGGAATTTGAGAGTCAAATTTCTGACCATTGTTGTGCTGCGCGCCGGCTGTCCCAAAATATCTTATCCACCTAATGGTCATATCATTGAAGGGCATTTATGTCTTATCATGTCGGGCTGCTCCCTAGGCTATAAATAGCCGCCCCCTACAACCACTAGTTGGTTGGCTGCTCCGAGAGAACTTGACACTTGTCATTTGAGAGCAACCCATCCTCCGAGGACTTTGAGCGAAAATCATCAAGTGAGGAAAATCCCAAAACCAAACCCCCACAAACCCAAAGTGATTGAGCATCACTGAAGAAATTGATCCTGCGTGGATCCGACGCTTGTTACCTTTGAAGACTGTGCTTCTTCCAAACCGTTAGGCGTCAAGGTCTAGAGCATCCAAGAGGAATTGTGGATCGCCGAGTGACCAAGTCTGTGAAGGTTTGGAAGTCGCCTGAAGACTTACCACGAGTGATTGGATGAGGCCTGCGTGGTCTTAGTTCAAGGAGAATACGGTGAGGACTGGGTGTCCTGAGTTGCGGCTCAGTGACTGGGTGTCCGGGACTGCGTGTCCTCGAGTTTAAATACTCAGCCGCTCCAACCAGACGTACAACTGAGACAGCAGTTGGAACTGGTTTACCAAATCATTGTCTTCACCAACTAACTGGTTCTATTTCCTCAACCCTTCCATTTCCTCATTACTATGTTGAATGTTGTTCATATCTGTGTTTGAAGACTTTGACTGAAGACTTTCTCAATTTCCTCAGTTCAATTTCTTCAGTCTGTTTGTCTTCATCTTGTGTTATCCTGTGATTACGCTTTCTGTACTCTGTGCTAGTCTTCATTTCATCATGATGACCATGCTTGTATTCTGTTATGCTTACTTCTGAGTACTTATTCCGCTGCAAGTAGTTCTTCGCTAAGGAATTTCCTCATCGGCAAATTCCTCAGTGAAGAATTCATAAAAATCGCCTATTCACCCCCCCCCCTCTAGTCGATATAACGCACTTTCAGCTAGCAAGAAGGATTTCTGGCGCTGTTGCCATGGAGGTCTTCGCTCAAGTCAAGACATACCAAGTACCCATCACAAACTTATCTCCCTCGCATTACATTATTTGCTATTTGCCTCTCATTTTCCTCTCCCGCACTTCACCCTTGCCATTTTTTTCGCCCTCTCTTTTCCGCTTGTCTCTTGTGTGCCTGTGTGTTGGATTGCTTGTCACGATGGCGCAAGATAATACCAAATTGTGTGACTTTTCCAATATCAATAATAATGATTTCCTTAGCACTCCGATTGCTCCTCTTAATGATGTTGAATCTTGTGAAATCAATGCTGCTTTGTTGAATCTTGTTATGAAAGATCAATTCTCCGGCCTTACTAGTGAAGACGCCGCTACTCATCTAAACAACTTTGTTGATTTGTGTGATATGCAAAAGAAGAAAGATACGGATAATGATATTGTTAAATTGAAGTTATTTTCGTTTTCACTTAGAGATCGTGATAAAACTTGGTTTTCGTCTTTGCCTACAAATAGTATTGATTCATGGAATAAGTGCAAAGATGCTTTTATCTCTAAGTATTTTCCTCCCGCTATCATCTCTCTTAGAAACGATATTACGAATTTTAAACAACTTGATCATGAGCATGTTGCCCAATCTTGGGAAAGAGTGAAATTAATGATTCACAATTTCCCTACTCATGGTTTGAATTTATGGATGATCATACAAAAAATTTATGCCGGATTGAATTTTGCTTCTAGAAATCTTTTAGATTCGGCCGTAGGAGGCACTTTTATGGAAATCACTTTAGGAGAAGCTATTGAACTCCTTGATAACATTATGGTTAATTATTCTCAATGGCACACCAAAATATCTACTAGTAAAAAGGTTCATGCGATAGAAGAGAATAATATTTTGAGTGGAAAGATGGATGAACTTATGAAATTATTTGCTACTAAGAGTGCTCCTATTGATCCCAATGATATGCCTTTTTCTACTTTGATTGAGAATAATAATGAATCTATGGATGTGAATTTTGTTGGTAGGAACAATTTTGGTAACAATGCTTATAGAGGAAACTTTAACCCCATGCCGTTTCTTAGTAATTCCTATAATAATTATAGTAATTCCTACAACAACTCTTATGTAAATTTTAATAAGATGCCCTCTGATTTTGAGAATAGTGTTAAAGAATTTATGATCTCTCAAAAGAATTTCAATGCTTTGCTTGAAGAAAAATTGCTTAAAGTTGATGAATTGGCTAGGAATGTTGATAGACTTCCGCTTGATGTTGATTCTTTGAAACTTAGATCTATTCCACCTAAGCATGATATCAATGAGTCTCTCAAAGCCATGAGAGTTTCCATTTATGAGTGCAAAGAAAGAACCGCTAGGATGCATGCTAAGAAAGATTGCTTTGTAAAAGCGTGTTCTTCTAGTTTCCATGAAAATAATGATGAAGATCTAAAAGTTATTGATGTGTCCCCTATTAAATCTTTGTTTTGCAATATGAATCTTGATAATGATGGGACCGGAGATGAGTCAACTTTAGTTAAAAGGCGTCCCAATGATTCGGAGTTTTTAGATCTTGATGCTAAATTTGGTAAAAGCGGGATTGGAGAGATCAAAACTTTAAATAGCAATGAACCCACTATTATGGATTTCAAGGAATTTAATATGATAATTGTTCTTTAATAGATTGTATTTTCTTGTTGCAATCCATGTTGAATTCTCCTCATGCTTATAGTCAAAATAAAGCTTTTACCAAACATATCGTTGATGCTTTGATGCAATCTTATGAAGAAAAACTTGAATTGGGAGTATCTATACCTAGATAACTTTATGATGAGTGGGAACCTACTATAAAAATTAAAATAAAAGATCATGAATGCTATGCTTTGTGTGATTTGAGTGCTAGTGTTTCCACTATTCCGAAAACTTTATGTGATGTGCTAGGTTTCCATGATTTTGATGATTGCTCTTTAAACTTCCATCTTGCGGATTCCACTATTAAGAAACCTATGGGAAGAATTAATGATGTTCTTATTGTTCCAAATAGGAATTATGTGCCCGTAGATTTTATCGTTCTTGATATAGATTGCAATCTTTCATGTCCTATTATTCTTGGTAGACCTTTCCTTAGAACGATTGGTGCAATTATTGATATGAAGGAAGGGAATATTAGATTCCAATTTCCATTAAGGAAAGGCATGGAACAATTACCTATAAAGAAATTCAAATTACCTTATGAATATATTATGTGAGCCACTTATGAATTGAATGCCAAAGATGGCAATACTTAGATCTATTCTCGCTTTTATGCCTAGCTAGGGGCGTTAAACGATAGCGCTTGTTGGGAGGCAACCCAATTTTATTTTTGTTGTTTGCTTTTTGCTTCAGTTTAGTAATAAATATTTCATCTAGATTCTTTTTAGATGTGGATTTATGTTTTAATTAGTGTTTGTGCCAAGTAGAACCTATAGGATAACCTACGGTGATAGTTAATTTGATTTTGTTGAAAAACAGAAACTTTTGCGCGCACGATAATAATTTTAATAAATCACAGAAACGTGATTTTTAATTGATTCTTTTTGCAGTAGATCAATAGACAAATTTCCCAGGATTTCCTATTTTGGTAGGAGTTTTAGAGTTCCAGAAGTATTCGGAAGTTACAGATTGCTACAGACTGTTCTGTTTTTGATAGATTCTGTTTTTCGTGTGTTGTTTGCTTATTTTGATGCATCTATGGCTAGTATCGGGGGTATGAACCATAGAAAAGTTGGAATAAAGTAGGTTTAACACCAATATAAATAAATAATGAATTCATTACAGTACCTTATGTGGTGGTTTTTCTTTCTTGCACTAACGGAGCTTATGAGATTTCCTGTTGAGTTTTGTGTTGTGAAGTTTTCAAGTTTTGGGTAAAGATTTGATGGACTATGGAATAAGGAGTGGCAATAGCCCAAGCTTGGGTATGCCCATGGCACCCCAAGATATTCAAGGACAACCAAAAGCCTAAGCTCGGGGATGCCCCGGAAGGCATCCCCTCTTTCGTCTTCGTCTATCGGTAACTTTACTTGGAGCTATATTTTTATTCGCCACATGATATGTGTTCTGCTTGGAGCGTCTTGTATGATATTAGTCTTTGATTTTTAGTTTACCACAATCATCCTTTCTATACACACCTTTTGGGATAAACCCACTTGATTGGAATTTATTAGAATACTTAATGTGCTTCACTTATATCTTTTGAGCTAGATAGTTTTTGATCTAGTGCTTCACTTATATCTTTTAGAGCACGGCGGTGGCTTTATTTTGTAGAAATTGTTAATCTCTCATGATTCACTTATATTATTTTGAGAGTCTCTTAGAACAGCATGGTATTTGCTATGGTTATAAAACTGGTCCTAGAATGATGGGCATCCAAGTTGGGTATAATAAAAACTATCATAGGAAGTGAATTGGTTATAAAACTAACATAAGACCGGCGAGCAGAACTATCACTAGAAGATGCCCCCGAGGATCGTCTCCCCGAAGAGCTCCTTCCAAATAGGTTCATCATGTCCGCGTACAATTTTCTGAAAATAAAAATTTTGGGGTGACAAAAATTTGTCAGGGAAACTTTATAAAATTGATAGCATCTACTCATAGGGATACATAGAGGCCATAGCAAGCCTTCAAACGACTTAGAATAAGAATTCAACATTCAAAGCATCTACAGCAGCACCAAGAGTAGCTAATTATTCAAAGTAAAAACCACTAAAACAAAAACTAATTGGACAAACGGTGGAGTCACATACCAAGCAACAATCCCCCAAAACAGTTTCAGAAACGGAGCTTCGAGCAAAGAGATCGAAATCCACGGGTTTGAGCTCAAGAACACGGGAGAGAGAGCAATGGAGAATTTTATCTGGAGGTAAGTGATGATGTGGGCTAAAGAGATAAGTGAGGGGGCGCACGTGGGGCCCACAACCCACTAGGGCGTGCCTGGGGGTCCTAGCATGCCCAGGTGGGTTGTGCCCACCTGGTGCACCTCCCTCTGTTATTATTTGCACCAGAAATTCAGAAATATTCAGAAAAAATTCATGTTCAATTTTCAGGGCATTCTGAGAATTTTTATTTTTTGGGTCATTTTTATATTGCACGGGAAATTCAGAAAGCAAACAAAACATGGCATTTTATTTTATTTAACTAGTAAAAATAGAGAACAAAAAGTAGGGACAGAAGGCAGTGCTTACTAAATTCATCAACTTCATACCAGTCAAAAATGATTCATTAATAAGGTTGATCAGGTCTTATTAACAACCACTTTCGATTAGCATGGAACCGAATAACTTTTGTAAATCACTAAGTTACCTCAATGGGGATATGCATTTCCCCAGCAATAAGCATTTCATATTTCTTTTTGGCAGTAGGTAGAGGTATTTGAAAACTTCCAATAGTGATTGTCGGAGATTTTTCAATAACATTAATACCATTCACTTGGAATTGTTTCTTCGGAAAGTGCACCGTATGCTCATTACCATTAATATGAAAAGTGAACTTGCTTTTATTGCAATCAATAACAGCCCCTGCAGTATTCAAGAAGGGTCTACCAAGGATAATCGACATGTTATCATCCTCGGGCATCTCAAGTATAACAAAGTCAGTGAAATAGTAACATTAGCAACAATAACGGGCACATCCTCACAGATACGGATACGTAAGGCAGTTGATTTGTCATCCATTAGCAAAGATATTTCAGTAGGTGTGAGTTTATTCAAGTCAAGTCTTTTATATAAAGAGAAAGGCATAACACTAACTCCAGCTCCTAAATCACACAATGCAGTTTTCACATAATTCTTTTTGATAGAGCAAGGTATAGTTGGTATTCCCGGATCTCTAAGTTTTTAGGTACTCCATCTTTGAAAGTATAATTAGCAAGCATAGTGGAGATTTCAGCCCGGTATTTTTCTCTTATTTGTTATGATACCTTTCATATACTTTGCATAAGGAGGCATTTTAACGATATCAGTCAAGCGAGTACGCAAAGAGACTGGCCTCAGCATTTCAGCAAAGCGTTCAAATTCTTCATCATCATTCTTTTTAGTTGACTTGGGTGGAAAAGGCATAGGTTTTTGAACCCACGGTTCTCGTTCTTTACCGTGTTTTCTAGCAACAAATTCTCTTTTATCGTATCTTTTATTCTTTGGTTGTGGGTTATCAAGATCAACAGGTGGTTCTATCTCAACATCATTATCTGGTTCTTTATCATTATTTGGTTGAGTGTCTTCATGAACCTCATCATTGTCTTCTTCATTATCACTAGGTGGATGTTCATTACCAGATTGAGTTTCAACATCAGAGATAGAAGTTTCATTTTCATTATAAGGGGGTTTGTCTATTTCAGGTTCACTAGAAGTATGCAAAGTCCTATCATTTTTCTTTTTCTTTTTCTTTTTAGAAGGACTATGTGCACTAGTGTTATTTCTTTGCGAATCTTGTTCAATTCTTTTTGGGTGTCCCTTAGGATAAAGTGGTTCCTGAGTCATTTTACCTCCTCTAGTTGCAACTCCAATAGCAAAGTCATGTATATTATGATTCATTTCATCAAGTAATTCTCTTTGTGATTTAGCTACTTGTTCTAACTGGGTTTGAACCATAGAAGCATGTTTTCCAACACCTCTAACATCATTTGAGATTCTAAATAACAAGTCACTCAAGCGAGCAATCATATCCGAATTGTATTTCAGTTGTTTCATAACATTTGCATTGAAGTAATCTTGCTTTCTAATGTAGTTATCAAACTCATAAAGGCATTGACTAGGATAATTATTACGAGGATCATCACTATCACTGAATTTCATTAAAGATTTTTACCTCTACCACCTTGGGTGGTGGTGGTGCTTCAAGCCCATGTATATTAGAGCCACTCAATATTTTCATCGTGGTCTTCTCCTCTCGACCCCAAAGAAAAGAAATGAAACTATTTACACGGGAAAGCTCCCAACAAGCAAAATAAGAACGGGAAATCTTTTTGGGTTTTCTTTTAGTATTACTGCTACAAGCATGGAAAGTAAACTAGTTAAGAGCTACAACTATTTTTTTTTTGTTTTTCTTAAGGTTTTTCAAACACACAAGATGAAAGCAAGAAAAAGAAAATAAACTAGCGTGGATAGTACAATAAGTATGAGCACCGACAAATGGAATAAGTGTGTGAACATGAATGTAACGCCGGTGAGTAATACGTACTCCCCCAAGCTTAGGCTTTTGGCCTAAGTTGGTCTATGCCCATGGATCGAAGCTACTCTCTCCGGTGTACTGAGGAGGGTCCTCAGGGTGCCACTGGTTAGCGAGCTCCTCCGGATCCCACTGATAAACAGACTCTCGATACGGATCAAGTGGTGGCTTAGGCTTAGGCTGTGGGACTCGTGTCAGCTCCCAGTATGCATAAATGTCCTCGGGCAGGATGAGGTACAAGCCTGAAAGTATGTTAAACAAGGAGGGTGCATGCAAGGTAATAGTCTCACACTTAGTTTTAGCAAATATCAAGTTATACTTAAGTATCTTCTTCTTATTTTTAACAATAAAGTCATGTGCTACCATACTCTTATAGTCTAGCAAAATAGTGGGGAACAACTTTTCCTCTTTCTCGTGATGCCTAATAGGTATCTCAAAGTGTTTAGCAAGGCGTGAAGCAAAGATACCTCCAAAGTTGGGGCCCTTTGTATGGTTCAGACTTAACCGTTTAGCAAAAATAGCGCCTAAACTGAAATTTGTATCACGAAATAAAGCATGGCGCAAAATAGCAAGGTTAGGAGCACTAAGGTTCCCACTGTTCCCATGACCAATTAAGCACCTACTAGCAAATATTGCAAAGTAACGTAGAACAGGAAAATGTATACTAGTAGTCCTTGCATCTGAAAGTTTTCCCGTTTCCCCTACAGCAATTCTATCAATAAATTCATCCACATCACTTGGATGTGGTTCCTCGATGCTTCCCACAAAGGGCAACTTGCAAACCACACAAAAATCATAGAGTGGCATCTCCTTAAACTCATCATATAAATAGTACTCCACTGAAGGTGGTGATTTTCTAGAATGGAAATAAAAGTTTTGAACGAAAATATTAGTGACTAGGAGATACTGTTCACACTGGTCGTGGAGGAAGTCGGCGATTCCCGCATTCTCAGCCAAATAGCAAAAGTCGTCGTAAATTCCGGCGGCTCTCAAGAATGCATCACAAGGCCATTCGCACGGCCGAACCTCCGCAGTGCGAGGAAGATTGTATTTGGGCTTTTTATTCTCTTCATTCTCCTTATCCTTCGAGCTTCAGCTCGAGGAGCCCCTAACCAATCTCTTCATCATTTTCTTTCTCTAAAAAATTTCTGAAATTTTAACTGACTCAAATAAAAGTGAACCAAACTCAACAAGATTGATAGTAACTACTCCCACAAGCGCCTAGAGGCTAAATCATGCATTAAAACTACTTTGGACCATATAAATTTGACATGCAAGCTCAAGAGCAGGGTCACCTCAGTAGAAAAAATTGCAATAAATAAAGCATTAGAACAAAAACTAATTGGACCATTGGAGGAGTCACATACCAAAGAACAATCCCCCAAAGCGGTTTTGTGAATGGAGCTTTGAGCAAGGAGATCGAAAATGGCAGCAAAACGAGCTAGAACGCGGGTTTGAGCTATGGGATGATTTTTCTAGAGGAAGACGAAGTATGTGGGTGCTGGAATAAGTGGAGGGGGCCACGTGGGGCCCATGAGTTAGGGGGCGCGCCCTAGGGGGTGGTCGCGCCCTATGCCCTTCTGGCGAAATGGTGGGGGCCCCTGGTGTGTTCTGAGTGCTAGAAAATCTTAAATATTCAACAAAAAATCATACTCCATTTTCAGGGCATTTGGAGAACTTTTATTTTTGGGGTATTTTTTATTGCACGGATAACTCAGAAAACAGTCAGCAAAATACTACTTTTGCTTTATTTAATCTAAATAACAGAAAGTAAAAGGAGGGTACAGAGAGTTGTGCTTTCTAACTTCATCCATCTCATGCTCATCAAAAGGAATCCACTAACAAGGTTGATCAAGTCTTGTTAACAAACTTCTTCTGAATAACACGAAACCGGAGAATTTTCGAACAACACTTGGTTACCTCAACGGGGATATGCATGTCCCCAACAATAAGAATATCGTATTTCTTCTTGACAGTAGGAAGAGGGAATTCAAAACCTCCAATAGTAATCGTTGAAAATTTTCCAATAGAATTGATACTATGAACTTAAGGTTGTTTCCTCGGAAAGTTTACCGTATGCTCATAACCATTAACATGAAAAGTGACATTGCCTTTGTTGCAATCAATAATAGCCCCTGCAGTATTCAGAAAGGGTCTACCAAGGATAATTGACATACTGTCATCCTCGGGAATATCAAGAATAACAAAGTCCGCTAAAATAGTGATGGTTGCAACCACAACAGGCACATCCTCACAAATATCGACATGTATAGCAGTTGATTTATCGGCCATTTGCAAAGAGATTTCAGTAGGTGCCAACATATTCAAATCAAGTCTACGATATAAAGAGAGAGGCATAACACTAACACCAGCTCCAAGATCACATAAAGCAGTTTTAACATAGTTTCTTTTAGTGGAGCATGGTATAGTTGGTACTCCTGGATCTCCTAGTTTCGTTGGTATTCCACCCTTAAAAGTATAATTAGCAAGCATGGTAAAAATTTCGGCTTCCGGTATCTTTCTTTTATTTGTAACAATATCTTTCATATACTTAGCATAAGGATTCATTTTAAGCATATCAGTCAAACACATACGCAAGAAGATAGGTCTAATCATTTCAGCAAAGCGCTCAAAATCCTCATCATCCTTTTTCTTGGATGGTTTAGGAGGAAAAGGCATGGGTTTTTGAACCCATGGTTCTCTTTCTTTACCGTGCTTCCTAGCAACGAAGTCTCTCTTATCATAACGTTGATTCTTTGATTGTGGGTTATCAAGATCAACAGCAGGTTCGATCTCTACATCATTATTATTACTAGGTTGAGCATCAACATGAACATCATCATTAACATTATCACTAGGTTCATGTACATTACCAGATTGTGTTTCAGCATCAGAAATAGAAATGTCATTGGGATTCTCAGGTGTGTTTATAACAGGTTCACTAGAAGCATGCAAAGTCCTATCATTTTTCTCTTTCTTCTTCTTAGAAGGACTTGGTGCATCAACATTAGTTCTCCTTAGAATCTTGCTCAACTCTCTTAGGATGGCCCTCAGGATACAAAGGTTCCTGAGTCATTCTACCACCTCTAGTCATAACTCTAACAGCATTATCATTGTTTTTATTATTCAACTCATTGAGCAAATCATCTTGTGCTTTAAGCACTTGTTCTACTTGAGTGGTAACCATAGACGCATGTTTACTAATAAGCTTAAGGTCACCTTTCAGTCTAGACATATAATCACTCAAGTGTTCAACCATATAAGCATTACGTTTCAATTGTCTACCAACATAAGCATTGAAGTTTTCTTGTTTAACAATAGAATTATCGAACTCATCCAGGCATTGGCTAGCAGACTTATAACGAGGGATATCACCTTCATCAAATCTATAGAGAGAATTTACCTTACTACCTGTGTCGGGTTATCAAGACCAAGTATTTCTTCAATAGGTGGTAAATTCTTAACATCTTCAGCTTTAGTACCTTTTTCTTTCATAGATTTCTTTGCCTCTTGCATATCTTCAGGAATGAGAAATAGAATACCCCTTTTCTTCGGAGTTGGCTTAGGAGTTTTTTCGGGAAGTGTCCAATCATTATCATTGCTCAATATATTATTTAATAGTAACTCAGCTTGCTCAACAGTTATTTCCCTGAAAACACAACCATCACAACTATCCCGGTGGTCTCTGGAAGCCTCGGTTAGTTTATTATAAAAGATATCAAGTATTTCATTTTTCTTGAGAGGATGATCAGGCAAGGCATTAAGTAATTGGAGAAGCCTCCCCCAAGCTTGTGGGAGACTCTCTTCTTCAATTTGCACAAAATTATATATTTCCCTTAAGGCAGCATGTTTTTATGAGCGGGGAAATATTTTGCAGAGAAGTAATAAATCATATCCTGGGGACTACGCACACAACCAGGAGCAAGAGAATTAAACCATATTTTAGCATCACCCTTTAATGAGAACGGAAATAACTTAAGGATATAGTAATAACGAATTTTTTCCTCATGAGTAAATAGGGTGGCTATATCATTCAATTTGGTAAGATGTTCCACAACAGTTTCAGATTCATAGCCATAGAAAGGATCAGATTCAACAAAAGTAATTAACTCAGGATCGACAGAGAATTCATAATCCTTATCAGTAACGCAGATAGGTGAAGTAGCAAAAGCAGGGTCATATTTCATTCTAGCATTTAGAGACTTTTCTTTCAGCTTAGCTAATAGTTTCTTAAGATCATATCTATCGTTGCAAGCAAAAAGGTCTCTAGCAGTTTCTTCATCCAAAACATAACCCTCAGGCACAACAGGCAATTCATGTCTAGGGGGAGAATCTTCATCATCACTTTCATCAATATTATCAGTTTCAATAATTTCATTCTCTCTAACCCTAGAAAGTTGTTCATCAAGAAATTCACCTAATGGTACTGTATTATCAAGCATAGAAGTAGTTTCATCATAAGAATCATGCATAGCAGAAGTGGCATCATCAATAACATGTGACATATCAGAATCAACAGCAGGTGCAAGTGTTGCAAGTTTACTTAAAACAGAAGGTGAATCAAGTGCAGAGCTAGATGGCAGTTCCTTACCTCCCCTCGTAGTTGAGGGAAAGATCTTGGTTCTTTCATCTTTTAAGTTCCTCATAGTGATCAACAGATATAAATCCCAAGTGACTCAAAGAATAGAGCTATGCTCCCGGCAACGGCGCCAGAGAATAGTCTTGATAACCGACAAGTATAGGGGATCGCAACAGTTTTCGAGGATAGAGTATTCAACCCAAATTTGTTGATTCGACACAAGGGGAGCCAAAGAATATTCTCAAGTATTAGCAGTTGAGTTGTCAATTAAACCACACCTGAAAGACTTAATATATGCAGCAAAGTATTTAGTATCAAAGTAGTATGATGGTAATGGTAACAGTGGCAAAAGTAACAGTAGCAGTTTTGTAGCAATCGTAACAGTGGCAACGGAGAAGTAACTAAGCAAAGATCAATATGTGAAAAGCTCGTAGGCAAAGGATCAATGATGGATAATTATGTTGGATGCAATTCATCATGCAACAGTTATAACATAGGGTGACACAGAACTAGCTCCAGTTCATCAATGTAATGTAGGCATGTATTCCGAATATGGTCATACATTCTTATGGAAAAGATCTTGCATGACATCTTTTGTCCTACCCTCCCGTGGAAGCGGGGTCCTATTGGAAACTAAGGGATATTAAGGCCTCCTTTTAATAGAGTTCTGGACCAAAGTGTTAGCACTTAGTGAATACACAAACTCCTCAAACTACGGTCATCACCGGGAAGTGTCCTGACTATTGTCACTCCGGGGTTTGCCGGATCGTAACACATAGTAGGTGACTATTGACTTACAAGATAGGATCCAGAAATCACATATATTCATGAAAACATAATAGGTTCAGATCTGAAATCATGGCACTCGGGCCCTAGTGGCAAGCATTAAGCATGGCAAAGTCATAGCAACATCAATCTTAGAACATAATGGATACTAGGGATCAAACCCTAACAAAACTAACTCGATTACATGGTAAATCTCATCCAACCCATCACCGTCCAACAAGCCTACGATAGGATTACTCACGCACGGCGGTGATCATCATGAAATTGGTGATGGAGGATGGTTGACGATGACAATGGCAACATATTCCCCTCTCCGGAGCCTTGAACGGACTCCAGATCAACCCTCCCGAGGAAGATTAGGGCTTGGCGGTGGCTCCGTATCGTAAAATGTGATGAATCCTTCTCTCTGATTTTTTTCTCCCCGAAAGTGAATATATGGAGTTGGAGTTGAGGTCGGTGGAGGTCCAGGGGCCCATGAGGGAGGGGGCGCGCCCTTCACCCTCGTGGACAGGGTGTGGGCCCCCTGATGTTTATTCTTTCGCCAATATTTTTTATTAATTCCAAAACATATCTCTGTGGATTTTCAGGTTATTTCAAGAACTTTTATTTCTGCGCAGAAATAACACCATGGCAATTATGCTGAAAATAGCGTCAGTCTGGGTTAGTTCCATTCAAATCATGCAAGTTAGAGTCCAAAACAAGGGCAAAAGTGTTTGGAAAAGTAGATACGTTGGGGATGTATCTTCGACTACATGACACTTCACCATATTTGGGCATAAGGGTTGTGAAGTAGTTATTAGATGATGGGTTGTGAGAGTGACAGAATCTTAAACCCTAGTTTATGCGCTATTCCGTAAGGGACCGATTGGATCCAAAAGTTTAATGTTGTGGTTAGAATTTATTCTTAATACTTTTATGGTAGTTGAGGATGCTTGCAAGGGGGTTAATTATAAGTAGGAGGTTTGTTCAAGTAAGAACAACACCTAAGCACCGGTCCACCCACATACCAAATTATCAAAGTAGCGAACACGAATCAAACCAACATGATGAAAGTGACTAGATGAAATTCCCGTGTACCCTCAAGAGCACCTTGCTTATCATAAGAGATCGTTTTGGCATGTCCTTTACCTCAAAAGGATTGGGCTACGTTGCTGCACTTTTGTTACTACTACCGTTACTTGCTCGTTACAAATTATCTTGCTATCAAACTACTCTGCTACTTATAATTTGCAGACATTACTTTGCTGAAAACCACTTGTCATTTCCTTCTGCTCCTCGTTGGGTTCGACACTCTTACTTACCGAAAAGGGTACAATTGATCCCATATACTTGTGGATCATGAAGCCACCACCGTGGCGGGATCGGAGCAACTTCCTCCTCTGCATCCGGCGGAGTTCGACGATCGCCGTCACTGCATCCCACGCCTCCTCGAGCAGCTCCCCGTCACCGCTGTGAGCAGCCGTTCGCTTCCCTGCCTTTCCCCTTTCGTTTTTCTACCCGAGGTTTGCCTCGCCGCTCAACCGCGAGCTCGGTGTTGCTGTTCATGTCGTCACCCCAGCCACCGCTAGCCCCGCTCGCGCCTGCGGAGTGCACCGTGCTCCTGAGCTCCCTAGGAGGATAACGGGCCCCTCGGTACCGCTCGTTGTGCCCCCTAGCACCGTTACCGCCAACCTCCCGAAGTCGCTGCTGTTCATCGCCGTTGCCATGCTCGTCTCAGGCCATGCCAACCGCTCCCACCCCTTCCATTCGACGCGACGCGACGGCCGTGTCCGAACGTCGCTGTCCGCTTGCCTTCCCAAGCCCGGCAGCCCCGATCCCGTGTTCTCCCAACCTCGGTGCCCGCCAAGCTCGACGCCGACAATGTTTCCAGCCTCCCCACCACAGACCGTCAGCACCACTCAAAGCGGCTCCCTCCCAGCTTCCAAACGCCGCCTCGCGCGCAATAAACGGAGAACTGTAGTGCTTTTCTGGCTAAATCTGGCGAGGAGCCGCCATGAGAATGCTCGCCAAAGCCCCATCTGGCGCCGGCCGACGTGGCTGCCCCGGGGCCACCCCCAGGGTCACAGCCCGGTGGCCCCAGGACCCCCTTGACCTGTTGACTATGGCCAGCGCTGACTTTAAAACTCCCCTTAAGCTAATCAAAACAGTTTTAATTAATTAATATGATTAGTTAAGCTAAGTAGGCACTGGATGTGGGTCCCTATTAGTTAAATAGATAATTAGTTTAATTTTAAAACTCTGTTAGCCTCATTGTGAATGACAGGTGGGTCCCCCACATCAGTTTGACCAGTCAACACCCTGTTGACTGTTGACGACATGATGATGTCGGGCTGGCGTCCTATTTCTGTTCTTTTGAATTAAGTTAAATAATAACAATTTCAGAATAATGTTTAAACTTTGAAAATTCATTTAAAATAATCCGTAACTCAGATGAAAATAATTTATATATGAAAGTTGCAAAGAAAAATCCAATGAGTCTGTATTTGCAACCCATTCATCTGTCACATGCCCCTAGCATGTTGAACATGGAACCGTCCCCCTCTTTTCATCTGTCTAGAAAATGCCAAATGCCGAAACAACCCCTCTGGATGGTTTCCTTCTCCGTCTTCAACGTGTAGTACTGCGTTAGGTCACCCCTAGCACCGCGTATTGCCATATTATGCTTTGTGATGCTTTGATTGCTCTATTATTTATTGTGTTCCCCCTCTGTTATTTCTTTTCGGTAGACCCCGAGACCGCGGTTGAACCAGTGATCGGCTACTTCACCTTCGAGGGTCTGTATCTGCCTGTAGAGCTTCCAAGCAAGCAAACCCCCATTGATCATTCTAATATCGCCCATTTCTTTCCCTCTCATGCTTGCATTAGAACTGCTACTACTTTTGTATGATCCTATTCTGATGCATAGCCTATTTTTGTTACCTGCTTTCATACCTTACCTGTTTATCCTAAACTGCTTAGTATAGGTTGGTTAGTAATCAACCAGAGACCCCTCTCCTTGTCCTAGTCGCCCCCGCTTGACGACCGATGACTCGATCAACGTGATCGATGTCCAGACCCCGACACCACACATCACCCCACTTAGTTGTACGACTCTGCAGGGCTACTATCGGGTGCCGAGGGTGATACCTCATCAGCACTTCTGATGTTAACCCTGTAGTGTAACTATTCGATCATGGTCATCAAGGGTGATTCCTCCTTCACCACTCCCGATAACGACTCTGCCATGCAACCCCTCAAGTGTGGACCATCGAGGGTGATTCCTCCAAGTCCACCTTGACGGTTACATCGAGTGGGAATCCATTGAGGTTGATTCCTCGGGTTTCCCCCTTGATGTTTCAGACACATGATTACTTTGACTTAACACAGAACCATGATAACATCGGGTCGGCCCCGAGGGGTACCCATGAGTGATGTGAAGTCGGGTTGACTTGCAGGGTACCCGAGAGATAATTATGTGGCAGCCCTTGCTGTAAGCCCACGAGACGGGGCGACGGGGTCACATGCTCATGAGTCTCTGCTCATTACCGCGCACTACCAAGACACTGACGGTTTGGATATTTGACCCGAGTAGGCCTCTGGCCTTTTCGCACTGACCACCACGTGGGAATAAGTATGGGCACTCTTAGAGTTATAGTAACGAGTCGAGTCGAGCTATCTCGTTAACGAAACAAGCTCTAGTGAGTCGAGCCGAGCTGGCTCGACTCGGCTCGAGTTCCAGCCCTAGCACTCTACGTCGTATGTATCAACTGAATGCTCAACGGATGTCAGCGATGGAGTGGCGCGCGCCGGGTTGGACTGTGTAAGCACCTTCCTTATTTAAGGAGGTAGCTAGGTCTGATCACCGGCCGCGTTAGCAATGTGCAGGAGTGCAAAGGGCGAGGGGCCCAAGACCCCTGCGCGCTTAGGATGTAGACTGGCGTGCTGGCCTCTTTGGTGAGCCTAGGGATGCGGCGTATTGATCGGCCAAGGCCGGTCATGACCTGATGGTGTGTCCGGACGGAGTTGATCGAATAGTTGTGTCTATTCGAATAGTTGGGTAAGTATGTGCACCCCTGCAGGGAAGTATTTTATCTATTCAAATAGTTGTGTCCACGGTAACGGACGCTCGGAGTTGCATACCGATCGATACAACTAGAACTGGATGCTGAGGCATGAGAAATGGATATGATGGCTCCGAGATTTTTTCTCGCAGGGAGTCGAGGAACTGATTTCTGGGCAATGTTACAACATACCTACTAATAATATAATATGCTACTATTATGTCTTCTGATGCTGCAAGATGCTTGAAGATGCTAGTCTTCGATAGGTTAGGCTTTCCCACTTCACTTCTGGCATTCTGATGTTCAGTCCACAGATACAACCCATTTCATTGATACCAATGCATATGTAGTGTAGATCCTTGTTTGCAAGTACTTTGGATGAGTACTCACAGTTGCTTTGCTCCCTCTTTCCCCCCTTTTCCATTCTTACCGGATGTCGCAATCAGGTGGTGGAGCCCAGGAACTAGACGCCACCGTCGACGACGACTACTACTGCCACGAGGGTGCTTACTACTACATGGAGGCCGCCGCTGACCATGAATAGTTAGGAGGCTCCTAGGCAGGAGGCCTCGCCTTTTCGATCCATGTTGATGTTTGTGCTAGACTTCTTAAGGAAAACTTGTCTAATTTATGTCTGTGTTTGGATATTGTTGCTTCGGCTAACTCTTGTGTATCTGAGCTTATGTATTCGAGCCCTGGAGGCCCCTGGCTTGTAATATAATGCTTGTTTTATTTTAATTTGTGTCTAGAGTTGTGTTGTGATATATTCTCGTGAGTCCCTAATCTTGATCATACACATTTGCGTGTATGATTAGTGTACGGTTGAATTGGGGGTGTCACAGGTTGGTATCAGAGCCGACTGCCTGTAGGTAGTCCCCTTTCCAACTCTGATGTCTATTACACAACCTTCTTCTTGTAGACGTTGTTGGGCCTCCAAGTGCAGAGGTTTGTAGGACAGTAGCAAATTTCCCTCAAGTGGATGACCTAAGGTTTATCAATCCGTGGGAGGCGTAGGATGAAGATGGTCTCTCTCAAACAACCCTGCAACCAAATAACAAAGAGTCTCTTGTGTCCCCAACACACCCAATACAATGGTAAATTGTATAGGTGCACTAGTTCGGCGAAGAGATGGTGATACAAGTGCAATATGGATGGTAGATATAGGTTTTTGTAATCTGGAATTATAAAAACAGCAAGGTAACTAATGATAAACGTGAGCGAAAACGGTATTGCAATGCGTGGAAACAAGGCCTAAGGTTCATACTTTCACTAGTGCAAGTTCTCTCAACAATAATAACATAATTAGATCATATAACAATCCCTCAACATGCAACAAAGAGTCACTCCAAAGTCACTAATAGCAGAGAACAAACGAAGAGATTATTGTAGGGTATGAAACCACCTCAAAGTTATTATTTCTGATTGATCTATTCAAGAGTCCGTAGTAAAATAACACGAAGCTATTCTTTCCGTTCGATCTATCCTAGAGTTCGTACTAGAATAACACCTTATGACACACATCAACCAAAACCCTAATGTCACCTAGATACTCCAATGTCACCTCAAGTATTGATACGTCTCCAACGTATCTATAATTTTTGATTGTTCCATGCTATTATATTACCCGTTTTGGATGTTTATGGGCTTTACTTTACACTTTTATATCATTTTTGGGACTAACCTATTAACCGGAGGCCCTGCCCGAATTGCTGTTTTTTGCCTATTTCAGTGTTTCGAAGAAAAGGAATATCAAACGGAGTCCAAACGGAATGAAACCTTCGGAAGCGACCTTTTTGGAACAAATGTGATCCAGAGGACTTGGAGTGGAAGTCAGGAAACAAGTTAGGTGGCCACGAGGGTGCCCGACGCGCCCCCTACAGGTGGGCGCGCCCCCCACCCTCGTGGGCCCCTCGAGCGTCCACCGACCTACTTCTTCCTCCTATATATACCCACGTACCCTGACAACATCATAAGCGACCACGAAAAACTATTTCCACTGCCGTAATCTTCTGTATCCACGAGATCCCATCTTGGAACCTTCATTGGTGCTCCGCCGGAGGGGGAATCGATCATGGAGGGCCTCTACATCATCTCCAAGGCCCTTCCGATGAGTTGTGAGTAGTTTACCACAGACCTTCAGGTCCATAGTTATTAGCTAGATGGCTTCTTCTCTCTCTTTGAATCTCAATACAATGTTCTCCTTGATCTTCTTGGAGATCTATTCGATGTAACTCTATTTGCGGTGTGTTTGTCGAGATCCGATGAATTGTGGGTTTATGATCAAGTTTATCTATGAGAAATATTTGAATCTCCTCCGAATTCTTTTATGTGTGATTAAGTTATCTTTGCAAGTCTCTTTGAATTATCAGTTTGGTTTGGCCTACTAGATTGATCTTTCTTGCAATGGGAGAAGTGCTTAGCTTTGGGTTCAATCTTGCGGTGTCCTTTTCCAGTGACAGCAGGAGAAGCAAGGCACGTATTGTATTGTTGCCATCGAGGATAAAAAGATGGGGTTTATATCATATTGCATGAGTTTATCCCTCTACATCATGTCATCTTTCTTAATGCGTTACTCTGTTCTTTATGAACTTAATACTCTAGATGCATGCTGGATAGCTGTCGATGTGTGGAGTAATAGTAGTAGATGCAGAATCATTTCGGTCTACTTGTCACGGAAGTGATGCCTATATACATGATCATGCCTACATAATCTCATAATTATTCGCTTTTCTATCAATTGCTCGATGGTAATTTGTTCACCCACCGTAATACTTATGCTATCTTGAGAGAAGCCACTAGTGAAACCTATGGCCCCCGGGTCTATCTCTTATCATATAAGCTTTCAATCTACTTTTATTTGCATCTTTTACTTTTCCAATCTATATCATAAAAATACCAAAAATATTTATCTTATCATATTATCTCTATCATATCTCACTTTTGCAAGTGGCCGTGAAGGGATTGACAACCCCTTTATTGCATTGGTTGTGAGTTCTTGTTTGTTTGTGTAGGTGCGTGGGACTTTTGAGGAGCCTCCTACTGGATTGATACCTTGGTTCTCAAAAACTGAGGGAAATACTTACGCTACTTTGCTGCGTCACCCTTTCCTCTTCAAGGAAAACCAAGGAAGCTCAAGACGTAGCAAGAAGGATTTCTGGCGCCGTTGCCGGGGAGGTCTTCGCTCAAGTCAAGACATACCAAGTACCCATCACAAACTCATCTCCCTCGCATTACATTATTTGCCATTTGCCTCTCGTTTTCTTCTCCCCCACTTCACCCTTGCCGTTTTATTTGCTCCCTCTTTTCAAATATCCTCTATTTTCACTTGCCTTTTGCGTGCTCGTGTGTTAAATCATTTATCTCGTCGTTATGGCTAGTCCTCCTATCCTCGTTATTACTCCCGAACATGAAATTCTTAATTTTAAGCAAAAGGAGGGAGAAAATCTAAAAGATGCTTGGCATAGAATTTGTAATGCTCAAAATAGATCTACTAGGAAGCTTTCTATTTCCGTTCTTCTTCGCAATTTTTATGTGGGTATTACTCCGTCGAATAGATGCATTCTTGATACCAGTACCGGAGGAATTTTTTTGGATAGCCATACCTTTGATGCTTATAATGCTATGTTAGATTTGTTTGGTCCTCCTCCTCTCTTGGTAAATGGGACTATTTTGACTCTAGAACATGTGATGCAAAGGCTTGAAATTATTGAAAATAAAATTGCCACTGTTGAGTTAATTGAAAATCTAGATGAAAAGATTCATAACCAAATTAACCAGTATGGATCTAGGGTTGGAGTTACTTTGAAATTTTTTAAAGAGAAAGAACCTATAGTTAATGAAAGAATAGATCTAGATTCTACGAGAATCGGTAAACTTGAGGATATCATTACCAACTTAGGGTCGGCCTTTTTATCCATGAAAAACACTCCAAATCCTCCTACCGAAACTTCCAAATTTATTTAAGTTCCTAAAAATAAGGGTGAATCTTCTAATAAGGGAAATGCGGATCTCAAATCAATAAGTGTTCATCCCAAATGCGGACCTTTTGCTACAAATGAATTTCTTGAATTCTTCCCTAAGGGTTTAATCGTTGCTAAAAAGGGAGAAACCCCTAAAGATTATAAGTGCTCCGTTGAGGAATTAGATGCCAAAGATGGCACTACTTAGATCTATCCTCGCTTTTATGCCTAGCTTGGGGCGTTAAACAATAGCGCTAGTTGGGAGGCAACCCAATTTTATTTGTGTTTTTTGTTTTTGCTTCTGTTTAGTAATAAATATTTCATCTATCTTCTATTTAGATGTTTTTTCATGTTTTAATTAGTGTTAGTAGAACCTATAGGATAACCTATGGTGATAGTTAATTTGATTCTGCTGAAAAACAAAAACTTTGCATGGACGAAAATAATTTTAGTAATTAACAGAAACGTGATTTTGCGTTGATTCTTTTTGCAGTAGATCAATAGACAAATTTCCCAGGACTTCCTATTTTGGTAGGAGTTTTAGAGTTCCAGTAGTATTCAGAAGTTACAGATTGCTATAGATTGTTCTGTTTTTGATAGATTCTGTTTTTCGTGTGTTGTTTGCTTATTTTGATGCATCTATGGCTAGTATCGGGGGGTATGAACCATAGAAAAGTTGGAATACAGTAGGTTTAACACCAATATAAATAAATAATGAGTTCATTACAGTACCTTATGTGGTGGTTTTTCTTTCTTGCACTAACGGAGCTTATGAGATTTCCTGTTGAGTTTTGTGTTGTGAAGTTTTCAAGTTTTGGGTAAAGATTTGATGGACTATGGAATAAGGAGTGGCAAGAGCCCAAGCTTGGGTATGCCCATGGAACCCCAAGATATTCAAGGACAACCAAAAGCCTAAGCTTGGGGATGCCCCGGAAGGCATCCCCTCTTTCGTCTTCGTCTATCGGTAACTTTACTTGGAGCTATATTTTTATTTCACCACATGATATGTGTTTTGCTTGGAGCGTCTTGTATGATATGAGTATTTGATTTTTAGTTTACCACAATCATCCTTGCTGTACACACCTTTTTGGAGAGACACACTTGATCTGGAGTTTATTAGAATACTCTATGTGCTTCACTTATATCTTTTGAGCTAGATAATTTTGCTCTAGTGCTTCACTTATATCTTTTAGAGCACGGCGGTGGTTTAATTTTGTAGAAATTGTTGATCGCTCATGCTTCACTTATATCATTTTGAGAGTCTTATATAACAACATGGTATTTGCTATGGTTATAAAATTGGTCCTAGAATGATGGGCATCCAAGTTGGGTATAATAAAAACTATCATAGAGAGTGAATTGGATGCTATGATCAATTTGATGCTTGATAATTGTTTTGAGATATGAGGATTGTGATATTAGAGTCATGCTAGTGGAGTAATTATGAATTTGAGGAATACTTGTGTTGAAGTTTGTTTTTCCCGTAGCATGCACGTATGGTGACCGCTTTGTGATGAAGTTGGAGCATAATTTATTTATTGATTTTCTTCCTTATGAGTGGCGGTCGGGGACGAGCGATGGTCTTTTCCTACCAATCTATCCCCCTAGGAGCATGCGCGTAGTACTTTGTTTTCAATGACTTGTAGATTTTTGCAATAAGTATATGAGTTCTTTATGACTAATGTTGAGTCCATGGATTATACGCACTCTCACCCTTCCACCATTGATAGCCTCTCTAGTACCGCACAACTTTCGTCGGTACCATACACCCACCATATACCTTCCTCAAAACAGCCACCATACCTACCTATTATGGCATTTTCATAGCCATTCCGAGATATATTGCCATGCAATTTTCCATCGTTCCATTTATTATGACACGCTCCATCATTGTCATATTGCTTTGCATGATCATGTAGTTGACATCGTATTTGTGGCAAAGCCACCATTCATAATTCTTTTCATACATGTCACTCTTGAATCATTGCACATCCTGGTACACTGCCGGAGGCACTCATATAGAGTCATATTTTGTTCTAAGTATCGAGTTGTAACTCTTGAGTTGTAAGTAAATCAAAGTGTGATGATCTTCATTATTAGAGCATTGTCCCAAGTGAGGAAAGGATGATGGAGACTATGATTCCCCCACAAGTCGGGATGAGACTTCGGACTTTATAAAAATAAAAGAGGCCAAATAAGCCCAAATAAATAAATAAAATAGGCCAAAGAAGCCCAAACAAAAAAATAAAAAAAAGAGAGAAAAAGAGAGAAGGGACAATGTTACTATCCTTTTACCACACTTGTGCTTCAAAGTAGCACCATGATCTTCATGATAGAGAGTCTCCTATGCTGTCACTTCCATATACTAGTGGGAATTTTTCATTATAGAACTTGGCTTGTATATTCCAATGATGGGCTTCCTCAAAATGCCTAGATCTTCGTGAGCAAGCAAGTTGGATGCACACCCACTTAGTTTCTTTTGTTGAGCTTTCATACACTTATAGCTCTAGTGCATCTGTTGCATGGCAATCCCTACTCACTCACATTGATATCTATTAATGGGCATCTCCATAGCCCGTTGATACGCCTAGTTGATGTGAGACTATCTTCTCCTTTTTTGTCTTCTCCACAACCACCATTCTATTCCACATATAGTGCTATGTCCATGGCTCACGCTCAGTATTGCATGAAAGTTGAAAAAGTTTGAGAATACTAAAGTATGAAACAATTGCTTGGCTTGTCATAGGGGTTGTGCATGATTAAATACTTTGTGTGATGAAGATAGAGCATAGCCAGACTATATGATTTTGTAGGGATAGCTTTCTTTAGCCATGTTATTTTGAGAAGACATGATTGCTTTGTTAGTATGCTTGAAGTATTATTACTCTTATGTCAATATGAACTTTTATTTAGAATCATTTGGATCTGAACATTCATGCCACAATAAAGAAAATTACATTGAGAAATATGCTAGGTAGAATTCCACATCAAAAATTCTGTTTTTATCATTTACCTAGTCGAGGACGAGCAGGAATTAAGCTTGGGGATGCTTGATACGTCTCCAGCGTATCTATAATTTTTGATTGTTCCATGCTATTATATTACCCGTTTTGGATGTTTATGGGCTTTACTTTACACTTTTATATCATTTTTGGGACTAACCTACTACCGGAGGCCCAGCCCGTATTGTTGTTTTTTTTGCCTATTTCAGTGTTTCGAAGAAAAGGAATATCAAACGGAGTCCAAACAGAATGAAACCTTCGGGAGCGATCTTTTTGGAACAAACGCATTCCAGGAGACTTGGAGTGGACGTCAAGAAGCAGCCGAGGCGGCCACGAGGTAGGAGGGCGCCCCCCCCCCTCGTGGGCCCCTCGTGGCTCCCCTGACCTACCTCCTTCGCCTATATATACTCCCGTACCCTGAAAACATCCAGGAGCACCACGACAAACTATTTCCACCGCCGCAACCTTCTCCAAGGCCTCTCCGATGAGTTGTGAGTAGTTTACCACAGACCTTCGGGTCCATAGTTATTAGCTAGATGGCTTCTTCTCTCTCTTTGAATCTCAATACCAAGTTCTCCTCGATCTTCTTGGAGATCTATTCGATGTAACTCTTTGTGCGGTGTGTTTGTCGAGATCCGATGAATTGTGGGTTTATGATCAAGTTTATCTGTGAGAAATAATTGAATCTTCTCTGAATTCTTTTATGTGTGATTGGTTATCTTTGCAAGTCTCTTTGAATTATCAGTTTGGTTTGGCCTACTAGATTGATCTTTCTTGCAATGGGAGAAGTGCTTAGCTTTGGGTTCAATCTTGCGGTGTCCTTTCCCAGTGACAGCAAGGGCAGCAAGGCACATATTGTATTGTTTCCATCGAGGATAAAAACATGGGGTTTATATCATATTGCTTGAGTTTATACCTCTACATCATGTCATCTTTCTTAATGCGTTACTCTGTTCTTATGAACTTAATACTCTAGATGCAGGCAGGAGTCGGTCGATGTGTGGAGTAATAGTAGTAGATGTAGAATCGTTTCGATCTACTTGTTGCAGACGTGATGCCTATATACATGGTCATGCCTAGATAATCTCATAACTATGCACTTTTCTATCAATTGCTCGACAGTAATTTGTTCACCCACCGTAATACTTATGCTATCTTGAGAGAAGCCACTAGTGAAACCTATGGCCCCCGGGTCTATCTTCTATCATATAAGTTTTCCATCTATCTTTTATTTGCAATCTTTACTTTCCAATCTATATCAGAAAAATACCAAAAATATTTATCTTATCTTATTATCTCTATCAGATCTCACTTTTGCAAGTTACTGTGAAGGGATTGACAACCCCTTTATCGTGTCGGTTGCGAGGTTTTTGTTTGTTTGTGTAGGTACGAAGGACTTTTGAGGAGCCTCCTACTTGATTGATACCTTGGTTCTCAAAAACTGAGGGAAATACTTACGCTACTTTGCTGCATCACCCTTTCCTCTTCAAGAGAAAACCAATGCAGTGCTCAAGAGGTAGCTTACTTGGCAATAGAAGACTTGGTAGTTTAATCCTATCCATCTTACTAATGAACTGGTTCACCGAAATGAGTTTCATATACTAGTACATGCTAAACCTGTTATGTGTCTGCTTGTTTCTTCTTTAAGAATGCTGACGGCATATTGGGGAAGAGTGCCTTATTAAGCAATGGTAAAGGAAGTAATGCAGATAAGGTTTAGGATAGTGACACATCCTTGTTGGTCTCCAACAAAGCTGATAAAACAGCTAAGGAAGACTATCTTGAAGACAGTGAGACAACCCCAAAGTCCTGTCTTGGTTTAGTGTTCGAGTTACTGGCCACTACCGCTTGCACAAGCTATTCGAACTCACTGTTTGAATCAGTTCGGTTCTTGAGTCTCAACTACAAGATGAAAGACATCGATCAGTTGTGCTGCGACAAGAAGCGGAAGGACTGCGGAAGTCCCTGGAGCATTCAGATGCATACTTTCTGGTGCAATAACAAGCGTTGGAGGATTTTAGCGCCAAACAGGACAAAGCCAATAAGCTTGCTAAGCTTATTGCCGGCATGGTGGATACCCAAGATAACGTTTCTTGAGCTCTTCTGAAGTTGTTTCTGTTATGCTCTTGTTTTGCTGCCGCATTTATTTGCACTGGTGGCCAATAATATGCTGCTTTGTTCCCTATACTTGCACTGGTGGCGAACTTTGATGCCCAGTGGATGTAATATCTGTAATAGCGATAATAGGCTAGCGTTAATTACTTGCTTATTTATTTCCTTATTGTCTTGTTTAGTTGTTTGCTTGTAGTCACTACAGTTCTTTTTCTGTGTTTTTCTAGTGGCCACAATAGCCTATTTTTGGTAACTAGGCCCAAATAATCATGGCAACACACGGACTGTTGTAACCATGGGCCTCCCGCGGGCCGTATGATCCATGGGCCTTCTATGGGCCGTAGGATCCATTGGCCTTCTATACGGGCCGTAGGATCCATGGGCCTTCTACGGGCCGTATGATCCATGGGCCTTCTACGGGCCATACAATCCATGGGACTTCTACCGGACGTACGATCCATGGGCCTTATACGGGATGTAGGATCCATGGGCTTCTACGGGGCGTATCATCATTTCGCCAATCATGGGCCATACTATTCATGGACCATAACGGGCCATTAATAGGCCGTACTTGATAACTCTATGAAAACAGCCCAATGAGTTTTTTTGACATGAAAACGGCCCAACGTACTAACGGGCCACAAACGGGCTGACTGTAACAGCGGGCTGAATTTGGCCCACAAGCAGAAAATGACAGTAACGGGCCGTAAGTAACCGAATGCTGGAAATGATCCCAAGAATAAATGAGCCCTGAGAAGGCCGAAAGATAACTTGGGCTGGAAATGGCCCAATGGAATAATGGGCCGTTAATGGGGTATAAAGTGATACACTGTTCATTACGGGCCAGTTTCACCACGGGTCGTTAATGGGCCAATAGTTACAAAGGGCCTCATATGGGCCGAAAGAAGTCATGGGCCATACATGGGCCGGAAGTTGAAACAGGCTGGAATCATATCGGATGGCCCAGATGATGCTACTGGGCTAATTCGAAGAGGTCGTAATGGGCCTTAGGTTAGCAGGCTGTAAATGGGCTATATGCGAACAGGTCGTTAACAGGCTTTCCGTGGGCCGGCCCGCCACCTTTTGACCAAACGGGCCGGCCTTTTCACAGGAATGGGCCTCTGTTGGGCCATGCCATGTTTCGACATATCATAGGCGCCTTGGGTCCAATGAGTGGATGACATCTGTCCCAACGGTGAGCCGACACGTGTTTCCTCCAACCAATGATGATTTTACACGTGGAAAATCCCCATTGGTCGGGGCTGTTAACGGGTTATCGGATCCAAAACCGGACCCGATAGCTTAACGGCGTTCCGTTACGGTGGATGCCACGTGTCGGTCACCCTTGACGAAAGCACTTCTGTGACGCGTGATTTATCGTCATGGAAGTGGACACTTCCGTGATGATAATTTTGGCAATGTCATGGAACACTTCTACGACAGCACAGGTATGACTATCTTGATTCTGTCATAAAATCGTCATGGATGTACATGCATAACACAAAACGTAACCTACTGTGACAAACACGTATCATCACGGAAGTGTATTTTTTTTGTAGTGAGTACCCCCACACGAGTAGTTCATAAAGCAACTGCAGTGCCCAAAGCACGAAGACCACCACAGCTAACCCAAACTCCACGTTTAAAGCAGAAGAGCAACTGTTCTCATGTCAGATTCCGTAGCTATTGTCCATACTCCTTTGTTGTTGCATCACTGTATTTACTCATACCAACTACTTTCGAATTTGAAGGATCCAATTGAAACTCCAATGGCGCAACAGGTATGTTTTAAACCTATTTCTTTGACTGGATTGTTGTTCTAACTTCTTGCTCTATGTTGATTTCAGTTTCAGTTGTATAAACAGTTATGTTCTCATGTGATGCACATTACAAGTGTTGCCAATGTTGTGTAGTTTCTCACACATATATTCTGTCTATGTTGTTGTGTCTTAAAAATATATGAGTTGAACCGTGTCTCTATCTTGATTAGGCAACATAAACTAGAATGATATGGACAATACAGTGACCATAGTACATAGATATATGTTTGTTTCATGATGTTATCATGTGCACCTTACTACTGAACCGGTTTACCAAAAAGAGTTTCGTATACTACATGCTAAACATGTGATGTGCCTGCTTGTTTCTCGTGTAGTATGCAAACAAAATATTGGAGAACAGCACCCCACTATGCAATGGTAGAGAAAGTAATGCAAATAAGGTTCAAGAAAGTGAGACAACCCTGTTGGTCTTCAAGAAAGGTGATAAAAACAATCTTGTAGACAGTGAGAAAACCCCACAGTCCTGTGTTGATGTAGTGTTCGAGTTACTGGCCAGTACCGCTGGCACAAGCTCTTTGAACTCGCTGCATGAATCACTTTGGCTTCTTCAGTCTCAGCTACAAGCTGAAAGGCATCAGTCAGGTGTGCTGCGGCAAGAAGCCGAAGAACTGAGGAAGTCCCTGCAGAATTCAGATGCATACTTTCTTGTGCAACAGCAAGCGATGGAGGGTTTAAGCACCAAACAAGAGAAAGTTAATAAGCTTGCTAAGCATCTTGCCAGCATTATGGGTACCCAGGATATTGTTTCTTGAGCTCTTCTGAAGTGGTTTCAGTTCTGGACTTGTTTTGCTGCGACGTTTATATGCTGCTTTGTTCCCTATATTTGCACTGGTGGCGAACTTTGATGCCCAGTGGATGTAATATGTATAATAGCCGTGATAGCCTAGCGTAAGTTGCTTGCTTATTTATTTACTAGTTGTCTTGTTTATTTGTTTGCTTGTAGTTAGTGCAGTTCTTTTTCCGCGGTTTGCTAGTGGCCGCAATAACCTATTTTTTTAAAACTAGGCCACAATAACCATGGGCTACATATTTACTGTAGTGACACTGGGCCTCCTACGGGCCATAGAAACAATGGGCCTTCTACGGGCCGTATCATCGATGGGCCTTATACGGGCCGTATGATCGATTGGTCAAACATGGGCCAATAACAGACCGCATTATTGCCGTAAATGGGCTAGAGTTGGAATCGTCCATTCATGGGCCGACCATAACGGGCCATCGTTAATAGGCCGTATTTGATGACGCTATGAAAACGGCCCAATGTATTAATGGGCCACAAACGGGCCGACTGTAACAACGGGCTGAATTTGGCCCACAAGCAGAAAATGACAGTAACGGACCATAAGTAACCGAATGCTGGAAATGTGCCAAAGAATAAATGGGCCCTGAGAAGGCCAAAAGATAACATGGGCTGGAAACGGCCCAATGGAATAATGTGCCATTAATGAGTATAAAGTGATATACTGTTCATTACGGGCCAGTTTCACCACGGGACGTTAATGGGCCAAGAGTCACAAAGGGCCTCATATGGGCCGAAAGACGTCATGGGCCATACATGGGACGGAAGTTAAAATGGGCTGGAATCATATTGGACGGCCTAGATGACGCTATTGGGCCTAATTCGGGTGGGTCATAACGGGCCCTGGGTTAGCGGGCTGTAAATGGGCTATATGCGAACATGCCGTTAACAGGCTTCCCGTGGGCCGGCCCGCCACCTTTTGACCAAGTCAAACGGGTCGGCCTTTTCATAGGAATGGGCCTCTGTTGGGCCATGCCACATGTCGACGTATCATATATAGGCGCCTTCAGTCCAATGAGTGGATGACATCTGTCCAAACAGTGAGCCGACACGTGTTTCCTCCAGCCAATGATGATTTTACACGTGGAAAATCCCCATTGGTCCGGGCTGTTAACGGGTTATCGGATCCAAAACCGGACCCGATAGCTTAACGGCGTTCTGTTACGGCGGATGCCACGTGTCGGTCACCCTTGACGAAAGCACTTCTGTGACGCGTGATTTATCGTCATGGAAGTGGACACTTCCATGATGATAATTTTGGTAATGTCATGGAACACTTCTACGACAACACAGGTACGATTATCTTGATTCTGTCATAAAATCGTCATGGATGTACATGCATGACAGAAAACGTGACCTACTGTGACAAACACGTATCATCACGAAAGTGTATTTTTATTGTAGTGAAGGTGGTGGGCCTTGGTAAGGTGGCCATCTCACATGATAGCTCCATACAAAATGTTATGCGCGTTGAATCTCTTGGCTATAATTTACTTTCTGTATCTAGACTAGCCGATTTCGGTTTCAATGTCCTATTTACTGAAGTAGATTGCCAAGTGTTTCGAAGAGATAATCATAATATGGTCTTTACCGGCATATGTAGAGGTGATCTATACATTGTTGATTTCACTAAAAAGGCTCAACCTAGAACTTGCTTAATTACTAAATCTTCTAAAGGCTGGTTATGGCATAGATGGTTAGGTCATGTGGGCATGCAAAATCTTGACAAGCTTATTAAAGGTGATCATATGCTTGGTGTTAAAGATGTTATATTTGACCAGGATAAACTTTGTAGCGCTTGCCAAGCAGGAAAACAAGTTGGAGGAAGTCTAACATCATGACCACGAGAAGACCACTCGAGCTACTTCACATGGATCTTTTCGGTCCCAACCCCTACAAGAGTCTCAGTGGTAACTCATTTGGATTGGTAATTGTTGATGATTTTTCAAGATTTACATGGGTGTTCTTTCTTGATGATAAATCGCAGGTCCAAAAGATCTTCAAGAACTTCGCTAGGAAGGCCCAAAATAAATTTGAAGTGAAGATCAAGAAGGTTCACAGCGACAACGAAATGGAGTTCAAGAACGCCAATGTGGACACCTTTCTTGACGAAGAAGGGATTTCACATGAGTTCTCGTCTATGTACACACCTCAACAAAACGGAGTTGTTGAGAGGAAGAACCGGAGGCTCATTGAAATGGCGAGAACGATGCTTGATGAGTACAAGACGGCAAAACACTTTTGGGCGGAAGCGGTTGAGACAGCTTGCCATGCAACGAATCGTCTATATCTTCACAAGCTACTCGGCAAGACGACATACAAGCTTCTCACCGGTAACAAACCCCAAGTTGGATACTTCTGAGTATTCGCCTCAAAGTGCTACATTCTTGATAAGCATTGTCATTTGAAATTTGCTCCTAAATCTCATGAAGGTTTCCTACTCGGTTTTGGCTCAAACTCTCACACATACCGTGTCTACAACAATTTCACCCAAAAGGTTGAAGAGATGGTAGATGTGAAGTTTGATGAATCTAACGGCTCGCGAGTAGAGCAATTGCCAATTGATGTAGGTGACAAAGATCCTTCGAAAGCAATACAAGACTTTTCTATTGGCAAGATTCGCCCAACGGAGGTAAAGGAGAGTACCTCGTCGGTCCAAGTGGAAGCCTCAACTTCATGCCAAGGTGAACCACAAGTTGACTTGGAGGCATGCACAAGTGGAGCACATCAAGACGATGTAAGCAAGGATGTACAACAAGACGAACCTCGTCGACCTCCTTCTCCACCTCCATGAGAGAACAATAATGCCAACAACAACGAAGAAAGACAAGAAGAAGAACAAGACAATGAAGAGGATGTTCCACCCCGACCCAAACAAAAGCTCTCACGAGTTCGAGCAAGAGTCTCAAGAGATCATCCCATCGGAAAAATCTTTGATGATATTCAAACCGGGAGAATTACTCGCTCTAAAACTTGTTTGGCTAGCTTTTGTGAACATTACTCATTAATTTCTAGTATTGAACCTATGAAGGTTGAATATTCTCTTGATGGTACGGATTGGGTGAACGCCATGCATGAAGAGCTACACAATTTCGAGAGGAACCAAGTGTGGACGTTGGTTGAAAAGCCCGATGAGAAGCACAATTTCATTGGAACCAAATGGGTTTTTCGGAACAAGAAAGATGAAGATGGACAAGTTGTACGCAACAAGGCTCGTCTCGTCGCTCAAGGCTACACTCAAGTCGAAGGTATGGACTATGGTGAGACATATGCCCCCGTTGCTAGACTTGAATCCATTCGCATCTTACTTGCTTATGTCAATCATCATAATATCACTCTATATCAAATAGACATTAAAAGTGCCTTTCTTAATGGTGAAATTGAGGAGGAATTTTATGTTAAACAACCTCCCAGCTTTGTTAATCCCAAGAAACCCGATCATGTTTACAAACTTCACAAAGCTCCTTATGGTCTTAAACAAGCTCCTAGAGCATGGTATAAATGCTTGACTAAATTCCTTATTGAAAAAGGCTTTGAGATTGGAAATTTTGATTCTACAGTTTTCACTAAAAGGGTTAATGGTGAATTTTTTTGTGTGCCAAATTTATGTGGATGATATCATATTTGATTCGACTAACCCTCATTTTAGTGAAAAGTTTGGAAGGCTAATGTCAGAGAAGTTTGAGATGTCTATGATGAGTGAACTCAAGTTCTTTCTTGGTTTGCAAATCAAGCAGACAAAGGAGGGTACCTTTGTTTCTCAAACAAAGTATACCAAGGACTTATTCAAGAAGTTCAACATGCAAGAATGCAAAGGTATGAGTACACCCATGCCTACTAGTGGACATCTTGACTTGACAAAGGATGGCGAACCGGTTGACCAAAAGGTTTACCGCTCTATGATTGGTTCATTGTTATATCTATGTGCCTCCCATCCCGATATTATGCTAAGTCTGTGCATGTGTGCACGATATCAAGCGGCCCTCAAAGAATGTCATCTTAAGGTTGTGAAAAGGATAGTGAGATACTTAATTCACACACCAAACTTTGGCATTTGGTATCCTACGAGGTCTTGTTTTGATCTTGTTGGCTACTCCGATTCGGATTATGCCAGTGACAAGGTTGATAGAAAGTCCACTTCGGGTACTTGTCAATTTCTTGGTAGATCTCTTGTGTCTTAGTCCTCCAAGAAACAAAACTCGGTATCCTTATCCACCGCTGAAGCGGAACACATTGCCGCCGGTTCATGTTGTGCTCAATTACTTTGGATGACCCAAACTCTTAAAGATTATGGGATATATGTGAAACATGTTCCATTGCTTTGTGACAATGAAAGTGCTATTAAGATTGCTCATAATCCCGTGCAACATTCTCAAACTAAGCATATTGAAGTTCATCATCATTTCATTTGAGACCATGTTGCTAAGGGAGATGTCAATCTTAAACATGTTCGTACCGATAAGCAATTGACAGATATTTTCACCAAACCGCTTGATGCGAAAGTATTTTGCCGTTTGAGGGGTGAATTGAACATCATTGATGCCTCAAACTTGGAGTAGAAACTCCATTTGGATGCATGCAAGGCATGAGCCTTTCTATGACTAATCCTTGATATTTCTCTTATGATGATGATCATATGTCTCGGATATACTTGTACTCTTGCATGCTATCAAACCCTTATAGGTACTTGGATAAGACCCACTCCATGAGATTGCAACTCAATCACAACCTAAGAAATCTCTACATCACCAAGTCTCTACAATATGGTGGTTGAAGACAAGGAAGCATGAATCCTTTCAATATATCCTTTGACAATTTCTATAACATTCCATGATTGTCACTTTGGATGCACAAGTTCTCTTCATTGCAAAACTAGCCCATGTAGGAAGATGAACTCAAACTACAAGCAGTGCTCCCAACTCTTGATGAACTACATCATCATTGAGCATCCTACACAAGTTCACCTACATGATCAAGATCAACACCACCACCAAGGTATGTCATTCCATCTTAGAGAACCTTTACCCCAAGACATGGGTCAAAGCAGCTCAACAAGATGTGAATACATCAAAATGCTTAAACGAAAAATGGCAACCCCATTTTGAGCTTAAATGATGAGTACGACCTATGATCAAGTGTCCTCACTTGACTCCTAAGTCAATATACTCTAACATAGGAGACTTTGTCGCTGACCAATTCTAGATGAAGTTCTCTAGTGTTTTTCTGTGTTCTTGCATTTGCCTCTTCCCCTTTAAAAAAACTTCATCTAGATTTCTTCTCTTGTATTTCTGCATTCCCTGCATTTAATTCATTGCAAATCCTTTAGTTAATTTCCTGCAAATCTTTGTGAGATCCTATTTGCCTAGTGAGCTGAGATGACAAATTTTTTCTCCGTGCTGAACTCAGCCTCACCGATCTTTTCTTATCGGCTAGACCAAACCAACTCGGTGTCACCGAAGGAAAAGATTCGATGTTACTGATTTCACTACTGAGGAAATATTTTGCCATTTGCATCCTACATATCTGATCCAGCTCCACTCGATGATTCTTATCCTCTACCTGCATCACAACCTACATGCTGCTTTGTCATGTGACTCCAGGACCAAACCTATTTGGCTTATACTCCAGCAGATCCCTTCTTGGAAATTGAGATATCACATCAAAGCTTAATCACATCAAAGGGAGAGAGAGAGACCCTATGGGAGAGAAAGACTTCTTAGTCTTCCCAGATGCTTGATATTCAAAGAGGAGAGAAGCCACATGTCTTTAAGAGGGGAAAGACATGTTAGTAGAAGATGTTTCTTTGTGTCTTTTACTCTGTTTTTCATTTGCTCTGATTTTCTATTACCCTATCTTCTCCCATTATCCAATATTAGATTCAGGGGAGAAAGACATCTAAGGGAAGAAAATCTCTGGAATTCATTGCGTATCTTTATCCCTTGGGGACATGTCAACATCCAAATAGAGTACTAAGTACTCACTCTACATGTCATCCCAGTCTTGGTACTCTTGTGGTTTCTCGTTCTTGCTTTGATTAGTAGATGTTCCTGTGTTATCTAACCCTGTTTTCTCAGGTTCACCTCCTCCAAAGTCAGCTCAAGACCACAAGGTAAGTATATGCATCACACTCATGTGCATGAGGATCTCTTGCTGATGTACATATTGTTTGCAAGAAGGACTCATGAACATGAAGGTACATTTTCTGCACTTCACATCATTTGCTCTGATGCATATAGCCAAGATACATGTAACTCATTGCTTGCTCTGACATGTTTATGCATTCACATACTTTTATAATCTATCTTCACATGATTGCATACATGTAGGGGGAGCCAATGCATGTTGCATGTTCTTCCAAAGCTTTACTTGTTATACTTCATATCTTTATCTAAAGCTTTGATGTATGTTGTCATCAATTACCAAAAAGGGGGAGATTGAAAGCACAAGTGCTCCCTGGGTGATTTTGGTAATTAATGTCAACATATCTCTTGTTGGACTAATACTTCTATCTATTATATTTCAGATGAGTTCAACATTGGAGTGGCAGGACAAGAGGATGTGGAACCCCTTCAAGATGCTAAGGACAAACATTGGCAAAAGCTCAAGACTCTACATTTTCATCTTAGTGATCCACGATCACATTGAGTCCATAGGAAAGCCAATACTATTAGAAGGGGATGAGGTGTTGCTTAATGGCTTGCTTTCTCAAAGTTCTTAGTGATATGCTCCAAAGCCCTCAACCACTTTCCCATTTCCACATATGTCCTAAACCTAAATTCAAACTCGGCCCCACCGATTTGATCTATCCGGCGCCACCGAGTTCACTTGACATAGCCACTGCCAGAAACCCTAATCAATTCGGTCTCACCGATGGGATCTCGGTCTCACCAAGATGGCCCTGCAAACTCTCTGTTACCTATTGCAGTTATTTCGGTCTCACCGAGATATGCAGTCGGCCCCACCGAGTTTGCTTGACCAAGTCTCTGTTTGCTTATTGCTGAAATCGGTCTCACCGAGTTCATGCAATTGGTCTCACCGAGATGAGGTTTTGCCCTAACCCTAGCACATCGGTCTCACCGAGTTGACCTTGTCGGTCCCACCGAAAACTCTAACGTTCACATTTTGAACCAGATCGGTCTGACAAGTTTCACTATTCGGTCCCACCGAGTTTCGTAAATTGTGTGTGACGGCTAGATTTTGTGTGGAGGCTATATATACCCCTCCACCCCTTCTCCATTTGAGAGAGAGCCATCGGAATGTGCCTACACTTCTACTACTCATTTTCTGAGAGAGAACCACCTACTCATGTGTTGAGACCAAGACATTCCAATCCAACCACAAGAATCTTGATCTCTAGCCTTCCCCAAGTTGCTTTCCACTCAAATTATCTTTCCGCCATATCCAAATTTGTGAGAGAGAGAGTTGAGTGTTGGGGAGACTATCATTTGAAGCACAAGAGCAAGGAGTTCATTATCAACACACCATCTATTACCTTTCGGAGAGTGGTGTCTCCTAGATTGGTTAGGTGTCACTTGGGAGCCTCCGTCATGATTGTGGAGTTGAACCAAGGAGTTTGTACGAGCAAGGAGATCGCCTACTTCATGAAGATCTATCCAAGTGAGGCAAGTCCTTCATGGGCGATGGCCATGGTGGGATAGAGAAGGTTGCTCCTTCGTGGACCCTTCGTGGGTGGAGCCCTCTGTGGACTCGCGCAACCGTTACCCTTCGTGGGTTGAAGTCTCCACCAACGTGGATGTACGATGGCACCACCTATCGGAACCACGCCAAAAATCTCCGTGTCTCCAATTGTGTTTGCTCACTCCAATCGCATCCCTTTACTTTCTTGCAAGTTGCATGCTTTACTTTCCGCTGCTCATATACTCTTGCCATGCTTGCTTGAATTGTACTGTGAATGCTTGAAATTGTGCTAATCTCCAACCTTAACTTAAAAACTTAAAAAGTTGCTACCTTTACTTGTTGAGGGTCTAATTACCCCCCACTAGACACCTCTTCACAATCCTTTAACCAGGCTTTTGGAGATGAACAAAGCTCATGGGTTTCCATACATGTTTGGCTCCATTGATTACATGCATTGGAGTTGGAAGAACTACCCGACAACATGACATGGATAATTCAAAGGACACAAAAGGATGCCACCATCATTCTTGAAATCGTAGCAGACTAGAAGGCATGGATTTTGTATGCATATTTTTGGATGACATCAATGTGCTCTAGCGGTCACCTCTCTTTGCAAAGGTATCCAATGGGGAATTATCACTGGTGGAGTTACAAGCAAATGGACGCACATATAACATGGGTTACCACCTTGCAGATGTCATATATCTGAAGTGGGCTACTTCTGTGAGGCCAATTTCAATCCCCCATGGTAAGGCAAAACTCTACTTTCAGAATGCTCAAGCGGCCGCTAGGAAAGATGCAGAGAGAGCTTTTTGGGATTTTGCAAGCCCAATTTGCTATTGTGCAAGGACCAGCTAGGTTTTGGGATCAAGAAATACTTTGGTACATCACCATAGCTTGCGTGGTCATGCACAACATGTTTATTGAGAATGAGCGTGGGATAGATTTGGATTACAACTTATGTGATCTCATGGGAAAATTTGTGCGGACGCGGAGAAGGCAAGACCGAGTCTGGCGCTTTCTTTAGGCCTACCATGACATTAGAGTTAGGGATTCCAATACACATGTAGATCTTTAAAAATATCTCATGGAGGAGAGGTGGATATGACATGAGCAACAAGACACATGGTTTATCTCCATGTTTCATGTCATGTGTGTTGAACTTTGTTGTATTGTTTGTTGAATATTTTGTGTTCACTTTGATGTTGTGGATTGATTAATTTGTTGTTATGTTTGTACTATCGCCAGCAGAAGTGTATCCACAACATCGAACAAAACACAAATTATTCATCAAACAATATAACATCAAACTGAACACAAAAGGTTTTAGCCATAAGGGTATCCAAGAAAACAAAAGTTTTCAGGCATTCTTTAATACACATTGAACTATGTAATAATTAGTTGTTGTGGATTGATTAATTTGTTGTTATGTTTGTACTACTTATTTTGGATTAAATTTTGATGAGTTTGATGTTGAATTGTTGCTATACATATGCAAACTGTGAAGAAGAAATATGTCGTGCGGCTCCTGTTGGAGATACACATTTTTTTGCTGTCCTAAACTTTACTCTGAGCATTTTTTTATACCCTAAAATAGAACTGTTGTTGGAGATGCTCTAACTACCCCAAAATTTGACCTATAAATTGTGAGTCATAGCCACAAAGTGAAACATAACTCATATTTTATTTGTCAAACTTGTGGTCAACTTTTCGCAAAAAGATGTGGTCAAATTTTGGCATAAGATATAAGATTTGAGGGGACTAATAATCCCGAACGAGGAAAATATGGATCATCAAAGTAGCAAAACTTTTCTTTTTCTACATTCAAAATCCCCGAACGCTGACCAGGACATCATTCATTGATTTGTGTGGAAAAAAAAATACGTTTACATTTCAAACTAAGTCTGCAGTTGGTTGCTAAACTATACTGGCCCGGTACTGTGACAGCTGCTTTCTACGAAAGGAAAAGTCAAAAGATACAAAGAAAAAGGCAGTATACAACAAAGCGAGTTACCACAACAAAGTAACCTTTGAACGGGCACTCACTGCCACAAGCTTAACTTACCCAACCGTGACAGAAAAGTTTACCTTTCGAGGAGGGAAGTTTACAGTTACCCAGACCACCTGCTGCGAGATCTCTGCCACTCGCACGGACATCAGAAAATGCCTGAAAACTTTTGTTTTCGTGGATACTCTTCTGCCTCCTGCGAGAGGTTCGCATCGCCGGCTACGCCGAAAGTGACAAGATTCAGCCGGCCATGAGCATGCACGTGACGTGATTGTGTTGTCTCCCGGTTCAAAGCAATCTTTTTACGGACGGTGTACGTATACTATGAACTGTAATTGAGTTTACTTTCAGATTACTACTTGAATGTGTTTTTCCACGGCCGTGCAAGATGATGTGAAAAATGATTGCAGGATACGGGGCGGACGCTGCTTGGGTGCCGTAACTGCACCTGCAGTTGGGTCAATGGTATGTGGGCCAGCCGTCTGTTAGGCCCACATGTCAATGGCCCAACTGCAGGTGCAGTTACGGCACTGAAGTTCAGTCCGGGGCAAGATGATAGGCCAACGTATGGCCACTGATTTGCAATCATACCCTACCGTGCCTTACGCAGTAAAAAGCTGCTAGTGATCCGCAATCATAATACCCTGTATTAGTTAGTAGAAATAGAAACATGGAATATCAAGTACTCCCTCTAAACGATCTTTCTCATGTCTCCGAACAATAGGGAAAAACAACAACAAAACAATCAAAAACCAAAAACACAATCCAACGTAATCTTGATTACCGGATTTTGGGGAGCGCATAGAGTTATTTCTCACCCGTCTCCCATGATTTTTTTTTTGAAACAACAACAATAATAATAATTCAACATAATCTTATTTTTTTGGAGAAAAGGGAGTTTTATGGGGGTCCTTGACCAAGCCACGCACCAGTGGCCCGTTCATTACGACTATATAAACCTAGGATCTGCTATCCTATTTTGTTTTCTCATAATCTTCTGAGGAATAAACTCCCGGACAAGCATCTGTTACTTGATCTCTGCAACTAAGTGCTCGTACGTTGACCTAGACAATCTATTATCAGAGAGACTTCTGAAAAGGGGTTTCCCCCTGCTTTGTATTATCAGAGAGACTTGACAAAAGCTTCAGATGAATCAAACTGAACAATGATCTTGATTACCCCACCGGGGAATTTGGGAGCGCCAAGAGCTCAATCAATATCTCTCAATCATCTCACATGGAAAGCAATAGAAAAAGAAAACGACAATGAAAAAAATCAGGACGAATCTCCGTGCATACAAGTATGGCATGGATTGAGGTATAGCTATTTCTCAATCGATTGAGAAATAACAAACCCGCGAGAATCTTGGTAGAGCAATGAGGTTGCTGATGTAGACAACCATTTCCACCTTTTTCTTTTGAACCGCACAGATTATAGTAATCAATAAATGGAGTACAGTTGCACATACACGTGAAAATATCAGAAAAACCAAGACACGATAAATGTCCAAAAAACTTTACATAAATAACCCAAAATAAAACAGTATTACAAACAAGTCATGTTGTCCCTGCAGCCAACCAGATCTAAAACCGCCGTCGACCGTCAGCACCACCAAGACGCACACCCGACAAAGAGATGTAAGACCAACAAACCGGAATCCAGGAGAGGGCCATAGCCTTGAAGCGTTGAGAGCCAAAGATCAGACCTGAAGAACATACACTTGGCAATGTGGCGTGCCGGTTGAGGAAGATCCCCACGCCAACCTGGATCTAAATTTGACACATCCATTGTCATTGCGAAGGAAGACCGCCAACCCGCCACCGTTGTGCCACCAACCTTGAATCAGCACCAACATATCCAACTTGCCTGCGCCCCCAAGAAAGGCAGCAACCACCAGACAAGGGAAAACTTAAAGCCCACCCTTCGAACGAACCGTGAGCAGATGAGGCCATCAACACAGTGTTGCCGTCAGAGAGAACATCACAGTGGTAAGGAGAGATCGAAGCCACCTTATTCGACGGAGCAGCAACCACATAAAACCGGCACTACTAGATGAAGACGAGCCCTAAACCAATGGACCAATTGGAAAACAAACGAGAACCCACCTCTCCTCCACCAGCAGTGGGAGCGGCGTACAAATAGGGGTGGGGATCACCGCCTCGCCGGTGTCCAAAGGAGCATAGGAACTGCAACTTCTCTCTGTCGTCAAGGGGAGAGAGCGGAGCGGTTAGTGCTCTCATGCCATCCTTCTGATACATATATTGCAAAGCAATTTGTCGACGGTAAAAATACCTCGTGAATCTTAAAGGAAGCCTCTCTTTACCCTCCCACTAGTGATTGTCTTTTGGGTTTATAGATAGCTTCACATCACACATGCTATGTTGTCACTAGTGAAATCTCGTTGTGTAGACATCAGGCCATTTCTCTTCCAAAAGGACGACGACGCGCTCTATAGTCTTCATCTACCTCTTGACCCACTCGAGACGAGGTTAACATCACCCCATCCATCACACATCCAGACGTTCCACATTCATCCACCATCGCTTTCGCGCGACTACGAAGAGGACGCACGCATGAAAACACGCACATTCACATGAGCACGTCCACTTGGTCACGGACTGAGCCTGAGCACCAGTAACTCTCACTAAGCCCACAGTAACCAAACTCCCCCGCGGGTCCCACAGAAAGATAAATGCCCATGTGGGAGTAGATAAATAGCAGGTCCAAGTTAGATTTGTTTTACTATTTTTCTCATTTCACGAAGGAAGGATATTCATTTCAGGTTCCCCTCAGCAAACCCGCCGGAGAGAAGCACCAAAAACAAATGGGTCGCCATCGGTCCGTTATTATGGCACCACCAGCCAAAAAAGCTCACTCAGCAACCCCTTCTCCCCCATCCAAACGGCGGTCCTCCACGACGCGGGACTGGCCCGGCCCGACCCGACCCGAAAGCCCCCCTGCTCCAACTGGGCCACTGTAGCAGGTAGAAATAACAGGAAAGAAAACGTTTTTTTTTACCCCACCGCTCGTTTTCTATGCGGAAAAGAAGCCTTGTATACTGGCGCGTCGCACCTAATCTCCCTCTCTCTGGCCGGGTCGCACCTACTCCCTCCCCGACGGCTCACGCGATGCCAAGAGCGGGCCTTGGGAAACGTATCGATGCTTTGCGCACCCCGCTGTTCTCGTTAATAATGATCCGTGACATTATAGTAGTATGTGCAGTTAGTTAATAACCTGTCATTACAGTTTACAAGTCACATTTGCATCATGGTTGATGGCCTGGCTGACGGGTGGACGCGTGGGGGCTGTGCGGTCCGGCCAGAGTTATGGGATTGTACCGCGTAGATTTATTTGCTGCGTACAACAATGTTGTTGCCGCCATGAAAACGGTCGCGTCCCACCTACCGGATACAAGTACGCCACGAGCCTTCATGCCCTTTCGACCAATTTTTTTTTAAATTCAATTTTGCAGTAATAAAATTCCGGTGAGGCTTGTGTGAATCATACGTATATCGAACAAAAAGACGTGATTAGACGACCGAACCATATAGTAGATGCATTTTTTCTTGTGCCAATGCATGGAGCCCAGGAGACGGACCAAAATGAGCCAGCCGTAAAGCATCGTCCATGGATGCACATTTTGTGCTGGTCACGCTTCATTTCCCAACCATTTTTGCCGAGAAAAAAACCGAGGGCGCGATCTAGTTTAAGGTAAGATCCATTCCAGAGGGGCAAGGCCAGGATAGGGCGGAAAGGTTAATCTAAACTCTAAAGCAAGTGTGGACAGCGCGGCAGCGGGCCTTAAGAAATCGAGAAAGCTTTCGGAGCAAGCTCCCCACCCCCACCCCCACCCCTCCACCCAAGCCAAAGTGGAGTGGACTCCCCCCCAAGCCCAAACTCCTCGCAGACCGGAGAGAGAAATTTTACAGAGAGAGGGAGAGGGAGGGAGAGATCGCGGCGGGCAGGCGGGCAGGCAGCCCGTGTGTGTGTGCGTGCGGTCGCGTAATCGCTGTCGCATTCGCTCCTCCACCACCTCCTCTCCTCAGCGGCAGCGGCGCCTCCAGAGAAACCCGAGCACCAAATCCTAACCACCGCCTAATCCCCGTCCCCCGCCCCCCACTCGTCGCGGCGCTTCCACCGCACGCCAGATCGGCGGCGCGGGGCTAGATCCAATGCGGCCGCTCCTGCTTCTGCGCTAGTGGCTGCTGCAGCTGCTCCGGTGGCGGCGCTGGTTGGCTGGCTGCTTGATGCGGACGATCTGAAGAGGAGGAGGAGGCGCGGCGGGGATGGCGGCTGCGGCGGGGGCGGCGCCGAGCGGCGGCCCGGTGAGTGGCCTTCTCCCTTCCTCCTCCTGTGTGCGCTCTCTCGCTCTCGGATTCCTCGCTTGCGTTTGGGGGAGATGAGGTTATTTTTGGGGGTGATGGGTTGGAGTTTGGTATCTCATGCCCGGGCGGCCGAGAGATGCTCTGCTTTGGCGTGCGGACAGGCGTTTCACTGTTTTTGTTTGTCGAATTTTCGGGGTCGAGCTCTGGGAGGCGAGATGGCGTCAGAGGAGAAATGCCGCTCAGGGGTGGTGTCATGTGTGGCGGCTCTGATGCGAAAGGCAACAGAGCTATGGATGATGCGAGCTCGCAGGGGCAGCTCCTGCCTCTGGGTTTTGGCTGGACTGGAGAGACAGAGAGTGTATGTCCTATTACTCGAGCATAAGCGGATACGGATTTAATTTGGCTTGGAGTAGTAGCTGATTAGTGATTAATACGGCACATGAATGCCAATGGAACTGTTTGGGGGTGGTTACATTTAAGGAAAATGGACGCATTCTAGTGCCATACCGACGTTGAAACGAGGAACTGTTTGTGTGTGTCCAATTGGCTCCAGAGATGTGTGAGTTCACTGATTACTTTGCAGGCTGAGGGACGAGGCTTCATTCTTAAGGTGCCCTATGACTAGATAAACAAGGATTTGTAGTGCAGGGGGGAATTTAATTTTAGGAGCATGGTGAAGAATTTGCTGGAGCTTTTCCTCGTTTCGTTTTTGTGTGCATAGGGGAACAAGCTGCGTACATTCATTCGACTACTTGGATAGCTAGCTTCCACCCGTTTCACTATGAGAGACGTCTCATGATTCAGTTTGCTCATTATGTAATCTATCAGATATGTAGGTTCCTGTTGAGCTATCACTTTAACAGTGTTTCGTTTATCTGGGTAATGAGTACCCAGTTGACTGACTTCTAAGCATTCAAGATACTGTTATGTGTTATCATTAATTCTTTGTGCTGTCTCTGACATCAAAATTACCTCATAACCAGGTATTTAAGAGTGGCCCTCTCTTCATATCATCCAAAGGTAAATTTATTTACATCACACATAAGTTAACTATCCCTTTGGGGTCATAATATGCTGCTTGCCTTATTCTGTTTGAAGCAAAGCTACATAAGCAAGTGTCTACATCGAGCATTTACATTTGCTTTTAGTACTATGTTAAAGGTAGCAGTAGTGATTTTCTTTCTCTTTGTTCTTGAAAAATCACCATCAAGAAGAAATGAATTATATGCAGAGCTAAAACATGTAGTATATCTTATTGATGCTGCTGCTGAAGGTTTCTCTGTATTAGTACAAAAGATAATTAAGATGGGGGCTAGACCAAGTCGAGTTGCTTGTATTTTATCGCTCGAGAAAACACGAAAGTCTTGTGCCTTGAATTGATAGAAAGAAGATTTCATAATTACAGCCTAATCCCCATACAACACTAAACAAGAGCACTAGTGCCCATTGCCAGGATCAGCCGTAACTCTGTCGCACCTGCTGTTTCCCAAGACCTTTCTTCCACCTGAATCTGTATGAGCAAGCACACAATATTTGGTTGGTTTCAGTCGAGGACACATGCATTCCAATGCTTCCAGATCAGCCATGTGGTGAGCTGTTTCATGGTTGCCGTTCCATCCCCTTGAACCATCGGCGCGGAGTTGATTGCCAACCTCCACCACTCAGAAATGTCGAGTTACTTGTATACACATAGTGAATCCGTTGGTTGAATTGGATTGTAGATTCGAGCTACAGATGGAGATGCATCAATTAATAATACCATTATGGCACTATAGTTTTTTTTGAGAATAACTTGTGGCACTATAGTTAGTTGTGTTTCCTGTCCATGTGGGAAAGTTCCACATGGGGCCCATTCCCAGTTTCCCCAATATGTTTTCAACATCACAGTCATCAATATCTGTTACAGGCCCAAAGTAAGAGAGGAAGCTATAGGTTCTATATTCTTTGTGACCAAGTTAGAATCCGTGTCATTGGTTTCCTTTTAATACCTTTTCTCTTATGAGTTCCCGAGTCTGCCATAAATTTTGAAGTAGTTAAGTTGTATCCTGATACCTGACTATGATTTCAGTTGTAGATCATCAAATTCAAAATTAGTACAATTAGCTAATTCCTATGAGATACTCGGAAACCCTAAACTGAATCTTGTATAGGGAGGCACTATAGTTAGTTGTGTTTCCTGTCCATGTGGGAAAGTTCCACATGGGGCCCATTCCCAGTTTCCCCAATATGTTTTCAACATCACAGCCATCCATATCTGTTACAGGCCCAAAGTAAGAGAGGGAGCTATATTCCTTTTAATACCTTTTCTCTTATGAGTTCCCGAGTCTGCCATAAATTTTTAAGTAGTTTAGTTGTATCCTGATACCTGACTATGATTTCAGTTGTAGATCATCAAATTCAAAATTAATACAATTAGCTAATTTCTATGAGATATTCGGAAACCCTAAACTGAATCTTGTATAGGGAAATTCTCATAGTTTAATTCTCATTCTAGTTATTCGATTTGTTTGATTTGTGCTTAATCCCTCTACTATATGGGTTATGGCATGAGTTTTGTCAATCTACTATGTACATATTCTTATCATTAAAAGCAAAATCAGAATTTTTCCTACTTATACAGTTTTATTTTGCTTTTACCTGAAAATGAATGTTGCTCGTGTGATTTCCAGGAATTGGATGGAAATCTTGGAAAAAGCGTTGGTTCATTCTCACCCGAACATCGCTGATTTTCTTCAAGAATGACCCTGTCAGTATTTTCATTTTTGTCCATGGTGTAGATGTAGATATTATGTATACTGGAAAGCACAAACTAAGCAGATTTATCAGACCAGAAATTATTTTTCGTTCTGCTTGTTGGTCCAATATTTCGGAACACGATCTAGTATAATATCCAGCTAGATGCTTTAACCACATTCCTTGATCACTGCCAATTTGTAAGTCTGGTTTGATGTTCTTACTTTTTTCATATGCCCTGACATTTATGTGTGTATATTGTATACCATGGTCAATTTCTTGTGTGAGTATACACTGTCTTGAATTTAGTGCTGAATAGCAGAATGGTTACTTAGGCTTTGCTGTTTTCAGTTTTCTTTTCGAGCGGAAGTTTTTTTTAGTTCAATCTCAGTGATGTCTTCTCAGCGCTTGCTGCTTGATTTGATTGCAGCTTTATTTCTTTTCTTCCGGTATTCACCAACTTCTCATGTGGTCCTTCACTTAGAAAGTAAAAAAAAATACCGAATTATGTTCAGTAGTTGATGCTTAGCTGGCGTAAACCTGCTTATTCTTGTTCTTGCCCCTACTTAAACCGTGAATGCTGTTTAATGGAGCTACTTGTTAGAATATTATACAGTCCATTCATTGGTCCATCACTCCATCGTATGAGTTAATTCTCACTTCCTTGACAAATGCTTCTTCTCGACATTGCAGAATTCCTTACCCCAAAGAGGTGGTGAAGTGAATGTTACTTTGGGAGGAATTGACTTGAATAATTCTGGGAGGTACGTGTCATAAAAAATATATTCTTTTGTTAATCTCTTGGTGCCTTTTGCAACAATATTGCTGTATTAAATGTTATTCATGGCCAGTGAAAAACAAGTCCTTGTTTTTTTTTTTGCTGTTTTCCCAGTGTCATACTAACAGTATTTCCCGTTCACAGTGTAGTGGTCAGGGAAGACAAGAAGTTATTGACTGTCCTATTTCCAGATGGTCGTGATGGTCGTGCTTTTACCTTGAAGGTATATATTTTCCCATTTAAATTGGCAGATTCACTTCAGCAAATGCAACTTTATACCTTTTAATGCTCCTTCAAAAGCTAAATAGAAGGGCTTGCTACTTTTAACAGGCAGAAACATCTGAAGATTTGCTTGAGTGGAAAACGGCATTGGAAGAAGCTCTTGCACAGGCTCCAAATGCAGCTCTCGTGATTGGACATAATGGGATATTCCGTAATGACACACCAGATGCATACGAAGGAGCAGCTCCAAATTGTTGGTTCCTCACACTATGTTATGACTTATTGTTGCTCATGACAAACTCAATCTCTGATTGTTCACTCATACCTCTCCTCTGACGGCTGCAGGGAGAGAGAAGAGGCCTACCAAATCCTTGGTTGTTGGAAGGCCAATTCTTCTTGCACTAGAAGATATTGATGGCAGCCCTTCTTTTCTAGAAAAAGCTTTGTGTTTTCTTGAGAAACATGGTAAGACTAAAAAGAGTCAACTATCACTAATGTTTGGAACCGTCCGCACTTTGCACTTGGTAGCCGTATGCTGCCTCACAACCAATCTGGAACATTTAACCAGAAATGTGAACATCTTGCAGGGATAAAGGTGGAGGGAATTTTGCGTCAGGCTGCAGATGTGGAGGAGGTTGACAGAAGAATGAATGAATATGAGCAAGGTTTATGTCACTGCATAGTTGACATTTAGAACAGTTCTGTTATTAATTGATGTTTTTGGTTTGGTAATTTTAATGTCATTGTACCTATAGTTCAATTTGGGCACCTGTTTCTGTTTTATTCCAGGCAGGACTGAGTTTGCACCGGATGAGGATGCTCATGTTGTCGGTGACTGTGTAAAGGTACCTTGCTGTGATTCATTTGTGTCTTTTTTTTCAAGTATCATACAAGTCAATTAGAGTTTCAATAGTTCACGTTCTGCTTGCCAACTATATTCATGTGAACATACATCTGCAGCATGTTCTGCGTGAGCTACCGTCTTCTCCAGTGCCTGCTTCCTGCTGCACAGCATTATTAGAAGCTTTCCGTAAGTGCTCTATTCATGTTAATCTAAATAGGTCTTGCAAGAAGATATCTGTTAGGGTAGTTGATAGGTTATATGTTTTTACCATAACTTTGAGAACTATTAATAAATATAAGCAAATTCACTATTTTACACGATATTAGAATAAACATTTGCAGTATGCTAGATACTGCATTTAACCAACATTAAATGCTATTTAAGAATACTTGGAGTATTTACTGCTTTGCACTCGTATCCTTGACCGAGTTACCAAGTACATCTTCTAAGAAGCATGGAGGCCTTTCTTCTGTGCATCTTTCTATGTCAGGAAAACTATGGATTCATCGGCTATTAAAGCAGCATAAGGTTGGGGAGGAGCATCTCCACCTTGCTGCTGTAAAGTGTATATCACTAGTTTTGAAGGAACTACTTCAACGTGCTGCACTAGATATCGCTCTAGAAGCGAATATAGGCCAATATGACAGCAGGAGACCAGGAGTTCAGTCCAAAACTCCTAGAACACAAGATATAGTCCAAGATCTTAGATAAGAACACTTAAATTCTATTATAGATAGGGGGTGGGGGTGCATAGTCTGGTTACAAACTAGAGGTGATGACCTCGATTTATGGCTTTGGGAAGCCTTCACGTCTCAACTTCTACATATGGCTAGAACACTTCAGAAAACATTACTTAATATTACTTAAGATTCAGTATTCTACTCGTAGCTAGAAGACTCAAAACAGTGGCTAGGGTTAAGAAAACAAAACAAATACTAGACTGGATGGACTAGAAGTATCGTAGTCAAACAGATTTCACTTCTGTTTTTTTCCTTCTACTTCTCTCTATTGTTCCTCATCAGTTATATTGGTGTTGTAGGCTAAGAGCCAATTTTAAAGGGTACATTGGACTCATAGACTAGACAAAAACCAGTAGCATTAAACCTAAACTATTTGAACATCTGACTAAACTCTTGTAACATTTGGTACCTTAGCAAGTAGAATGCTCATATCATGGCCATGGATTGAGGCTATCTTATCAGAAGTTGCAGTTTAACAGAGGTAGTTAATATATGAAATTTCATAATTTTATTCATTTAAAAAGATGGCTGTAGAAACCTAATGATTGGTATATCTTAGTTATCTAATGTTTTGTGTTAATTCATATTCTGCTCTTTACCATTCTTTTTCACTTCTACCATCCTTGTTTAGGTCTAGAGAGTAAGGAATCTCGGATAAATTCGATGCGTGCAGCGATGTCTGAGACATTTCCCGAGCCTAATAGGCGGCTGCTACAGAGGTTAGTCTTCTTTTTTGGGTTGAAAATGGGTAAACAATTTTACCTGCGGGGATATCATGCCAAACATTACATTCTAAATATAATTCTTTTTATGATCAACCATATGGTGAACCTAATAGTTTATGCAGCTGGAACAGAACATATGTCTGTCAGTGGTGGAGCTTGAATGCAATTTTAGGAGGGGTCAAAAGTCCAGAACATAGTTGAGGGGGAGGGGGCTACTGTGCTTGTTTGTG